>NC_041388.1:187681473-187713312 GCF_002162155.2 Triticum dicoccoides
TACCGAGGCGTCAGGCAAAGGTTGCCATTTCGGTGCAACGAGACCAAGACCAGGAGGACTACGAGACGGAGGTCACTGTGGAGCCCAAGGCGGCGTCATCACCAGACCTTTGCGCAGGCGAAGACTACTTTTGTCAGGATAGCTGATACTAGCTGTCCCCCTTCAAATTAGGCCACCATTGTTGGCTCCCTTCCCACTCGACATTTGGGAAGAGGACCAGGCCTCTATAAATAAGACCAGCCACCCACAGAGCAAGGGGGTTCGGAGGAGAGAAAAAGAAAGGATCAGAGAGAGAGAGAAGTGTGATTGAATTCCTCCCCGCAGTTCATCGCCCCAGCCAAGAACAGACCCTCGCGAGGCTGTTCTTCCTTGTATTGTTCGTCATCATCAGCCCAAGAGGCAATCCACCATACCACACACTGGAGTAGGGTATTACACCACAACGGTGGCCCGAACCAGTATAAACCCTGTGTCTCTTGTGTTGTTCTTTCCACAGTTTAGATCTTTGCGAGGCGGAGGGGTGCAGGTAGGTAGGAGGCGAAATCTCCGCGCGCACCCCAGTGTTCGAACCTCAAGGGTCTGCCGGAACCTGAAATCCGACATACGGGCCTTAGGATCCATGGGTCTCCTACGTGCTGTCGATAAATGGGCTGTAATCGGTGGGCCTCGGGCCGTTGGATAAATGGGTCTAGATGGGCCATAATCGGGCGTAATTGGTATTGGCCCAGCACGGTAACAGACCATTAACAGGCCGTAGGACAGCAAAGGCTTAATTCTGTCATAGGCATAACGGGTCGTTAATGGGCCAGAATATAGGACGGGCTGGAAACAGCGCAACGGGTTAACAGGCCAGAAATGGGCCGACTATTGCCATGGGCCGAATTTGGCCCATTAGGGCAACATGGCAGTAATGGGCCGACTCTTGCCATGGGCCGAATTTGGCCCATTAGGGGAACAGGCAGTAACGGACCGGAAGTAATCGAGGGCCGAATAGGAGCTCAAGAACGTATGGGCCGTCAATAGGCTGAAAGCTAACATGGGCTGGAAACGGCCCATGTAAATCACGGGCCATTAACGGGTATAAAGAAAATTACTGTTCATTATGGGCTAGAGTCACCGTGGGCCTTTACCGGGGCCGGCCTATTATGGCACACGAAAATCTTGTGGGCCATTACCTGGGCCGGCCCATTATGGCCCGCCAAATCTTGTGGGCCTTTAGCTGGGCCAGCCCATTATGGTCCGCAAAATCTCGTGGGCCTTTAGCTGGGCCGGCCCATTATGGTCCGCAAAATCTTGTGGGCCTTTAGTTGGGCCGGCCCATTTAAACTTGTTGGGCGGTGCCACGTGTAGACGTATCATAGGCACCTTCTGTCCAGTGAGTGGATGACATCTGTCCCGATGATGAGCCGACACATGTTTCCTCTAGCCAATGATGATTTTACACGTGGAAAATCCCCATTGGTCGGGGATGTTAACGGGTTATTGGATCCAAAACCCGACCGGTAGCTTAAGGGCGTTCCGTTACGGTGGCTGCCACGTGTCGGTCACCATTGACGAAAGCACTTCTGTGACGTATGATTTATCGTCATGGAAGTGGACACTTCCGTGATGATAATTTTGGTAATGTCATGGAACACTTCTACGACAGCACAGGTATGACTATCTTGATTCTGTCATAAATTTGTCATGGATGTACATGCATGACAAAAAAGTGACCTACTGTGACAAACACGTATCATCACGGAGGTGTATTTTTTTTGTAGTGGACGTAAGGAGGGGCAACGTGGTTAGTTGGAGATGACGTTGACGTGACCTCGCTCGACACTCTCGTCGTCACTGTCGCTACCCTCCTCGTCACTCCCGCTTGAAGAGGAATCTTCATCGTCGGAGGAGCTCTCCACACAGAACTTCAGGCGAGTTCCAAGCTCTCCAAAGACCTTGACGGAGAGCAGGCCACCCTCCATTAATTTGAAGTAGAGGACAAGCCCCGCCATCAGGCTCTGGACATGAGCGAATGTCTTCCATCTGCAAGGGAGGTACATGACGTGAGGAGCGGGATAGTCGACGTCGACCCGCGTGTCGCTGTTCCCACAACCCCTCATGTGCAACCTGAGGGTCTGGGTGGATTGAGCTCCATCTCCCGAGAAAATGGGGTAGGGAGACAGAGGAGGCGACGCAGTGGCTGGTGCAGCCTGATGAAGAACTCGCGGGGCTAGTCCTCGGCGTGGCCCTCCATCGGGGGAGGCATTTCTAGCGAAGGTGAGGCCGATGCGCCGCCCTGTCCCCCTCTCCCCCGAGCACCACGGCGACCTCGGCCTCGCGCCCTCACCCTTCCTCTCGTGGCCAGCTCCGCCGCCACGAGCTCTTGGTAAGGTGGGATGGGCTGGCGAGCAGCAACCGTCGCCGCCACCGTCAAAGGACCGGTGCCTTCTTGCGCCATGGAAAATGGCAGAAAGGAGACGAAGTGAATGGAGACGAATGATGAAAGGATGTGGGATGCCATCCCACTCCCCCTTCTTATAAAGGAGCGGGGTCGGGGCTCGGCCGTCCCACTCGGCCAATCCGGCAATCGGGTGTGCAGGGGATCGGGACAGACCCGCTGCCCCAATCAGCGACGGCCCGGTTTCCCGCCTCCACGGCCGCCACCTACATGGGGTACACGTGGCGAGCAAGCAGAATTGAAGGGACAAGTGGGGCGACCGTTCCCCACCACGTGATCATGGGGCACTGACGCCTTAAAGACCACAACCCGAGTCCACCCAAGTAAATGAGTCGCGCCAAAGCGCCTCCCTCTTTTTATGGGGAAAGCGCGAGCCACCTCTTTACCGTGATATGACGCATGTGTGCGAGAACCGCCCCACACATGAACCCCACGTCACGCACGATCCTCCACATCGCGCGTTCAACGCAGGTCGTGGGGAAGTGCAGCAGATGAGAAGTTACTGCGGTAAAATCCACCCCACCTGCCCGCGCACCGTTCTGGGCCTAGCCCAACAATGCGGCGCGCTTATGTGTGGCCCAGGCCCGGGGGCTCCTATCGGTGTACAAAACTAGGGGATCTCCTTTTGACCCCTTTACTTGTGCACGGGTAGTCAGAGCCGTGCCCACGGCCACACTTAACAAGGCAGAGGAGGAAAGCCGGAGGGAAACCGAAGCATAAGAAAAAAAGCAACGCCAAGGCCAGAAACACTGAAGAATGAAGGAGCAAGGTGGACTCCCCCGGCAAGACCCTTACCGGGGAAACTTTCCCAACACCAGCAAAGCAAGCCACCCTTGAGCCCAGGAGTTCCAAACACCGCCGCCGCCAAGCTCATCTAGCATATCATCAAGGCGGGGAATGGGATGCCTATAACAAACGATGATAGCATTGATGGGTCTACAATCGGAGCACAGGTGAAAAATACCGTCTTGCTTAGGCAAAAGGATAATCGGAACGACATAAGGGCTTAAGCTTTCACGTACATGACCATTGTCGATGAGTTGTTGTACTTGCCATTGGATCTCCTTAGTTTCTTCGGGGTTGACGCGGTATGGAGCCTTGTTCGGAAGAGGTGCGCCGGGGATGAGGTCGATCCTATGTTCAATGCCACGTAGAGGAGGAAGACCGGGAGGTAGCTCTTCGGGGAAGACATCGTTGAATTCCTGCAACAAGTTACAGAACACTAGAGGAAGAGGATTAGGATTGTTAGTTTTTGCCACCTCATCTTTGCATAGGAGGACATAGTGGATGACACTCGATTGGTTCCCACACACTTCTCTCATCTCTCTTTTTGTGGCTAGGAGGACTAAGCTTTTCTCTCTTGCCAAACTGTTGCTCAATTTGGGGTTGTGGCGCTCACTATCCTTGTGGTGGTTCACTCTCTCACTAGTATCTCCATGATGTGTGGATGCTTGCTTGTCGTTGATCACTTGGCTCGGTGACATTGGTCGTAGTACGTACTCCTTGCCCTTCATCTTGAAGCTATAGTGGTTAGTTCTTTCATTGTGTATGACACTGTGGTCAAATTGCCAAGGTCTTCCCAAAAGAAGATGGCACACAGACATAGGAACCACGTCACACTCCAAGGTTTCCTTGTAAGAGCATCTCCAGTCGTGCCCTCAACACGCCCCATAGGCGATTTTTAGCGCCGGCAAGAGAAAATCGGCCCAGTCACACCCCCAGGAGCCCGTTTTTCATTGGGTTGGGCCGAAATTGGGGCCGGCGGACCCAGGCCGAACCCGACGCGCTGGGGGCCACCTGGGAGCGCCACCGCGTGCATTTTTGGCGCGAACTAACTGTCGGCCCGCCGAGTCAGCGACACTATCGCCTCATTGTCCTCACAACGCCTTTGTTTCCCGCGGGGAATCATGCCAACGCTGCCGTCGGTCAGCCTTCCATTGAGTCCTCACGGGCGGCGCGGCGACGCCCTCCCTCCCGCCACACGTACCCACGACACTGGGCGGCTATAAAAGCAACGCCTCACCCTCACCTCTGGCCACACCCCGCCATGGTCCTCTCTCCCCATGCGCAGCCGCCGGTGCGAATCCTCCCCTCTCTCCCCAAGTCCAGCCGCGATGATTGGCGAGCGATTCTCCGGCGACGCGACGGCAGCCAATGGCTTCGGCCGTCGCTCACTTCTCGGGTGGGAGGCGTACCTGCTCTTCGAGGCCAACATACCGGCACCACCCGACATGCGCGCAGGGCTGTGCGGGTGGAGGCTCAGCGCCGGCGGCATCCCCATTCCCCCGGTGCCCAACATCAACGCGCGCGCCAACGAGGTAGAGCACGTGCGGGCGTCGTTGACAGAGGAGCAGCGCACCCTCTCGTAGTACGCCACCGACAACCATGAGATATGGGCGGCATACTTCCAGCACCGGCAGGCGCAGCGGCTGGCCTCCACCAACGGGGGGCCGGTGGTAGGGGGCGACAAGAACAGCAAGGGGCGCCGCTTGTGGTGGGGCGCCCCCGGCCGCACGCTCTACGAGGTTCTCCAGCACCTCGAGGGCGGCAATGACCCACCGCTGACATACCCAGTTGAGGTCGCCGCCTCAGTCCCCCGCCGGAGTTCCATGCAATGGATGCCCAGGAGGTTCAGCTCCTCCTCGTCTTCCTCCTCCCGCTCCCGTTCCCACTCCTCCAGCTCGCCGGCGGTGTTCGGCGTCAAGGCCGAGCTCACAGCGGAGACGCCGCTCGGCCAGCGCACCCGCAGCGCCGACATCGTCATCAACGAGGGTGGTGGGTGCGCCTCCTCCTGGGCTCCTTCCCTCTCTACGTCAAGCTGAAGACGGAGCCGGGGCTCTCCTACGTGAAGACAGAGACGGGGCTGGTGTCGATGTCAAAACCAGAAGATCTTGGGTAGGGGGTCCTGAACTTCGCGTCTAGGGATCGAAGGTAATATGAGACAGGGACACGGTGTTTACCCAGGTTCGGGCCCTCTTGATGGAGGTAATACCCTATGTCCTGCTTGATTGACTATGATGAGTATAGGGGTTACAAGAGTTGATCTACCACGAGATCATAATGGCTAAACCCTAGATGTCTAGCCTGTATGATTATGATTGCCTCTATGGACTAAACCGTCCGGTTTATATAGACACCGGAGGGGATAGGGTTGTACAAATGTCGGTGTTCTGGGAACGGGGGTCCCCAGACTTGCCTGCCTGCGGCCTGCGGCGTGGCTCAAAGGGGGCCCAGCACGGCCCGTCTTCATCAACACAGACCCAAGACCCTCGCGAGGCTGTTCTTCCTTGTATTGCTCATCATCATCAGCCCAAGAGGCAATCCACCACACCACACACTTGAGTAGGGTATTACACCACAACGGTGGCCCGAACCAGTATAAACCCTATGTCTCTTGTGCTGTTGTTTCCATAGCTTAGTTCTTAGCGAGGCGGAGGGGTGCAGGTAGGTAGAAGGCGAAATCTCCGTGCGCACCCTAGTGTTCGAACCTCAAGGGTCTGCCGGAACCCGAAATCCGATATTTGGCGTGCCAGGTAGGGGTGCGGCAGAATCCACCTTCTACCGCTTCGTGTCCCGTCGCGTCGTATCACCATGTCCGATGACCAGGCGGGCAACCCAGATCCTTGGGCGGCGTGGCCCGCCAGCGCAGAGCCGCTCGCCTCGGGCGACCCCATGCCCCAGGTAGCTCACGGTCCGCAGGGCGCTGCGGGCCGCGGGCAACGTGGACAGGCTTCGACAACTCTCACACCGCGGCAGGTGCGGTCGACAGCAAGGGCCTCCAATCACGCCGCGACCACAACACCATACACCCACCGGGAGCAGGCGAACTCAAGGGCCGCGCTCACGGTGGCCCGAGAGCTGCTGCAGTGTAGGCTGCTGGAGGGCGGCTGCGACGTGCTGCTGGAGCGGGTGGCAGAGCTCTTGGGCTTCACCGCCTCGGGGGCTCACCCCTTCTGCACCCAGCTCCCATCTCAAGCCCAGGGCGGCCCACGCGGGGGCTCCGCGCGCGCCCGGGGGCTCCAAGGCTACTCCAACACCAGCGAAGCCGTCGGCACCGGACCGGCGGCGGCACTGCCCCCGCTCCCGGTCCGCGAAGAAGAAGGACTCGACGTGACCCACGGCCCCAGTGGACAGCCGCGCTACCACCCCACGGTGAGTGCGTCAAGCAGAGCTGCATGGCACGCGGAGCACTACGGCATGGCCTTCGGGATGACGGCGCCAGAAGAATACGTGCCCCACATGATGGACCAAGGGCACCCTCACGAGGGCAAACAAGGCTCGCTCCTCAGCCCAAGCTGGGGGGACGAGGCGCCAGAAGCTGAGCTCTTCCAGGAGCCCCGGGACGGTCCCACCGGCCACGCTGGAGGCAGCGATTATCGGGTACCGCTAATTCCTCAGGAGCAGGCATACGCTAATCATGGATCGCAGGAGGTGCAGGTCGCCACAGCGAGTAGCTGCCCCGCTCCCACAGTCTCCTACCCCTCGGGAGGAGGGCGCAGGGGGCTACAGGAGAGGGACCGAGATCCGACATCACCACCACGGCGTTTGGAGCAAGGTGTTCTCAGGAGGTAGGCCCTCTGCTGGGGAGATGCCTCAGGGTCTGCCCCTGGCGGAGGACCCGTGGTCGTCGGGGGAACCGCTGGCGACCGCTCTACCCCATCGACGGCGTCCTGGTTTCCGGTCGTCGTTGATGGCACTAGAGTGTGGTGCAAGGCGGGGCCCTCGTCTGGCGATATGAAGCAAGGCCGGTACCTGTGAAGAAGGCCCAGTGCCTGTGAAGCTCGCTGCCCCGTGACACTCTCGCATAATAATGAGTGGGGCTGTACACGCAGGGTAAGGAAGCAGGAACGATGCACAATCAGTCGGATAAATCCCCCAATGCGTCCTCAGGAGCACCACCCAAACCGTTGCTGGCGTCGCTGGACTCGCCATCGCTGTCTGCGTCACCGCCAGCGGCGGCAGGGCCGTTCACCACACCGCCCTCGTCGGAAGCCATGATCACGCCGTCGTTGTCTGAAGCGAAGGCCCTGACAAGAGCATCCACATTGTCTTCCACCCAGTGCGCCAGGTCGTCTCGGACGGCCTGGGGGACTGGGGCGATGGCGGCATCGAAATCGAAGTGGGGATCCATGTTCCGGAGATGGCTGAAGACGCGAGAAAAGGCGCGCCCGAGCAGGGCGCGGCTCCTCTCCTCCACCAACCTGTCAGCCCTGACCGACCGCACCTCCAGCTGCGTCACCACGTCGGTGAAGAACTGAATGTTGCCGGCGTAGTTGACTGCGTGTGGCTCGCCAACAGCTGCCTCGCAGATGTTGCCCAAGGCTGTGTTGGCTCTCTCCCGGAGCATGGTGAGCATGGGGCCGTGCTCATGCTCCAGGATCCGCCGCTGACGTATCTCGTCCACATTCTGGCGTGCGACGACCTTAGCCTCCTCCACCCGCTGGCAAAGAAGGAGCACCTCGGCCTGGGAGGTGGTTGACTACCCTTGCGCTACCTCAAGGGCGGCCCGGAAAGCATCGGCCCGCCGCGTCGCTTCTTCCAGCTTGGCCCTCAAGGCAGCAGTCCTACCTTCAGCCTCGGCCCGTATCAACCCCAGCCTCTCCTCGAACTCGTGCTCGAGGTTCAAGCGCGCCATTGCCACCCGACGTCCGACCTCCTCCAGGACACGGGCTTCCCGTGCAGCGACATCATCCTCCGCTTGTGTCACCAAGCGCTTCCTCGTCTCCAGACGCTCGTACTCACGGGTACGTTCGTCGGCTTCCAGCGTCAGCGCCTCCTCACGCTTTTGGAGCTCTGCTGGGTCGCCAGAGGCCACCTTCATCGATGCGAGGGATGCCTCGCGCAGCTCCACTTGCTCCTCTAGTGAGTGGCACCAGGCCAGGAGCTCCCGAGCCTGCTCCTCCGCCGCCTCTCGCCGCTGGTTAGCTTCTCGGGCCTCCTCAGCGGCCCAAGATCAGGCCCCCCGAGAGGCCACCAGTGACGCCTTGGCCTCTGCGTCGTCAAGATCACGCTGACGGCGCGCAAGGGCGATGGCGCCCTCCAGCTCGTGCCTCTCTGGAGCCAGGCGCAGGCCCTCGGCCTCAAGGCGCGCGTCTTCATTAGCAAGCCCCTCACCAAGCAGGCTCACCGCGTCAGCCGCCCTTCGAAGGAATCCTTGGCGAAGAGCGCGACGCTCCCGGGCACGCTCGAGCATGTCTTCCACACCATCATCTGCCCCAAGCAAGCGCCGGGGGCCACAAATCAGCACTCCCCCTCCGGGCAGGGGGCTGGGGGCTGGCACTCTCGCGACAGCCGGGCACACCACGCCAGAAGCCCGGCCTGGAGCCAGCGCGTCCCCAGATGAAGAGCGCAGGGAGCGCCTCAGCCAATTGCAGTCCACGACCAGGCGAGAAGCCCACGACAGGCTGGCTATGCCACGAGAAGGCCCGCGAAGGAGGATCGCAAGGTGCGCAGGGCCACGATGCGCCTCGGGACGGTTCGCCTCTCCGATCGCCCTCACCACAAGGGCTCTGCTGCTCGGAGCGCTTGAGGATGGTGGAGGGAGCGAAGCCAAGGGGGACGGCACCTCAGCCGTCTCCGCGAGCTCGGCTGGAAGGGGCCTACGGAGCAAGGATCCGTAAAAGCAACAGAAGGATCGGGAGCTGGGAAAGGAGAAGGCTTACTCATCAGTGGCGAAGTACTTCCTACGCTTCAGCAGGCGACAAGGGTAATCGTCGCCTAGGGCCTCCCTTCTCTTCCGGAGGGCCCCAAAGTCCACGCGGAAGCGGCCCAAGAGTTAAGCGCAGGGATAAACCTGCGACGAAGACGGAGCGTCAAGGCGATCCGCGTCAGGGGTGCCTGCCTGATGCGCGCTGCCAATTGCCTCGCCAAGAGAAGCAGCTGGAGCCTCAGGGGCCTCAGTCGCAGGCGCTGAGGGCAGGTGCTTGCCACCCTCAGCCTCAGCTGCACGGGCCCCAAGAGCTGCCCCCTCATGAGCATCGCCCGGCGCTATCACCCCGCCGGGAGCCCCCTCGGCCTCTGGTGCTTCATGCCTCCCTGCTCCGCCACTTGAGGAAGAGTCGCCTTGGCTGACTGGAAGGGCAGTCACCATCACTGGTTTCTCGCGAGGCCCCTGGAGGCCGGCAGGGCGCAGCCCCCACTCATCAAAGATAGGCATCTGATTCACAAAATCGCCCCTGTTCTGGCAGAGGTACAACAAGGCCCCTCCCTACTAGATGCTGCCAGGGTTGGGGTCCCAAGTCAGGATCAAGAGTGCTGTCCTCAGCACTTCAGGCGTCAGGTCCTCTTCCTGGAGCCTCATACGATCATCACGCCCGCTGAAGGCCCACATCCGACGGGAGTGGCGTTGGAGAGGAGCAACGCGGCGTAGCAGGAACTCCTTCACGACCTTGGGCGCTGTCACGCCAAGCGACCTCAAGAACGTGAAGTGGTGCCAGACGAAGACGAGCCGCGGGCTCTCAAGCATCTCCTGGCCCCAGCCCGAATTCGGGACAACAAGCGAAGTTGGCTCCGATAGTAGGGGGCTGGGCACCTCTACATCCACATACAGCCACCGCTCACGGAACCCAGCCGCAGGCGGAAGGAGCCTGAAGTCAATCCTTGAGGCCGCTGTCTCAGACGCGGCAGCGAAGCTCACGCACACCGAGCATTGGGTAGGGTCGACAAGACGCAGAGAGAAGAAGTGGCGCAGCAAGGCAACCGAAGGAAGGATGCCCATCATTGCCTCGCAAACAAAGGCGAAGACCGAAAGAAGGGTGATGGATTCAGGACCCAGATGCATCATGTGGATCTGATAGTGGGAAAGCACGACATTGAAGAAATCAGAAAAAGGGGGAACCAGACCCGCCCACAGGGCGTCGGCAAAATACTGCACCTCGGTGACTATCCTGTCGATGGAGAAGTGAGACGCAGGCCAGGCCGTCGTCCTCCCGCATTCGTTGAAGATAGTGGCCAGAGCCGAGCTGACCTTGCCCAAGCCCTCGGCGGGGGCCGCCAACGGTGGCGAGCAAGGCAAAGGCATGGGTTTCTTCCCTCTTCCCTTCTTCGTCGGAGCCATGGCAATGGGAAGGGGGGGGGAAGGTTCGAGATTGAGTTGAAAACAGAAGTTGGAGTTCGAGCAGAGGAAGGACAGAGAGCGCTCGAGCAACAGAAAGGGGAGCGGCTATGTATGACTACGAGTCCTCCTGGCATGGCGCAAAATAAGGGGGGCGTGGGGGAACAGTGCCGCCCACGCCCAATCAACTGCCACGCGGTGCCCAAGGCCGCAGGCTGTTAGGGCCCACGGCGCTTCACTCTTGCCCTTTCGCCTCCCAGCACGGCCAAGTCTAGGCGCGCCTTGGGCCCGGGGGCTACTGTCGATGTTTTGGGAACGGGGGTCCCTCGACATGCCTGCCTGCGGCCTGTGGCGTGGCTTAAAGGGGGCCCAGCACGGCCCGTCTTCATCAACATAGACCCAAGACCCTCGCGAGGGGCCAAGCCTCGCGGGGCGGACGACACGGAGCTTCCTCAGGCACGGCCTCATCAGGCTGGCTCGCGAGGAGGCGGAGAGATCAAGGCGGGGTACCTCACAAGGTGCCCGTGACGCAAGCCATGACGACCAAGGGTGCCAAGCGGGCGCCAGCCCGCGCAGTGTCCTCCTTTCCTCTTTGGTGCAAAGGGAGCAAGCGCAGGCGAGAGCATCAAGCAAAGGCACCCATTTCGGTGCAACGAGACAAAGACTAGTCAAACGGCAGGGAGGAAGTCATTGTGGAGCCCAAGCCAGCGTCACCACCAGAGCCTTTGGCAGGCGAACCAACTTTAGTCAGGATAAGTGTACCAGATGTTCCCCTTTAAAATGGCCAATTGTTGGCGCCCTTCCCACTCAATATTGGGGAAGAGGCCTAGGGCCTTTGCCTATAAATAGGACTAGCCACCCACAGGGTAGGGGGATCGAAATCAGAGAGAGAATCGAGAAGAGAGAGAGAGAGAAGGGTGACTGAACTCCACCTAGCAGTTCACCCCCTCGGCCAAGAAGAGACCCTCGCAAGGCTGTTCTTCCTTGTAGTGCTCATCATCATTAGCCCAAGAGGCAATCCACCACACCACACACTGGAGTAGGGTATTACACAACAACGGTGGCCCGAACCAGTATAAACCTTGTGTCTCTTGTGCTGTTCTTTCCATATCTTAGATCTTAGCGAGGCGGAGGGGTGCAGGTAGGTAGAAGGCGAAATCTCCGCGCGTACCCCAGTGTTCGAACCTCAAGGGTCTGCCGGAACCCGAAATCCGACAACAAAGTCGGTTTATAGAGAAAGGAATATTCTTATCTGAACGCCAAGCTTGCCATCCACGCAAAGGAGAGTCCCATCCGGACACGGGGGAAAGCCTTCTATCTTGTATCTTCGCAGCCCATTACTCTCGGACGTGATGCCTATATACATGATCATGCCTAGATATTCTCATAACTATGCTCAATTCTGTCAATTGCTCAAGAGTAATTCGTTCACCGACCGTAGAACAAGTATGCTCTTAGGAGAAGCCACTAGTGAAACCTATGGCCCCCGGGTCTATCTTCATCATATTAATCTTACAATACTTTGTTATTTACTTTGCTTTTATTTTACTTTACATCCTTATCATAAAAATACCAATAATATTATCTTATCGTATCTATCAGATGTCACTCTCGTAAGTGGCCGAGTAGGGATTGACAACCCCTTATCGCGTTGGTTGGGAGGATTTGTTTGTTTTGTGTAGGTACGAGGGACACGCGTGTAGCCTCCTGCTGGATTGATACCTTGGTTCTCAAAAACTGAGGGAAATACTTACGCTACTCTACTACATCATCTCTTCCTCTTCGGGGAAAAACCAACGCAGTGCTCAAGAGGTAGCAAGAAGGATTTCTAGCGCCGTTGCCGGGGAGTCTACGCAAAAGTCAATATACCAAGTACCCATCACAATCCCAATCTCATGCATTACACTATTTGTCATTTGCCTCTCGTTTTCCTCTCCCCCACTTCGCCCTTGCCGTTTTATTCGCCCTCTCTCTCTATCCTCCCTCTCTTTCTCTATTTGCCTCTTTTTGCTTGCTTGCTTTTTGTTTGCTTGTGTGTTGGATTGCTTGCTTGTCACGATGGCTCAAGATAACACTAAATTGTGTGACTTTACCAATACCAACAACAATGATTTTATTAGCACTCCAATTGCTCCTCTTACCGATGCTGAATCTTGTGAAATTAATGCTGCCTTGCTGAATCTTGTCATGAAAGATCCATTTTCCGGCCTTCCTAGTGAAGATGCCGCTACCCATGGAAATAGCTTCGTTGATTTGTGTGATATGCAAAAGAAGAAAGATGTGGACAATGATATTGTTAAATTGAAGCTATTTCCTTTTTCTCTTAGAGATTGTGCTAAAGCTTGGTTCTCGTCTTTGCCTAAAAATAGTATTGACTCATGGAATAAGTGCAAAGATGCTTTTATCTCTAAATATTTTCCTCCCGCTAAGATCATCTCCCTTACAGACGATATTATGAATTTTAAGCAACTTGATCATGAACATGTTGCACAAGCTTGGGAGAGGATGAAATTAATGATACATAATTTCCCTACTCATGGTTTGAACTTATCGATGATTATACAAAATTTTTATTCCGGATTGAATTTTGCTTCTAGAAATCTTTTAGATTCGGCCACGGGAGGCACTTTTATGGAAATAACTTTAGGAGAAGCTAATAAAATCCTAGATAATATTATGGTTAATTATTCTCAATGGCATACTGAAAGATCTACTAATAAAAAGGTGCATGTGATAGAAGAAATTAATGTTTTGAGTGGAAAGATGGATGAACTTATGAAATTATTTCCTAGTAAAAGTGTTTCCTATGATCCTAATGATATGCCCTTGTCTACTTTGATTGAGAATAATAATGAATCTATGGATGTGAATTTTGTTGGTAGGAACAATTTTGGTAACAACGTGCAGAGAGGAAATTTTAATCCTTGCCTTATCCTAGTAATCCCTCTAATAATTATGGTAATTCCTACAACGATTCTTATGGAAATTATAATAAGATTCCCTCTGATTTTGAATCTAATATTAAAGAATTTATTACTTCGCAAAGGAATTTCAATGCTTTGATTGAAGAAAAAATGATTAAGATTGATGAGTTGGCTAGGAACATTGATAGGATTTCTCTTGATGTTGATTCTTTGAAACTAAGATCTATCCCACCTAAGCATGATATCAATGAGTCTCTCAAAGCCATGAGAATTTCCATTGATGGGTGCAAAGAAATAACCACTAGGATGCGTGCTAAGAAAGATGCCTTTATAAGAGCGTGTTCTTCTAGTTCCCATGACAATAAAGATGAAGATCTAAAAGTTATTGATGTGTCCCCTATTAAATCTTTGTTTTTCAATATGAATCTTAATAATGATGGTGCTGAATATGTGTCACACCCTAGCTAGTTCATGCATTAGAGTGTTGCATCATGTTTACTCTTTCATCAGAAACCTGAAATGGGGATGACAGAACCCCCAGCCCCTCTGAAACCAACTAGGGTTTACTAAAAACTTTTTCAATGAACCTGAAATGCCCTTCTAAAATGCCCATCATTTTTGTCTTGGTTCAGAACCCCTGCCAAAAGTGATGCACATTTTCCTAGGTCATCTTAGGGTCTTTGAATTAAATCATAGATATTTGAATTTGGGCATTTAAAATTATATAAAATATTCAGATGCTCAAATATCTCCAAACTAAAATGTTTCATGTTGGAAATAATCCAACTATGGACCAGGAGTAGTTTGGTGATTTTAGGAGTTGCCTAAGTATTTTTAATAACTCAACAAAGTTGCAGAAATATTAAAAAAACAGAAAACAGTAGAAATAACGAAAAACCTTACCTGGCGCCCAGCACCCGGCCCACCTTCCGGCCCAGCCCAGCGCCGCGCCAGCGAGCTGCTTGCCGGCCAGGCAGGCAGGCAGGTGCTCGACGGCAAGCACCGCATGGGTTCCACGCACCTGCTCGCCGCCTCGCCGCTCCACTCGCCCGGCTAACGTCGTGGATCACTCCCCCTCTCTCCCCCGAACCCCCCAGACACCCCCTCTCCTCTCCAGCTCCTCCCCCTTGCGCCCCCCAGCCATGGCCGACGCCACCGCCGCCGTGCCTACGTCGTAGCCGCGCTCCCCGCCGCCCATGCGTCTTCTCGTCGTGTCCAGGAGCTCCGCCGCCATCCACTTCATCGAGCTAGCCGAGCCCCGTGTGCTCGTGCGGCCCGAGTCCACCGCACCGACCTCGCCCGAGTCCTCCGTCGCCAGAGATCCCCTTCAACGCCGTCGCCGCCTCAGCTCGTCCCCGACCCCGCCGGTGGCCTCTACAGGTGCGCTGTGAGCCTAGCTACCCCTCCTACCCTCCCTCTCTCATTCCCGAGCCGTGTAGCCACCGCACGAAGACCACTCGCACGCACCGCCGCGGATCTCGTCGCCGAAGTGCTCCCGGACATCCTCCGGCCACTCCACGGTGTCCATCATGCTCACCACGTCACGTAGCACCTAACCAGCTACTCCCCGCACCTCACCGACCCCTCTAGCATCAAGTTCGTCTTCGGCCGAACTCCGGTGGCCGCCAAAGTCGTCGCCGGCGCCAACTCCGGCCACCCCGACCCCAACGGACTCCACCAAGAGCTGCGGCTCCTCCTCAGCTCCACTCCGATGGCCTCCGCGACTCATTTGGTTGCCGGAATGGCCAAAACCACTTCCGCCGCCGCGTCGGGCTCGCCGGCGGCTAATGCTGGTGCAGCCGACCCGGGTTTGACCACGGGTGGGCCCTGGTTGACTCTCCTGAGTCAATGACAGGTGGGGCCCAGCCCTGTTAACTAATTAGGATTAGTTTAAATTAATTTTAGTTTAGCTAATCACACTGACACGCGGGACCCACTGTCAGGTTTGACCCGGACCGTGTCTCGTTGACCTGCTGATGTCACACTGACGTCAGGCTGATGCAGTAATTGATTTTCTGGATTTAATCTAATATAGGAAATTCCAGAATATAGTTTAAACTTCAAAAATTCATAAATTTTAATCTGTAACTCCAAATCAGACAAGTTATATATGAAAAATGATCAGAAAAATTCAATCTATCCATCTGTACTATTTTCATGCATGATTAAACAAGCTAACTTGATGTTTAATGCATAACAAGGTAAAACACTTTAAAGGGCCATGTATGAGTTTGAAATTTGAATCTTTGGTTCAAATTGGTTCAAACCCTTCTGGTCTTAGTTGCATTAGCCCAACACACTCATATTGCCATGTTTCATGCATGCATCATATTATCGCACATTGTTTGGTGATGGTTGTGTATCGGTGTTCTTTGCGGCAGGTTCTGCCTCCAAGGAGTACCGAGATTACCCTAACGAAGAACCGTATCAGTGCATCGAACCATCAGGCAAGTAACCAACTAGTTGATCATATCGATACAATCCCATGTTCTCGCTCCTGCTCTCTTTTACTGCATTAAGACAACGCGTTTCAAACTACTGTGTGCTACGGTAGTTGAACCCACTTCCTCTGCATGACCTGTCATTGCCACAGTAACTAGATGAAACCCACTAGCATGTGTAGGAGTTGTTTGAGCCATATGTATGTGTTGTTCCTACCTTGCTATGCCTACTATGCTTAGAGTCGTGTCAGGTCTGGTTCATCTGGATGATGGACTAGAGTGAAATGATTATGTCGGTAATGAGAGTGGTGTGGTGAACACGATTTGGTAAAGGTATCGATGAGAGGCCATGTAGGAGTACATGGTGGGTTGTTTCATTGAAGCCGACCTTAAGCACTGAGATCTGTATGTGTGATTTAAGAATCAGCTACTACCATGCATTGGGCCCGAAACCAATGGACCCTCTCGACTTCTTATTCACCCTAGTTCTCTGTCCAGGAGTTGCAAGTAGTTTCTGGTGTTTGTAGCCTACTGGAGGCCATGGACAGCGCTGATCGTAGGGGTGGGCTGTGATGCGGTAGGTACGTGGCACGGTGTACCGAATACCCGTTAGGTATGTCGGGAACCCTGTTCACATCGTTTGGGGCTGTGAGCGAAACCTCGGCCGGATCTCCTCATGGATGGAACCCGAATAGGCGATAAACCTGGACTAGAGACTTAGGTGATTAGGTAGGTCGTGGCCGACACCCACGTTGGGCTTCCGCTTGAAGGTTGCCGAGTACATGTCGTGTAAACGACGGTAAGTGGTGAGAGCGTGTATGAAGAGGTACACCCCTGCAGGGTTATCATGATCTATTCGAATAGCCGCGTCCATGGTAAAGGACTACTTGGTTGCCTATACAGTTCATAGACAAGTAAATGGAAACTACTAAAAGCCTCAAGATAAGTGTGAGTGCCGAGGATGGCTCTTCCGTAGGAAGACGGAGGTGGATCCTCGGTAGTGTATTGAGGTGGTGAGTGGTGGACTCGTGTGCGCAAAACCTTTTCAAGTTGGAGTCTCGTAGGATAGCCTAGCCAAGAGTCAAAGCTGGCTTGCTGCAATAACTCCACCAACCCTTCTTGATAATGTGCATGTATGTAGGATCTGATGTAAGTCTTGCTGAGTACCTTTGTACTCATGTTGCTATAATTTACATTTTTACAGAAGACACTGCAACCCCTTCTGATGGGTTCTTCGTAGACGTTGACATCAATGAGTAGGCTAAGGCCCAGGTGGTGATCCTGAGCTTGTGAAGGACCACGTAGTATAGCTAGGCTTTCTAAGCCTCTTTTATTTTACTAGTTGTCTGTACTCAGACGAGTTACTTCCGCTACTGGTTTGTATGACTGTATGACTTGAATGTTGGGTCGTGTGACCCGTACCTATGTGTATGTTATGTATGGCTCTCTGAGCCTTAAATAAGGTACTTGTGTCATAGAGTCATGTTGTGATGCCATGTTGTATCTGCACATATCGAGCATATTGTGTGTATGTTATTGAAATGCTTGGTATGTGTGGGATCTGACTATCTAGTTGTTTATCTTTAGTAGCATCTCTTACCGGGAACTGTCTCCTAGTGTTATTACTGAGCCATCGTAGCTTGCTACTGCTCTGGAACACTTAGGCTGGCCGGCATGTGTCCTTCGTTCCTGTGTCTGTCCCTCCGAGGAAATGTCACGCATTGAGTACCGGAGTCCTGTTAGCCCGCTACAGCCCGGTTTACCGGAGTCCTGCTAGCCCAGTGCTACAGCCCGGACCCACTTGCTGATGACCGACACGTTCGAAGCTGGGTCATGGATGCCTGTCCCTGTAAGTCTGTGCCACTTTGGGTTTAAGACTAGTCATGTCAGCCCGGGCTCCTTATCATATGGATGCTAGCGACACTATCATATACTTGAGCCAAAAGGCGCAAACGGTCCCGGGAAAAGGTAAGGCGACACCGTGGGGATACCGTGCGTGAGGCCGCAAAGTGATATGAGGTGTTACAAGCTAGATCGATGTGATATCGAGTCGGGGTCCTAACAGCGTTGGCATCTGAGCTGGACTGCCTGTAGGTTCTCCAAGCCAAACTGGTCGATGTTGAGTCTAGAAATTCTTTAGTTATATGTAGGGGAATTGTTTGTGGGTTGGAACGTAAGGCTCTTTTTACTCCTTTATCTCATGACATTCTGATCTGAGTCAGTCTATTCTTCCACCGGGGGTTAAGGAATTAGGATCTTTTCTCTCTATCAGGTTCACGTGTTACTAATCAGTAGTACCTTATAGGTTTGATGGATACAAGCCTAGTTCAGTTCTACTACCACATTATGTTGCTGGGATGGACTCAGAACTTGATATGATGTTGTTGAGTGTGTATGAAATCCTTTGTCAAATGTCTCAAAATCCTTTTTGAGCATTTACAGCTGTTATGCTGTCGAAATTTTGCTAGAAATTCTAATGCCTTTGCATTATGGTTGTGCTTTCAGATGGCCACTCGCGACCTCAATCAAGTGGTTCGCCTGACTCGATGCCTAGATGTACCCGGCCATACTGCCATGTTGATCAGGGTAATGACGGAGGCTGGATACCGTTGGTATCCTGAGTACACGGTCGAAGAGCAATTTCGAGACTTTAATCAAAGCCAGTATCTCTGCACTGTCAGGATATTTCCATCTTATCCTGGATCCACCGAGCCCCTTCACTGCTCCTATGGACTCGGGGTTACTATTGAGATGGCTGTGCAGGACGCCGCCTACTCTATGATGACCATCATGCGAGTCAGGTCTGGCCTATTTCGGGACTCTAATTTCCGGTATATGCCAGGATCACTTCCGGGAGCACAAGGGTATCTCCAGGCTATCTATGCTGACCCCACTCAGGAGGATTCACGGACTCGCACCACTGCTGAGATGCTCGAGGATAAGGACCGTGAAAATCGGGCCTTGAGGCTAGAGCTTTTCAATACCCGTGCTGACCATTGGGCCACATTGACTCGGTTTGCACCGGCGGTGCAAGCTGGATATTCGGATATGCGTGATCTCTATCCTGTGAGATCTGCTCTGCCAGACGTGATGGGTTGGCGTGATGTAGGAGGCATCACCCCACCTCGCGGTCCCCGCAGGCCACCGTGTGTTGGTCCAAGACCTCATCATAGCCCCTATGGTCCACAAGCTCCGCGAGATCGTCTGTTCCCGGATGATCATGTTGAGCTTCCAGGCTATGGAGGTGATTTCTACGAGGACTACTACGGATCGGTCTGAGTTAGTGGTAGTATCACTAGTTCGTACTAGCTGTGTCGTTTATCATCCTGCGTGACTCGTGGGATAGGACCTAGTTTGTACCGCCTTCCGGAGGTGTAGAAAAATAATGTATAGGAGCTCGGAGTGCCTCCGATGAGATGTAATCCTCTTTTCACCGTAATAGTACCTTGTTTGGTCTTGTACTAAACCTTGTATGGTGTGTATGACGATGGAATAAAAGAAGCAGTTTCTATATCTACCATGTCATACGGATGATCATCTTGCATTCCGAGTTATTCCTTACATTCTGTATCCTATGTCGGAATCTTATCATTCTGACTAAATCATTATCTTGTTTACCTAGGATGGTCAACACGCGCAATAACCCTGCTCCTCAAGAGCAGGCCGAAGGCAGTGAAGTCAGGAATGCAAATCTGCCTCATCCTCCTTCCCTAGCCGAGGTTATGCTGGAAGCCGAGAGAAACAAGCGGGAGACCAACCGTTTGTTGGAGCGTATTGAACAGAACACAACACACCATCAGAGAAATAACTTGGTGTCACTCAGTGATTTCATCAAGTTACATCCACCCACGTTCCACCACTCCGTCGAGCCTCTCGACGCTGATGACTGGCTTCGCAGTATTTCTCACAAACTGCGTTCCGCGCTAGTAGCTGAGGCTGACAAGGTCACCTTTGCTGCATATCATCTTGAAGGCCCCGCCAGTCTATGGTGGGAGAATTATGGAGCTATGCGCCTAGCGGGCCATCTCACTACTTGGGCTGAATTCAGCGAGGCTTTCCGTGAACATCACATTCTGGAGGGTCTCATGGACCGTAAACGTGAGGAATTTTGCAGTTTCACTCAAGGCCGACTCTCTGTGGATGCTTACAGCAGGGAGTTCGGTAACCTCGCACGATATGCAACTGAGGAAGTTTCTACTGATGCCAAGAAGCAAGCAAGGTTCCGTAAGGGACTTAGTCCTGAGCTTCGCCGCGACCTCCGTCTGCATGAGTGCACATCTTTTCAGAAGCTTGTTAACAAGGCCATCAGTGCTAAGACTGGTCAGACTGATTATGACGCAACACGCAAGCATGGCCGTGACGTGGGTTCCTCATCCGGTGCTGGCCCTCAGAAGCGCCGCGTGTGGGTGCCTAACACTGCCCTACCACCCAGGTTCACGCCGAGGCCATCCTTCCAGGCGCCTCGCCCCGTTCAACAGTCTGCACCAGCCAAACCCTATGGTGGTCCAACCAACAGTGCTCCTCCACATACCAGTTCCGTGACTTGCTTTAAGTGTGGGGAATCTGGCCACTATATGCGCGAGTGTCCCCAGACCAACCCCAACCAACCTGCTAAAGCTGTTGGCCGTGGCAAGCCGACAGGTAAAGTGTTCTACGCCAAGCCGGCCACCGCTGCACGTGGCCATGTCAACTGTATCTCTGCCGAAGAAGCTCAAGAGGATCCCAACGTCGTTCTCGGTACGCTCCTTGTTAATTGCCACCCGGCATCTGTTCTTTTCGATACAGGAGCATCTCATTCATTTATATCCGAGAGCTATGCTCGTCTGCATAACACCACATTCTGTGAGATGCCCACCTCTATGGTAATTCAAACTCCGGGATCCAAATGGCAAACTTCTAGAGTAAGCCATGGAAATTAAATCCAAGTCGACAGACTTGTTTTTCTCGCATCTTTGATAGCCCTTAAATCTTCAGATATTAATATCATCTTGGGTATGGACTGGATGTCAGCCCATCATGCCAACATTGATTGCTTCTCTAGGACTGTTCAACTCACCCATCCTTCGGGGAAGATAGTCAATGTCTTGACCCGAATAGCCAAGCGACAGTTATATTCTCTTAACGCCAGTCCTTTGCCAGACCTTGAAGACGTCCCGGTAGTCCGTGACTTTCCGGATGTCTTCCCAGAGGAATTGCGAGGTGTTCCACCTGACAGGGATGTGGAGTTCATAATAGACCTCATTCCAGGAACCGTCCCGATTGCTAGAAGACCCTATAAGATGGCACCACTAGAACTAGCCAAGCTTAAGAAACAACTCGATGAGTCCTTGAAAAAGGGTTTCATCCGACCTAGTTCATCTCCGTGGGCTTGCCCCGTCCTCTTCGTCAAGAAGAAGGATGGTACGGACCGGATGGTTGTAGATTATCGACCTGTCAATTTGGTTACAATCAAGAACAAATATCCGCTCCCCAGGATCAACGACCTGTATGATCAGCTCGCTGGATCCTCAGTCTTCTCCAAAATGGATTTGAGGTTGGGCTACCATCAAATCAAAATCAGGAACGGGGACATTCCTAAAACGGCCTTTGTTACTCGTTATGGCCAATACGAGTACACCGTTATGTCCTTCGGTTTAACCAACGCTCCAGCCACTTTTTCTCGGTTGATGAACTCAATCTTCATGGAGTATTTGGATAAATTCGTCGTGGTTTACCTCGATGATATACTCATCTACTCCAAGAACGAGGAAGAACATGCCACACATCTAAGGCTAGTGTTGAAGAAACTTCGAGAGCATCGTCTTTATGCTAAATTCTCTAAATGCGAATTTTGGTTGTCAGAAGTGACCTATCTGGGTCATGTAATATCTGGTAAAGGTATTGCTGTTAACCCTGAGCGAGTTCAAGCCGTCCTTAATTGGACTCCACCTGAATCGGTCAAGCAAGTTCGGAGTTTTCTGGGATTAGCGAGCTATTGCCGTCGCTTTGTCGAAAATTTCTCCAAAGTTGCAAAACCTCTAACCGAACTCCTCAAGAAAGATAAAAAGTTCGAATGGACTCCACAATGTGAGCACAGCTTTCAGGAACTGAAAAGACGCCTGACTTCTGCTCCCATACTGGTACCGCCAGACTTCTCCAAGGACTTCGTTATCTACTGCGACGCCTCGCGACAAGGACTAGGTTGCATTCTCATGCAAGATCGACACGTAATTGCTTACGCTTCACGGCAATTGCACCCACACGAGGAGAATTATCCTACTCATGATCTAGAGCTTGCAGCCGTAGTCTATGCACTTAAATCCTGGCGACATTACCTTCTTGGTAATCGTTGCGAAATAGTCACTGATCACCAAAGTCTGAAGTACGTCTTCACCCAACTGGATTTGAATCTCAGGCAAAGACGTTGGGTTGAGTTGATCACAGATTTCGACTTAGGAATAACTTACACCCCAGGGAAAGCCAACGTCATGGCTGATGCGCTAAGTCGTAAATCTTATTGTAACAACCTGATGTTACAACAAAGTCAACCGCTTCTCCATGAGGAATTTCGGAAGCTTAACCTTCACATTGTTCCTCAAGGTTTTCTTTCCACCTTGGTGGCGAAACCTACACTTACGGATCAGATCATCAAAGCACAGAAGGTAGATCCGGGAATTTCCCGCATCAAGAGAAACATCAAGAAAGGAGTTGCGAACTATTTCTCCATTGATGATCAAGGGGTCGTATACTTCGGGAATCGACTAGTGGTTCCCAAGGTGCGAAACCTGAGACGATTGATCCTTAAGGAAGCTCATGAATCTCCTCTCACCATTCATCCCGGTAGTACCAAGATGTATCAGGACCTACGCCAGAGGTTCTGGTGGACTAGGATGAAGAGAGAAATTGCTCAGTATATTGCTAATTGCGACGTCTGTCGTCGTGTAAAAGCAGAGCATCAACGGCCTGCTGGCACCCTTCAACCCCTAGCTATTCCTGAATGGAAATGGGATAAAATTGGTATGGATTTCATTACTGGTTTTCCCAGGACCAAGAGAGGGAATAATGCTATCTTCGTCGTTGTCGATCGTCTTTCCAAGGTAGCCCATTTCTTACCTGTTCGTGAGAGTATAACTGCTAGTCAATTGGCAGACTTATACATCTCCCGAATAGTGTCTCTCCATGGTGTTCCTTTGGAAATTAACTCGGATCGAGGAAGTCTTTTCACCTCTCGATTTTGGGAAAGTTTCCAAAATGCTATGGGAACCCGCCTTTCCTTTAGCACCGCTTTTCACCCTCAATCGAGTGGCCAAGTAGAACGCGTCAACCAGATTCTAGAAGACATGCTTCGAGCCTCTGTTATCTCATTCGGAATGCATTGGGAGAAGTGCCTTCCATTTGCCGAATTCGCTTACAACAACAGCTATCAATCTAGCTTGGGTAAAGCCCCTTTTGAAGTTCTCTATGGACGACGGTGTCGAACACCCCTTAACTGGTCAGAAACCGGGGAAAGACAATTCTTTGGCCCGGATATGATTCAGGAAGCAGAAGAGCAAGTTCGCATCGTTCGTGAAAAGTTGAAAACAGCCCAATCTCGTCAGAAGAGTCAATATGACCGAAAACATAAGGCTATGACTTTCGAGGTTGACGAGAAGGCTTACCTTCGGGTTACTCCTCTAAAGGGAACCCATCGCTTCGGTATCAAGGGCAAATTGGCTCCTCGTTACATTGGACCTTTTCGCATTCTCGCTAAACGAGGAGAAGTTGCCTACCAGTTGGAACTACCTCCGCATCTCTCCAGAGTCCACGATGTCTTCCACGTTTCTCAACTCAGGTGTTGCTTCTCGGATCCTATCCGCGGAGTGGACCACGAAACGCTTGATCTCCAAGATAATCTCACGTATCGAGAGTACCCCATTCGTATCCTCGATCAGGCCGAGCGTACCACTCGACGTCATAATATCAAGTTTCTCAAAGTTCAATGGTCGCACCATTCTAAGGATGAAGCAACATGGGAAAGGGAGGATCGTCTTCGACTCGAGTATCCCGCCCTCTTTCCGGAGGAACCCAAATCTCGGGACGAGATTCTTTTGAGTGGGGGTGAGTTGTCACACCCTAGCTAGTTCATGCATTAGAGTGTTGCATCATGTTTATTCTTTCATCAGAAACCTGAAATGGGGATGACAGAACCCCCAGCCCCTCTGAAACCAACTAGGGTTTACTAAAAACTTTTTCAATGAACCTGAAATGCCCTTCTAAAATGCCCATCATTTTTGTCTTGGTTCAGAACCCCTGCCAAAAGTGATGCACATTTTCCTAGGTCATCTTAGGGTCTTTGAATTAAATCATAGATATTTGAATTTGGGCATTTAAAATTATATAAAATATTCAAATGCTCAAATATCTCCAAACTAAAATGTTTCATGTTGGAAATAATCCAACTATGGACCAGGAGTAGTTTGGTGATTTTAGGAGTTGCCTAAGTATTTTTAATAACTCAACAAAGTTGCAGAAATATTAAAAAAACAGAAAACAGTAGAAATAACAAAAAACCTTACCTGGCACCCAGCACCCGGCCCACCTGCCGGCCCAGCCCAGCGCCGCGCCAGCGAGCTGCTTGCCGGCCAGGCAGGCAGGCAGGTACTCGACGGCGAGCACCGCATGGGTGCCACGCACCTGCTCGCCGCCTCGCCGCTCCACTCGCCCGGCTAACATCGTGGATCACTCCCCCTCTCTCCCCCGAACCCCCCAGACACCCCCTCTCCTCTCCAGCTCCTCCCCCTCGCGCCCCCAGCCATGGCCGACGCCACCGCCGCCGTGCCTACGTCGTAGCCGCGCTCCCCGCCGCCCATGCGTCTTCTCGTCGTGTCCAGGAGCTCCGCCGCCATCCACTTCATCGAGCTAGCCGAGCCCCGTGTGCTCGTGCGTCCCGAGTCCACTGCACCGACCTCGCCCGAGTCCGCCGTCGCCAAAGATCCCCTTCAACGCCGTCGCCGCCTCAGCTCGTCCCCGACCCCGCCGGTGGCCTCTACGGGTGGGCTGTGAGCCTAGCTACCCCTCCTACCCTCCCTCTCTCATTCCCGAGCCATGTAGCCACCGCACGAAGACCACTCGCACGCACCGCCGCGGATCTCGTCGCCGAAGTGCTCCCGGCCATCCTCCGGCCACTCCACGGTGTCCATCATGCTCACCACGTCACGTAGCACCTAACCAGCTACTCCCCGCACCTCACTGACCCCTCTAGCGTCAAGTTCGTCTTCAGCCGAACTCCGGTGGCCGCCAAAGTCGTCGCCGGCGCCAACTCCGGCCACCCCGACCCCAACGGACTCCACCAAGAGCTGCGACTCCTCCTCAGCTCCACTCCGATGGCCTCCGCGACTCATTTGGTTGCCGGAATGGCCAAAACCACTTCCGCCGCCGCGTCGGGCTTGCCGGCGGCTAAACGCCGGTGCAGCCGACCCGGGTTTGACCACGGGTGGGCCCTGGTTGACTCTCCTGAGTCAATGACAGGTGGGGCCCAGCCCTGTTAACTAATTAGGATTAGTTTAAATTAATTTTAGTTTAGCTAATCACACTAACACGCGGGACCCACTGTCAAGTTTGACCCAGACCGTGTCTCGTTGACCTGCTGATGTCACACTGACGTCAGGCTGACGCAGTAATTGATTTTCTGGATTTAATCTAATATAGGAAATTCCAGAATATAGTTTAAACTTCAAAAATTCATAACTTTTAATCTGTAACTCCAAATCAGACAAGTTATATATGAAAAATGATCAGAAAAATTCAATCTATCCATCTGTACTATTTTCATGCATGACTAAACAAGCTAACTTGATGTTTAATGCAGAACAAGGTAAAACACTTTAAAGGGCCATGTATGAGTTTGAAATTTGAATTTTTGGTTCAAATTGGTTCAAACCCTTCTGGTCTTAGTTGCATTAGCCCAACACACTCATATTGCCATGTTTCATGCATGCATCATATTGTCGCACATTGTTTGGTGATGGTTGTGTATCGGTGTTCTTTGCGGCAGGTTCTGCCTCCGAGGAGTACCGTGATTACCCTAACGAAGAACCGTATCAGTGCATCGAACCATCAGGCAAGCAACCAACTAGTTGATCATATCGATACAATCCCATGTTCTCGCTCCTGCTCTCTTTTACTGCATTAAGACAACGCGTTTCAAACTGCTGTGTGCTACGGTAGTTGAACCCACTTCCTCTGCATGACCTGTCATTGCCACAGTAACTAGATGAAACCCACTAGCATGTGTAGGAGTTGTTTGAGCCATATGTATGTGTTGTTCCTACCTTGCTATGCCTGCTATGCTTAGAGTCGTGTCAGGTCTGGTTCATCTGGGTGATGGACTAGAGTGAAATGATTATGTCGGTAATGAGAGTGGTGTGGTGAACACAATTTGGTAAAGGTATCGATGAGAGGCCATGTAGGAGTACATGGTGGGTTGTTTCATTGAAGCCGACCTTAAGCACTGAGATCTGTATGTGTGATTTAAGAATCAGCTACTACCATGCATTGGGCCCGAAACCAATGGACCCTCTCGACTTCTTATTCACCCTAGTTCTCTGTCCAGGAGTTGCAAGTAGTTTGTGGTGTTTGTAGCCTACTGGAGGCCGTGGACAGCGCTGACCGTAGGGGTGGGCTGTGATGCGGTAGGTACGTGGCACGGTGTACCGAATACCCGTTAGGTATCTCGGGAACCCTGTTCACATCGTTTGGGGCTGTGAGCGAAACCTCGGCCGGATCTCCTCATGGATGGAACCCGAATAGGCGATAAACCTGGACTAGAGACTTAGGTGATTAGGTAGGTCGTGGCCGACACCCACGTTGGGCTTCCGCTTGAAGGTTGCCGAGTACATGTCGTGTAAACGACGGTAAGTGGTGAGAGCGTGTATGAAGAGGTACACCCCTGCAGGGTTATCATGATCTATTCGAATAGCCGCGTCCGCGGTAAAGGACTACTTGGTTACCTATACAGTTCATAGACAAGTAAATGGAAACTACTAAAAGCCTCAAGATAAGTGTGAGTGCCGAGGATGGATCTTCCGTAGGAAGACGGACGTGGATCCTCGGTAGTGTATTGAGGTGGTGAGTGGTGGACTCGTGTGCGCAAAACCTTTTCAAGTTGGAGTCTCGTAGGATAGCCTAGCCAAGAGTCAAAGCTGGCTTGCTGCAATAACTCCACCAACCCTTCTTGATAATGTGCATGTATGTAGGATCTGATGTAAGTCTTGCTGAGTACCTTTGTACTCATGTTGCTATAATTTACATTTTTACAGAAGACACTGCAACCCCTTCTGATGGGTTCTTCGTAGACGTTGACATCAATGAGTAGGCTAAGGCCCAGGTGGTGATCCTGAGCTTGTGAAGGACCACGTAGTATAGCTAGGCTTTCTAAGCCTCTTTTATTTTACTAGTTGTCTGTACTCAGACGAGTTACTTCCGCTGCTGGTTTGTATGACTGTATGACTTGAATATTGGGTCGTGTGACCCGTACCTATGTGTATGTTATGTATGGCTCTCTGAGCCTTAAATAAGGTACTTGTGTCATAGAGTCATGTTGTGATGCCACGTTGTATCTGCACATATCGAGCATATTGTGTGTATGTTATTGAAATGCTTGGTATGTGTGGGATCTGACTATCTAGTTGTTTATCTTTAGTAGCCTCTCTTACCGGGAACTGTCTCCTAGTGTTTTCACTGAGCCATGGTAGCTTGCTACTGCTCTGGAACACTTAGGCTGGCCGGCATGTGTCCTTTTTCGTTCCTGTGTCTGTCCCTCCGGGGAAATGTCACGCATTGAGTACCGGAGTCCTGTTAGCCCGCTACAGCCCGGTTTACCGGAGTCCTGCTAGCCTAGTGCTACAACCCAGACCCACTTGCTGATGACCGACACGTTCGAAGCTGGGTCATGGATGCCTGTCCCTGTAAGTCTGTGCCACTTTGGGTTTACGACTAGTCATGTCAGCCCGGGCTCCTTATCATATGGATGCTAGCGACACTATCATATACGTGAGCCAAAAGGCGCAAACGGTCCCGGGAAAAGGTAAGGCGACACCATGGGGATACCGTGCGTGAGGCCGCAAAGTGATATGAGGTGTTACAAGCTAGATCGATGTGACATCGAGTCGGGGTCCTGACAATATGATCCGCCTTTACCTAGAAGGTGTTCCAAGAATTCAGAGTTTTTAGATCTTGATGCTAAAATTGATGAAAGTTGGATTGAAGAAATTAAAACCCTAGATGTTGCTAAACCCACTAATTTGGATTTCAAGGAATTTAATTATGAAAATTGATCTTTGATTGATTGTATTTCCTTGTTGTAATCCGTGCTAAATTCACCTCACGCTTATAGTCAAAATAAAGCGTTCACTAAACATATCGTTGATGCCTTGATGCAATCTTATGAAGAAAAACTTGAATTGGAAGTGTCTATCCCTAGAAAACTTTATGATGAGTGGGAACCAACTATTAAAATAAATATTAAAGATCATGAGTTCTATGCTTTATGTGATTTGGGTGCTAGTGTTTCCATGATTCCAAAGGCTTTGTTTGATTTGTTAGGTTTCCATGATTTTGATGATTGCTCTCCACTATTAAGAAACCTATGGGAAGAATTAATGATGTTCTTATTGTTGCAAATAGGAATTATGTTCCCGTAGATTTTATTGTTCTTGACATAGATTGCAATCCTTCATGTCCTATTATTTTTGGTAGACCTTTCCTTAGAACGATTGGTGCAATTATTGATATGAAGGAAGGAAATATTAGATTCAAATTTCTGTTAAGGAAAGGCATGGAACACTTTCATAGAAAGAAAATTAAATTACCTTATGAATCTATTATGAGAGCGACTTCTGGATTGCTTACCAAAGATGGCAATACCTAGATCTATCCTTGCTTTTTATGCCTAGCTAGGGGCGTTAAACGATAGCGCTTGTTGGGAGGCAATCCAATTTTATTTTTATTCCTTGATTTTTGCTCCTGTTTAGTAATAAATAATTTATCTAGCCTCTGTTTAGGTTGTGTTTTTGTGTTTAATTAGTGTTTGTGCCAAGTAGAACCATTGGGAAGACTTGGGGAAAGTCTTGATATCTTGTTGTAAAAAACAGAAACTTTAGCGCTCATGAGAAATGCTGCCATTTTTATTTGGAAAGTGATATTTAGTTAATTATTTTTGCAGATGATTAATAGATAAATTCCTCACGTCCATCAATTTATTTTAGAATTTTTGGGTCCCATATCTTGAGCTAGCTATATATTACTACAGACTGTTCTGTTTTTGACAGATTCTATTTTTCGTGTGTTGTTTGCTTATTTTGATGAATCTATGGCTAGTAAAATAGTTTATAAACCATAGAGAAGTTGGAATACAGTAGGTTTAACACCAATATAAATAAATAATGAGTTCATTACAGTACCTTGAAGTGGTCTTTTGTTTTCTTTCGCTAAAGGAGCTCACGAGATTTTCTACTTTAAGTTTTGTGTTGTAAAGTTTTCAAGGTTTGGGTAAAGATTTGATGGATTATGAAAGAAGGAGTGGCAAGAGACTAAGCTTGGAGATGCCCGTGGCACCCCCAAGATAATCTAAGGACACCTAAAAGCCAAAGCTTGGGGATGCCCCGGAAGGCATCCCCTCTTTTCGTCTACTTCTATCGGTAACTTTACTTGGAGCTATATTTTTATTCACCACATGATATGTGTTTTGCTTGGAGCGTCTTGTATTATTTGAGTCTTTATTTGTTAGTTTACCACAATCATCCTTGCTGTACACACCTTTTTAGAGAACCATACATGATTTGGAATTTTTTAGAATACTCTATGTGCTTCGCTTATATCAATTGAGTTATATAGTTTTGCTCTAGTACTTCACTTATATCTTTTAGAGCACGGTGGTGGATTTGTTTTATAGAAACTATTGATCTCTCATGCTTCACTTAGATTATTTTGAGAGTCTTAAATAGCATGGTAATTTTCTTAAATAATCCTAATATGCTTGGTATTGAAGAATAATAATAAAACTTTCTTATGAGTGTATTGAATACTATGAGAAGTTTGATGCTTGATAATTGTTTTGAGATATGAAGATGGTGATATTAAAGTTGTGCTAGTTGAGTAGTTGTGAATTTGGGAAATACTTGTGTTAAAGTTTGTGATTCTTGTAGCATGCACGTATGGTGAACCGTTATGTAATGAAGTCGGAGCATGATTTATTTATTGATTGTCTTCCTTATGAGTGGCGGTCGGGGACGAGCGATGGTATTTTCCTACCAATCTATCCCCCTAGGAACATGCGCGTAATACTTTGCTTTGATAACTTGTAGATTTTTGCAATAAGTATATGAGTTCTTTATGACTAATGTTGAGTCCATGGATTATACACACTCTCAGCCTTCGACCATTGCTAGCCTCTCTAATACCGCACACCTTTAGCCGGTATCACACACCCACCATATACCTTCCTCAAAACAGCCACCATACCTACTATTCTGGCATTTCCATAGCCATTCCGAGATATATTGCCATGCAACTTTCCACCGTTCCGTTTATTATGACACACTCCATCATTGTCATATTGCTTAGCATGATCATGTAGTTGACATCGTATTTGTGGAAAAGCCACCATTCATAATTCTTTCATACATGTCACTCATGAGTCATTGCATATCCCAGTACACCGCCGGAGGCATTCATATAGAGTCATATTTTGTTCTAAGTATCGAGTTATAATTGTTGAGTTGTAAGAAAATAAAAGTGTGATGATCATCATTATTAGAGCATTGTCCCAAGTGAGGAACGGATGATGGAGACTATGATTCCCCCACAAGTCGGGATGAGACTCCGGATGAAAAATAAAAAATAAAAATAAAATGAGAGAAATAGAGAGAAGGGGCAATGCTACTGTCCTTTTACCACACGTGTGCTTCAAAGTAGCACCATGATATTCATAGTAGAGAGGCTCTCATTTCGTCACTTTCATATACTAGTGGGAATTTTTCATTATAGAACTTGGCTTGTATATTCCAATGATGGGCTTCCTCAAATTGCCCTAGGTCTTCGTGAGCAAGCGAGTTGGATGCATACCCACTTAGTTCTTTTGTTGAGCTTTCATATACTTATAGCTCTAGTGCATCCGTTGCATGACAATCCCTACTCACTCACATAGATATTTATTGATGGGCATCTCCATAGCCCGTTGATACACCTAGTTGATGTGAGACTATCTTCTCCCTTTTTCTCTTCTCCACAACCACCATTCTATTCCACGTATAGTGTTATATCCATGGCTCACGCTCATGTATTGCGTAAAGATTGAAAAAGTTTTGAGAATGTAAAAAGTATGAAACAATTGCTTGGCTTGTCATCGGGGTTGTGCATGATTTAAATACTTTGTGTGGTGAAAATAGAGCATACCCAGACTATATGATTTTGTAGGGATAACTTTCTTTGGCCATGTTATTTTGAGAAGACATGATTGCTTTGTTAGTATACTTGAAGTATTATTATTTTTATGTCAATCTGAACTTTTATCTTGAATCTTTCGGATATGAATATTCATACCACAATTAAGAAGAATTACATTAAAATTATGCCAAGTAGCACTCCACATCAAAAATTCTGTTTTTATCATTTACCTACTCGAGGACGAGCAGGAATTAAGCTTGGGGATGCTTGATACATCTCCAACATATCTATAATTTTAGATTGCTACATGCTATATTATCTACTGTTTTGGACATTATTGGGCTTTATTATCCACTTTTATATTATTTTTGGGACTAACCTATTAACCGGAGGCCCAACCTAGAATTGCTGTTTTTTTTGCCTATTTTAGGGTTTCGAAGAAAAGGAATATCAAACGGAGTCCAAACGGAACGAAACCTTCGGGAACGTGATTTTCTCAACGAACAAGACTCAGGAGACTTGGATCCTACGTCAAGACACAAAAGAGGAGGCCACGAGGTAGGGCCGCGCCTACCCCCC
>NC_041388.1:187713517-187810408 GCF_002162155.2 Triticum dicoccoides
ACCCTCGTGGGCCACCTGTTGCTCCACCGACGTACTCCTTCCTCCTATATATACCTACGTAGCCCCAAAAGATCAGATACGGAGCCAAAACCCTAATTCCACTGCCGCAACTTTCTATATCCACGATATCCCATCTTGGGGCCTATTACGGAGCTCCACCAGAGGGGGCATCGATCACGGAGGGCTTCTACATCATCACCATAGCCCCTCCGATGAAGTGTCAGTAGTTCACCTCAGACCTATGGGTCCATAGTTATTAGCTAGATGGCTTCCTCTCTCTTTTTGGATCTCAATACAATGTTATCCCCCTCTCTTGCTGAGATCTATTCGATGTAATCTTCTTTTTGTGATGTGTTTGTTGAGACCGATGAATTGTGGGTTTATGATCAAGTCTATCTATGAACAATATTTGAATCTTCTCAGAATTCTTTTATGTATGATTGGTTATCTTTGCAAGTCTCTTCAAATTATCTATTTGGTTTGGCCTACTTGATTGATCTTTCTTGCAATGGGAGAAGTGCTTAGCTTTGGGTTCAATCTTGCGGTGTCCTTTCCCAGTGACAGCAGGGGCAGCAAGGCACGTATTGTATTGTTGCCATCGAGGATAACAAGATGGGGATTTCATCATATTGCATGAGTTTATCCCTCTACATCATGTCATCTTGCTTAAGGCGTTACTCTGTTTTCATTAACTTAATACTCTAGATGCATGTTGGATAGCGGTCGATGAGTGGAGTAATAGTAGTAGATGCAGGCAGGAGTCGGTCTATTTGTCTCGGACGTGATGCCTATATACATGATCATGCCTAGATATTCTCATAACTATGCTCAATTCTGTCAATTGCTCAACAGTAATTCGTTCACCCACCGTAGAATACTTATGCTCTTGAGAGAAGCCACTAGTGAAACCTATGGCCCCTGGGTCTATCTTCATCATACTTTGCTTTTATTTTACTTTGCATCTTTATCATAAAAATACTAAAAATATTATCTTGTCATATCTATCAGATCTCACTCTCATAAGTGTCTGTGTAGGGATTGACAACCCCTTATCGCGTTGGTTGCGAGGATTTATTTGTTTTGTGCAGGTACGAGGGACTCACGCGTAGCCTCCTACTAGATTGATACCTTGGTTCTCAAAAACTGAGGGAAATACTTAAGCTACTCTGCTGCATCATCACTTCCTCTTCGGGGAAAAACCAACATAGTGCTCAAGAGGTAGCACGAAGCTAGTCTGGGACTGGCTCTCCAAGGTCAACGAAGGCGTCTCAACCCAGAGAGACTCAAGGATTAGTGTTCTTCGCAACCTCTTCAACCGCTTCAAGAGAAATGACAATGTGAATGTCCAGCTCACATTTGACCGCCTCACTGATATCACAAATGAACTTCGCGCACTCGTCGCCACTGAGATCACCAAGCACGAAATTGTCAAGATGCTTCTGAGATCGCTTGACAGCTCATTCGACACCTTGGCCCTGATGATTCAAGAATGCCCTGACTTCAAGACTCTTGATCCGTCTGACATACTTGAGAGGCTCAACACACATGAGTTCCAGCAATCTGAAAAAAGAGATATCTATGGTCCTAACTATGGCCGAACTCGCGCTTTGAAGGCAAAAGCTATTTCCTCATCTAAAGAAGAATCTGACTGCAGTTCTGAGGATCCTGAAGACATTGGAAAGGATCTTGCTATGCTTGTGAAGAAGTTCCAGAGGTTCACCAAGAAGAAAGACTTCAGAAATTCCTCAAGATCCAACTCAAGAAATGATGAAGCTTCCTCACGTGACTACGAGAACAAGCCACAAGTGCAAGAAACCTGGTCACTACATCTCTGAGTGTCCTTAGTGGGATAATGATACCAAGAAGAAGAAGAAGAAGAGCAAGGAATATGATTCTAATGACAAGAAGAAGAAGAAATCCTCAAAGTCTTCTTCCAAGTGTTCGTCAAAGTCTTCATCACACAGTTAGAGCTCATCCAGCAAGGCTCATGCGTTTGTTGGCAAGGAGATGGATTCAGAGGAGGAGTCTGCATCTGAGGAAGCAGAGGTGGAGTCTGAAGAGGAATCTGATTTAGGCGTGGCACGCCTGGCTCTAGCTTCAGCATATGTCACCAAGTCCATCTTTAACATTGAAGACAATGGCTTCGTCACCAACACTGATGCTAATGATGAGGATGACTCTGCTCCCACCTACTGCTTCATGGCACGTGGTGACAAGGTAAACTCACGCGATGCTTACTTTCAAACTTCAAGTGAAGATGACTCTAAATGTGAATCTAAACCTAGCTACAAAACACTTGCTAAAATTGCAATAGAACAACAAAATGCTATGGAACATATTCAAAAGTTGCTAGACAAAAGTGATGACCTATTGGATGCGGAAATGACTAGAACTCAGTCCTTAATTGAAGACATTAAAAATCTTCACGTTAAGTATGAAGAACTTGAAAGTCGTCATGAAACGCTCTCAGCTACTCATGAAAAGCTCTCCTATGATTATCTTCAAAGGAAGCAAGAGCTTGAGAACTTGAGATCGGCTCATGAAGATCTTCTAAAGGAGAACGAGTCACTCTGCGCTCAACATATCAGTTTCACTCAGGAAGACTTTGAGCCACCATGTTTAAAATGTCTTAAGCGTGATAATGCTGCTTCTGTTGCTCGATGTTCTACTGCTACTACTGTTGCTATGTCTTCAACTGCTGACGTGGAAACTAACCCCTCTTCTGAGGATACCACTACAATTGCTGATGAGAATTCCAGGTTGAACACATTGCTTGAAACAGGGATGTACAAAAGCCTCAAAGGGCATTAGACACTGTGTGATGTCCTCAAGAAACAGATTCTGAACTGAAACCCTAGGAAAGAGGGTCTTGGGTTCGAGAGGAAAATGAATGTTTATGGTTCCTACTGGAAGCCTGAGCAGTACCCCAAAATCACATGGGTTGCTGCAAAGGGACCTTCAGTGGATCCATCTACCTTATCTGGCTTCACTTGTGCTGACCCTATTATCATTGATGAATCCTTTGATGCAAACTATAAACTGTTTAAGAATCAGAATGGTGAAGTGTTTGCCAGGTATATTGGTACTAACTGCAGGAATGAACCACCTTTGAAGAAGATCTGGGTCCCCAAGAGTTGTCTTGAGAATCTTCAGGTGAATGTCATCACGACACTACCTGGGAAGAAGACAAACCTCAGACCAAAGGCTTCATATGGTCCAAAGGCTTCATAGAGACAGATGACTCACCAGAGTCACCCTAACGCCAATATTTTGCAGGGAAACATACTCAGACTTATGAATATGAGCTTGTTTCATAAAATCGCTATGTTCATAAGACCAAGAACTTTTTTGATTATTCTGATGAGTATTATTCACCTCCTGCAAGGCTATTTGCTAGGGCTCCAAAGCAGAAGTTCTCAGATGCTGCACTTATACTCATTGGTTCTAAGCCACCCCGGAAGATGTGGGTGGTTAAGAAAAATTAACTCTCTTTCGTAGGGAAAGGTCTCTAGCCGGAAATCAAAGGCGTTTGATACTTATGCTGGGGACCTAAAACATCTTGTGGGCGCAAGATAAAATGCCCAAATGGTGTTACTATGTATTTTGTTCCTAGATTCCTTGACAATCATCCTATCTGCCCTAACCAGGATTTGAACTTTGATAATCTGCTTGTTCGTCAAATGTTTATGCTTCACATTTCCCTTGGTGAAGCCTATCCCCCTAACTGCACTTTAGGGTATGATACCAAAGGCTTCTGAGTGGATTATGGATACTAGATGCACTAACCACATGACTGGTGATCAAAGTCTTCTCATGGATTCAACCTTACGTCCATATGACAAAAGCAAGGTATTGGGTCTAGGTAGAGTTGCAATCTCAAAAGATCAGCACATGGATAAAGTGATGCTTGTTGAATCCCTTCGTTTCAACTTAATGTTTGTCTCAATGCTTTGTGATCTGAACATGATTGTGATATTTGGAAAATATCGTTGCCTTGTGCTTATGGAATCTGACAAATCTCTAGTCTTTGAAGGGTATCAAAAAGATGATTTGTACATGGTAGACTTCTCAACAGGACCACAATTGGAAGTATGTCTTCTAGCAAAAGCTTCAGAGTGCTGGCTCTGGCATCAGAGGCTAGGGCATGCTGGCATGAGGAACTTGTACACTCTCATGAAGAAGAAGCATGTCGTAGGCATCGAGGGCGTCAAGTTCAAGAAGGATCATCTATGTGGTGCCTGCGAAGCTGGAAAGTTGACAAGGGTCAAGCATCCCTCGAATATAATCATGACGACATCATGTCCCTTCGAGCTGCTTCACATGGACTTATTTGGCCCAACTCACTACTCTACTCTTACTACCACTGCTTGCCTCTATAGCTTCGTAATTGTTGATGATTACTCAAGATATACATGGGTGCATATAATCCTCTACAAGAATGAAGTGTAGGATGTCTTCAGATGATTCACCAATCGTGCTATGATGATCTATGGCATCAAGATCAAGCACATCAGAAGTGACAATGGCACAAAATTCAATAACACTGGCCTCGACACTTATCTTGATACATTGGGCATCACTCATGAGTTCTCAGCTCCATACACACCTAAGCAAAATGGCATCCTGGAGCATAAGAACAGAACCCTCATTGAGATGGCATGGACGATGCTTGATGAGTACAAGACACCAAGGAAGTTCTGGCTTGAAGCCATTGACACTGCATGTCACATCATCAACAGTGTTTATCTTCACAAGCTTCTAAAGAAGACATCATATGAGCTACTAACTGGTAAGAAGCCAAACGTCAGTTACTTTAGAGTATTTGGTGCTAGGTGCTAGATCAAGGATCCACATCACACTTCCAAATTTGCACCAAAAGCACATGATGGTTTTATGCTTGGTTACAGAAAGGATTCACACTCCTATAGTGTCTTCAACCTCTTTCACTATAAAGTGGTTGAAACCGTGGATGCGCGGTTCGATGAAACTAATGGCTCGCAAAGAGACAACCTGCCAAATGTGCTAGATGAAATCCCAAAGTGAACCATCAACCTCATCGGTATTAGAGAGATCATACCTTCAGAGGCTTAGGCTGAAGAATAACTCATCATCTCTGTAGCCAATCAACCCGAAGAGAATGCTCAGTCTGAAGTCAATGCCGATAATGAAGACAATGATCAGCAAGACCAAAGTCTTTGTCCAGTTCATCCTCGTGTTGCAAATGAAGTGCAGATTGAGAAGATCATCGATAGCATTAATGCACCTGTCCCACTCACTCGTTCAAGAGCAACACAGCTAGCAAATTTCTATGGGCACTTTGCATTTGTCTCTATATCTGAACCCAAGAAAGTTGCTGAAGCCTTCATGGAACCTGAATGGATTCAAGCTATGCAAGAAGAACTTCAATAGTTTGAGCTGAACAATGTGTGGGAATTGGTTAAGCGTCATGATCCTCGCAAGCACAATATCATAGGCACCAAATGGATTTATCACAACAAAGAAGATGAGCATGGTCAAGTTGTCAGAAACAAGGCTCGTCTCGTTGCTCAAGGATACACTCAAGTTGGAGGGATTAACTTCGATGAAACATTTTCTCCGGTGGCTAGGATTGAAGCCATTCGCATACTGCTAGCCTATGCCAACCATCACAACATCCTCCTGTACCAAATGGATGTGAAGAGTGCCTTTCTGAACGGAAAAATTGAAGGAGAAGTGTATGTTGCACAACCACCTGGTTTTGAAGACCAAAAGCGTCCTGCCATGGTATAAAGCTCAACAAGGCACTGTATGGCCTCAAACAAGCCCCTCATGCTTGGTATGGCACACTCAAAGACTTCCTTAAGAGCAAAGCCTTCAAACCTGGTTCCCTGGATCCCACACTCTTCACGAAGACATATGATGGAGAATTGTTTGTATGCCAAATCTATGTGGATGACATTATCTTCGGCTGCACGGACAAGAAATACAGTGATGAATTTGGACACATGATGCAAGAGAAATATCAGATGTCCATGATGGATGAGCTGAAATTCTTCCTCGGTCTACAAATCCGTCAGCAAAGCAACGACATCTTCATATCACAATAAAAATACCTCAAAGATTGCCTGAAGAAGTTTGGAATGCAAGACTGCAAAGGATACACGACGCCAATGCCAACCAAAAGTCATCTGGGCCCCGACGACAATGGTAAAGAGTTCGATCAAAAGGTATACCGCTCCATGATTGGTTCTTTACTCTATTTATGTGCATCTAGGCCAGATACCAAATATAATGCTTAGCGTTTGCATGTGTGCCCCATTCCAAGTAGCACCAAAGGAGTCGCATCACTTAGCTGTGAAGCGAATTCTTCGATATTTGGCTTACACCCCAACACTAGGATTATGGTATCCAAAGGGCTCAGAGTTTGATCTTGTTGGATTCTCAGATGCTGATTATGCCGGTGACAAGGTTGATCGCAAGTCCACATCAGGCACATGTCACTTTCTTGGATGATCTCTTGTCTGTTGGTCTTCAAATAAGCATAACTGTGTATCTCTCTCCACTGCTGAATCTAAATACATTGTTGCTAGATCTTTCTGCGCTCAGCTTCTATGGATGAAGCAAACACTCAAGGACTATGGCATCCACCTGAAGCATGTGCGACAATGAAAGAGCCATCAAGATTGCCAACAATCTAGTTCAGCACTCGAAGACAAAGCACATTCAGATCCGTCATCACTTTCTCAGAGATCATGTCATGAAGGAAGATATTGATATCACTCAGGTCAACACTGAAGAGAAATTGGCAGATATCTTCACAAAGCCCTTGGATGAGAAAAGGTTTTGCAAGTTGCGGTGTGAGCTAAATATCTTATAACCCTCAAATGTCCTGTAATTGGACACACAACCTAACACTTATGCACGTTGATGACTTAGATGTGCAACACACAAAGTAACGTATATCTTCAATCAATGAAGACATACATTCTAAGTGTGAATACATTAACACAGAATTTGACTTCAGAGCACCATGATAATTGTGCACCATGTCTGGGTCTAATACTTCCTATACGCTGGGTAATGCCACCACCAAAATCTCTTTGAAGTGTTTTATGTGGCGTCATAATTGCATAGTCTTCGCATTTGATTTGTCTCAACATTGATTTGTCTCAACATTGATTTGACTTCATGTTTATCTTCACAATGTTGAGTTGGTATTATCCTGATATATACATATATTCGTGTTCAGTCCTCTGCAGCATTCACTTATAGCTATGTCTTCATATTTGAATTTTTCTTGATCTAAGTGAATCTGATCGGACCCTAACCACTTTTGTGCTTCCTCCTCAAACTCTATCTGTCCAAATCATATGCATTCTATTAAAACCTGTCAATTGTATTCTCTGAGTCCTTGTTAGTAGAAGATAATGAGACAAACATTTAAATCTGTTTTTAATGCCATATCCTTTTTGCCTAAATACCGAGAAGCCGGAACGACAACCTGGCAATCCAGGCGTGCGTGGGAACATGGATCAACTCCCAATGAGTTGCATGCAAGCCACATGTCCTTCAGATGTGAACCACCAGGGCCACCTGCGTAATTACGTGGTGCTACCCCCTTCCTTATAGATACACACTCACCGCGGTCATTATCTCTTCTTCCACCTCGCCATCTCGCACAAACCCTAGTGCCTCCGCTAGCTCGCGTCGACGCCGGAGACGAAGCGCTTGACTGCCGCAACTTCTTCGACGCCGTCCTCACGCTGGCCGCGGAACTCGTCCTCTCTGCCGTCGCCGTAGGTGTCTTCCGTCGCCAACTTAGGGCATGAAAGATTGAACTGCTCGGCCTCCAACTCTACCTCGTCTAGCAGTTCATCCGCGGTAATTAAATCTTACTTTTTACTATCTTTTAGATCCGGCAGATCCATCCACTTCAACCAAAAGTGGTATCTTCACTTCCAAATATGGATCCATCCTTATCTCCATCTCATATCATGCCAAGTATATTCACTTATGCTTCATAACTAGTCAGATTCCTCACTTGTACTTATTCATGGATTCGTACAAATCTGGAACCGACTCTCTTCAAATAAGTGAATGTCTTCCCGCTATGAGGTCAATGTCTTCAAACTGATTTATCTTCAAAATCTTCTGAGAATGCATATGATCTCTTCCCCTTCCCTCGCATCTCTAATGCTGTCACAGGTACATGTCCGTGGGAGAATCCCTTGGTTCTCATAGTCTGCATTCATTTGCAGAGTTCTTACAACGTCATATTCACTCACCTGAAGCCAGTTCCTGTCTAACCAACAAAAGGAAGCCATTCACTGTCTTGAAGCCTTTCAATCTGAATACAATGGCAACAGAGAAATCAGCTAGAAAGGGCGGCAGGCAACGCTATGGAGATACAGCAAAGGATTTACCTCCTGATCTGTTTGAGCTGTACAAGTCAGATCCTGAGGAAAGCTACAACTAGTGCAAGACCCGAATCCAATGGATTCGAAGATATTGGGCAGAAGAATGGTTCAAATACAGATTTGTGATGGATGAATATGCTGAAAAGAACACTATCAAGCGCCCATGGGGAGACATTCTGTACAAAAATCTGTAGCCCAAGTCCAAGTTTGAAGCCATTGCTCAAGGTTTCTACCCATGCATGGTCCATGGACCGATGCCAGAGAATGCCGACCCATCATCTGTGTTATGGTGTCGTGAAGACAATCTCTTCAAACGCAACTATAAATTTGCCAAGGAGTCAGCCACCAAGAACAAAAAGGAGTTTGGACTCAACTTCAACCCTAGCCCATCTGCTCCAAGGGCTGATGGTGCACGCGATGCCAATCCAAATGTCATTGGCCCCTTCTACAACTTTGATGGCCTTCTCTCTCATATAGCTGTATAGAGGGTTATGGTGGAGCTGTCTGTTGATGACACAGATTCTGAAGAAGCACCAGCACCACCAAAGCAGCAAAAGAAGAAGAAAACCAAGTCTTCAAGGCTCTCTGCCTCACTAAAAGCTTCGCGTGTGAAGCCATTGGCCACTGCACCTCCTGAAGCCAGTGTGTAGTCCGAAGACTTGCCTCTTGTCTCCAAGAAGACCGAGAGAACCAAGAAAGCCAAGAAGCCCAAGAAGATTTCCGGGGATGAACTGACTGTAGCTGCCGTTCTCAGGAATGAAGAATACACCATTGATCTATCAAGTGACGAAAATCTTGGTGATGACGCACTTGAGCAACTCATCAAGAGCAAACAAGAGGTGGAGATCTTCAATGATCTGTCCCTATTTGATGTGGATATCCTGAACAACTTCATCGATGAGTGGTTTGATGATCATACCATCAGTATTGATGATCTTCAGCTATCGGTGGACATCGGCGTCACATTTTACGGAGCTATTGCCAATAAGCTGGCCGTGGCTTAGAAGATAGTCGAGCACAAGAACAAAACTGACAATGAGAAGGCACACTTCAAGAAGAACATGGCCAAGCTTAGGGTGGCAGATATTCAGATCTTCAAGAAGATGTTGCATGAGCTCAAGGCACAATTTCACAAGAAGCGTGAAGAAGGAAAAGGTTCAAGAGAGCGCATGAAGTACTTTGCGCAAAAATGTGTTGAGCACACAATGAGGCTGAGAAGCGCACGGCTCTTGGGCGTCCTAGCATTGACACAAGAATGGCTGCCAAGCCTACAAAGAAGTCTACTATGGCCCGAACTGAAGCATCAAGGCAAGAAGAACCTCGCATTGTCTTCCCTGCCAGCATGACAGACTCAAAGCCTAAGGTCCCCTCAGCAGCCTCCGAACTAAAGAAGACAAGGGCAGCTGAAGCTGATGCTAGGAAGTGCAAGCACAAGAATGCTTCTGATGAGGCCCCATCCAAGAAGAAATTGAAGACAAGGTCTTCTAAGAAAGAGCATGCCGCGGCCTCTGAGCTCCTTGTTGTTGAGCCCATTTCTGTTGCCCGTCCATCCTCCACCAACCAAGAACGTCACCTTGTGATCCACGAGCCTACTTTCATAGAGGCTCCTGAAGATGAAGAAGTTCCAGCTGTTGACCCCATCACAGCTGAAGACATTGGTCGTGAAGACAATGTTGAAGTTGATGAAGTCTTTCCTCAACTTGAGCACCAATTGGTATCATCGCCTATTCTTACGAATAGCAAGCTCATCAGCAATGGTCGTCCCTTGAGGCCAATTGATCAAGATGATTCATGGGCCGATTGCCCTCAACAAGACACCCCCATTCATGATGAGGCACAGAAGTCCACCACCTCAAGTCACCAATCCGGTGCTTGACGACGACAACTACATGGTGCAGACCACTCCATCACCAAAGGCGTCGCTCGCATATCACAGGCTTCGCAAAGGCCCCAGGCCGCAGGTTACCATGTCGAGCATTCCAGAAGGGGAGGTGCACCAAATCTCAGTAACACGTCAAGTGTTTCCCGAAGCCACCCCTGCTGTGAGTGTCTCCGAGTCTGAAGCCAAAGCTGCTGAAGACATTCCGGCTGCATCAGTCGATGACGATCAAGAAGACAAAGAAGAAGAAAGAGTTGCCACACCCCCTGCTGCAGAACCAGTCATTCTCGAGGAGAAAGTGATTGTGCCCGATCCTCATGTTATTGAGTAAACGAAGGTTGAAAAACTTGAGGCTGCCACCAACAATGATGCTGATGCCAATGATGTTGTCATGGCCGAAGACAATGTGGAGCCTGAAGCTAATGTGGTGCCCGAAGCTCATGTGCAATCTGAAGCCTATGTGCATGCTGAAGCCACTGTTGGACCTCCTAGGCCTCACACCATTGAACATGCCTTTGATTGTGGATAGCTGGTCATTGTGAAATGGCATGTCTTGCCTCTGCCAACTGCTCCCGGTATGGACTACCTAGCACTGGGAGGCTCTGACGTCCTACCTTACGAGCTGGGTTGCCTAGCATTTACAGGTGAGCTACGGCAGTTCCAGTGGCTATCCCACCGCACGTTCAAGCCCAACGTCGGCGAGAAGTACAATGGCAAGACCCATCCGTCAGAGTTCCTCAGCATCTACACCGTCGCGATGCAAGCCACTGGAGCTCATGAGGACAAGGTGCTTGCCAACTACTTCCCATTGGCCCTGAAACCCAATGTCATGTCTTGGTTGATGCACTTGCCGGCGGATTCCTTTTCTTCTTGGTCGGATCTGTGTCATCAGTTCATTGGGGCCTTCACTGGAGGCCACCAAGTTCATGGCCAGGCGAGTGATTTGCATATCATTCCCCAGAAGGAAGGCGAAAACCAACGCAAGCACATACAGAGGTTCAGCCGAGTGCAATACAACATCCCGGATGTTCATCCTGCTGCCGTGATCAGCGCATTCCATCAGAATGTGCGTCACCGCAAGATGCGTGAAGAGCTGGCAATGAACAAGGATAAGGATGTGGCCGAACATTAAGTTCTGGCCCATAGATGTGCCTGAGCTGAAGAGGGAAGGAAGTACCCCGGCGAAGATGCCGGTGCGGAAACCGATTCTACTGACGAAGACACCGCCGCCCCGACGAAGAAGGGTCAGCGTCACAACAGGAAACGCAAGGGCAAGGCCGTGCTTGCCATCGAGGGATCTGACGACACGGGCGCCACCAAGAAGGCCAAGGCGGACGACCCCGGCAAGGAGATTGCTAGGTGCGCTGCTTGCCAGACCTTGGCGGCTGCCGACAACCCAGGGAGCTCCGACAAGCAGTATTGCAAGATCCACCGCACCAAGGGCCACGACCTCCAGAACTACCAACAAGTTGAGTTGCTTGCTGAAAAGCAAAAAGCCAAGTATGAGAGGCGGGACAGGGAGAAGGGTCAGGATGATGCTGAAGGATCCGGCAAGAAGTGTGCGGCCAAGGAGGTCGCCGCGACAAGGACAACTAGCAAGAGAGGCCCGCTCGAGGCCGCGACAAGAAGCAGGAAGACGACGATCATGACGGGGACGACGAGTCTGGCGAGCATGAGTTCAGAAGGCTATGGAGGCCATGTAGGTCGATGGTGGCGTCTCGGTGCATACTTCTCACCGCCAGCTCAAGCAGTGGGCGCGTGAGATCACAATAGCAGAGCCATCGTTCGACGCTCAGAAGCCGCTGAAGTGGTCCAACATGCCCATCATCTTTGACACCGAGGACCACCCTGATCGCGCAACTGTTGTCGGGTGTTTGCCATTGTTGGTTTCACCAATGATACGCAACCTCAAGGTGAACAAGACGCTAATTGACGGCGGGGCTGGTCTGAACTTGATCTCACCCGTTGTGATCAAAAGGCGACAAATTCCTGACGGAGACCTCGAGGAGGCGGGTACATTTCAAGGGGTCAACCCGGAAAGGAGTCAGCCGAAGGGCAAGGTCACGCTGCCTGTGATGTTTGGAGGCGAGCTGAACTACAGGACAGAGAAGATTGTATTTGATGTAGCCGAGATTCACTTGCCCTGCAACAGGATTCTCGGCCGCCCGGCACTAGCCAAGTTCATGGAGGCATCACATTACGCCTACAACATGCTGAAGATGCCTGGGCCAATGACCATCATCACCGTTCCCTATGACAAGAAGGTTGCATTGATTTGCACCAACCTACTCTACTGGGAAGCAGTTGGAGCAGCTGCCGCCAAGGCGCTTGCTCCTGCCGCCGAACTCCCTGGAGGGAAGAAGAAGGCCGGCAGGACCTCTCGCACCACTCCGGCAAGCGCACCGCTTCGGAGTGTTGTGCTACCGTCGAGGACATGCCAGAGAGCTCCACCGGCAAGAGCAAGAAATCCAGACCTGCGTCACCAGAGACCAAGAGGGTGTCCGTCAAGGAGGATGGCACGGGAGGGGCTTTCACCATAAGCTCCACCCTCGACAGCAAATAGGAAAGCGCGCTCATCACTTTCTTGCGGGCGAATGTCAATGTGTTTGCATGGCAAGCATCCGACATCCCCGACTTTCCCAGGGAAGTGATTGAGCACCATCTTGCTGTCTGTCCCCATGCGCAACCCGTCAAGGAGAAGGTCAGGAAGCAAGCTTTGGAACAACAAGAGTTCATCACAGAGGAGATCAGGAAGTTGGAAGCGGCAGGCTTGGTGAGAGGAGTGCTCCATCCGACGTTGTTGGGCAATCCGGTAGTGGTGAACAAGGCGAATGGGAAGTGGAGGCTATGTATTGACTACACAGATATCAATAAGGCTTGTCCCAAGGACCCCTTCCCATTGCCGCGCATTGACCAGATTCTCGACTCCACGGCCGAGTGTGATCGGTTATCATTCCTCGACGCCTACTCGGGCTACCACCAGATCTTCATGACAAGAGAAGATGAAGAGAAGACAACATTCATCACCCCATGTGGTATGTATTGCTTTTTATGGATGCCTTTTGGGTTGAAGAGTTTCGGCTCAATGTTTCAAGAGCAGTACAAATTGGTTTTGAACCCCAACTACATAGAAATATGGAAGCTTATATGGATGACATAGTGGTCAAAACCAAGGACAAGGCAACTCTTGTGCAAGACTTAGAATAGACGTTTGCCAACCTGTGCAAGATCAACCTCAAGTTGAACCCTGAGAAGTGTGTATTTGGCGTTCCGTCCGGCAAGAGGATTACAAATTTTAAATCTAACAAGTGCCCATAGGCTTACAAACTAAAAAGAGATAAGATGCCCGTACTCCCTTTCTTGTCCCTCTCCTTGGAAGGTGGAACAAGATAGCAGGAGGGCAAAAATAGTGCCTAGGAGAGCTGCGAGGAGCAGAAGGCACCAAGAGAACGTCCCGGTGCCGGGAGGGGAGGTGGAAGATGAGGCAATGGGCCGGCGATACGCGACGAAGGCGTCGGTGCCCGCGTACTCCGACTTGACGGCCGCCACCCGCCATCTTCGCCTTCTCCAACCCTCCTACGCCAGCCGCCCAAGGAGGCGATAGGGGATGCACCGTCGAAGAGCTTGATGAGGAAGGCCCTCGGCAGGCCACACGACGTAGGGAGGGGCGACATGGGCAGTTGGAGATGAGGTCGACGTGACCTTGCTCAACGCTCTCGTCGTCACTGTCGCTACCCTCCTCGTCACTCCCGCTTGAAGAGTAATCTTCAACGTCAGAGGAGCTCTCTACACAGAACTTCAGGCGAGTTCTAAGCTCTCCAAAGACCTTGACGGAGAGCAGGCCACCCTCCATTAATTTGAAGTAGAGGACAAGCCCCGCCTTCAGGCTGTGGACATGAGTGAATGTCTTCCATCCGCAACGGAGGTACATGACGTGAGGAGCGGGGAAGTCGACGTCGACCCGCGTGCCGCTGTTCCCACAACCCCTCATTTGCAACCTGAGGGTCTAGGGTGGATTGAGCTCCATATCCCGAGAAAATGGGGTAGGGAGACGGAGGCGGCGACACGGTGGCCAGCACAGCCTGATGAAGAACTCGCGGGGCTAGTCCCCAGCGTGGCCCTACATCGGGGGAGGCATTGCCAGCGGAGGCGAGGCTGATGCGCCGCCCTGTCCCCCTCACCCCGAGCACCACGGCGACCTCGGCCTCGCCCCCTCACCATTGCTCTCGTGGCTGGCTCCGCCGCCACGAGCTCTTGGTAAGGAGGGATGGGCTGACGAGCAGCAACCCTCGCCGCCACCGTCGAAGGACCGACGCCTCCTTTCGCCATGGCAAATGGAAGAAAGGAGCCGAAGTGAATGGAGACGATGATGAAAGGATGTGGGATGCCATCCCCATCCCCCTCCTTATAAAGGAGCGGGGTCGGGGCTCGGCCGTCCCACTCGACCAATCCGGCAATCGGGTGTGCAGAGGATCGGGACAGACCCAGTGCCCCAATCAGCAATGGCCTGGTTTCCCGCCTCCGCTGCCCGCCACCTGCATGGGTTACACGTGGCGAGCAAGCAGAATCAAGGGATGGGTGGGGCGACCGTTTGTCACCCCGTGATCGTGGGGCACTGACGCCTTAAAGACCACGACCCGAGTCCACCCAAGTAAATGAGCCGCGCCTCCGCGCCTCCCTCTTTTTATAGGGAAGGTGCGAGCCGCCTCTTTACCGTGATATGACGCATGTGTGCGAGAACCGCCCCATGCATGAACCCCACGTCACGCACAACCCTCCACATCGTGCATTCAACGCATGTCGTGGGGAAGCGCAGCGGATGAGAAGTTACTGTGGTAAAATCCGCCCCACCTGCCCGCGCATCGTTCTGGGCCTAGCCCAACAACGCAGCGCGCTTATGTGTGGCCCAGGCCCGGGGGCTCCTGTCAGTGTACAAAACTAGGGGCTCTCCTTTTGACCCCTTTACTTGTGCACGGGCAGTCAGAGCCGCGCCCGCGGCCACACTTAACAAGGCAGAGGAGGAAAGCCGGAGGGAAACCGAAGCATAAGAAAAACTAAGCAATGCCAAGGCCAAAAACACTGAAGAACGAACGAGCAATGTGGACTCCCCCGGCAAGACCCTTGCCGGGGAGACCTCCGTGGCCCCATCAAGAGCCTTGCTGGGGAAACTTGCCCTATAGCAGCAGAGCGAGCCACCCTTGAGCCCAGGAGTTCCAAACACCGCTGACGACTGCATTGGAACCAAGGCTCGGGAGGCACCTCCGTGGTGACATGGAGATCTTTGTCAAGATCATGAACACGCAAGATCAGATGAGGACCAGAAGACGACGACCCCCAGCGAGATCCTTGCCGGGGACAACCGCGACGCCACGACAAGACCCTTGCCGGGGACGCCAGCAGGGCCGCAGCCAGACCCGCATCTACCAAAGTTCCACCGTGGTCCCCAAGCAGCTGCTAGCTCAACCAGCTGGGCGGGCACCTGCGTGGCGACAAGCGGTCTCTACACTGACCCATCAAGCACCTGCGTGGTGGCATGCAAGTCTTCCTGAAGGCTCCACCACCGCGCCAGCCCAGCGGCCAGCCAACGTGGCACCACAACACCTCGTCAGTTCAGACGCATATCGAAGCTAGGCTTGGCGGCGATAGCTGGGACGTGCTTCCTTGCCGTCCCTGATAAAGTGAGAGGGGCACGTCGGTAGCGCATGAAATGCGTTTGCCAACGGTGCTAGAGGATAGACTCATCCACTGTAGACATTTCCACCTCCTGTGTGCCAACGTGGCAACCCCTTTTCCTATAAAAGGAGGCCCGAGGCGACCAGGAGGAGGATTGGGATCTTTTGGGAAAAGTTGGACCCCGTAGCTAGCTCAAGAACACTCTCAATACATCCACCAAAGCAGGACTAGGGTATTACGCATTGTCAGTGTCAAAACCGGTGGATCTCGGGTAGGGGGTCCCGAACTGTGTGTCTAGGCGGATGGTAATAGGAGATGGGGGACACGATGTTTTTACCCAGGTTCGGGCCCTCTCAATGGAGGTAAAACCCTACTCCTACTTGATTGATCTTGATGATATGAGTATTACAAGAGTTGATCTACCATGAGATCGAAGAGGATAAACCCTAGAAGCTAGCCTATGGTATAATTGTTATTGTTGGTCCTACAGACTAAACCCTCCAGTTTATATAGACACCGGAGGGGGCTAGGGTTACACAGAGTTGGTTACAAGGAAGGAGATTTACATATCGGTATTGCCAAGCTTGCCTTCCACGCCAAGGAGAGTCCCATCCGGACACAGGACGAAGTCTTCAATCTTGTATCTTCATAGTCCAACAGTCTGGCTGTCTGGATACCCTCTAATCCAGGACTCCCTCAGTAGCCCCCGAACGAGGCTTCAATGACGATGAGTCCGGCGCGCATATTGTTTTCGGCATTGCAAGGCGGGTTCTTCTTCAAACTCTAAGTACCTGCTAAATATTGTCCACCTTCTCGTAAATGTTGCACTTCTTGGCTTCTGCGTCCAATAATGGCCATCTTCCACGTGTCAAGCGAATGTGAGGAGCCAGGGTGTTTTTACATTTACCATCGCATCTATATGAATGAAATGTCTAGTAAAGAGACGAGGATCCTCAGATCCAAACCACACCATCCTCCCTCAGCAAGCATTCATCGGAGCGCGCCCAAAAAATCCATCCCAGCATGGCCGGCCAGCGCAGCTCCTCCTCTCGATCCCGCAGCCCCAAGCCCGGAGATTGGGAGAAGTGTTCCATCCCACACAGCCAATTGGTGAAGCTACAGACCCAGGGATTCCTCCTCCAGCGTATATGGTCCCGGTTCGAGCCAGGCTCGCCACCTATAATGGTGGGGAGCAAGCGGAGAGCTTTCCCAACCCCTCTAAGGGAGAGCGGGTATGCCTTGTCCCTTATTTGATAAGGGGACTCGGATTTCCAATCCATCCATTTCTCCGAGGGCTCCTGGAGTTCTACGGCCTCCAGTTGCACAACCTCACCCCTGCCTCCATACTGCACATCGCTGGTTACATAGCTCTTTTGCGAGTTGTTTCTGGGTTGCGAAGCTCATTTCGCGCTGTGGAAGAAGTTGTTCTGCCTTGTGCCCCGTACACAGAGGGGATCAATATATCAAGTGGGCAGAGGCGAAGTATGGCGCATTGCCGGGATCGGATACCTATCCGGTACCCCAAAAAAGACGTCCGAGGACTTGCCTTCGGAATGGTTTTATATGGAGGATGTTCCTCTCTCGGATCCTATCCGGATTGGTCTTCCTGAGTTCGACAACTCCCCTTTGAAGAAACGCCTAAGCTGGCGCCCACGGAGCCCAGAAGAGGAAGATGATAGAGATGTATTTTATCTGATGGGCCAGATAAAGTTGCTAGCCAAATCAAGACTGACCATAACTGAGGTTATGGCAATATGCATTATGCGGGAGGTGCAGCCACTTCAATATCGAGGCCACCCCATGTGGCACTTCAACGGGGAAGATGATGCCACTCGCTGCGGGCGCAAGGGACTGGACTCAGTTGCTGTCCTAGAAAAAATTCTATCCGATCTGTATAAGGGGGAAGAAGAGGAGTTCCTCCGCATCAAGCCACGGGATGGATTCTCCCTGAATAACCCTCGAAGCTGGGTGAGCTTCCGCTCTTTTTACTTCCATCATACCATTGTTTTCGTGATAAATATTTACCTTGCCGTTTCATCGCAGGAATTGTGTAAGGCGGTAGGGGACATCAATAGCCCACCTCCACAACCGGAGGATCCTGAATGGGTCCTCGACCCCGGCCTCAAAGAGTATCCGGACATATTCATGGAGCTGATTGATAGGATTTTCTATCAGCTAAGCTGTGATGACGCCATGGTGACCATTATAGCTGACTACCATGGGCTACTCCCAGCCTCGCAGGTAAATGAGACCGGAGTCCCAACCTTTGAAAAGGATTTCCTTTTATGCACTTCACCTACCGTATACAAACGGTGTTTTAAAGGGAAGGCCCTCGGGACGCCATGCCGAGCCCGCGACGACTCGCCAACAAGGGGTTTCAAAGTCGGGCAGGCTAGAAAGGAAGGCGGTCCGGACGGAGACGCCGACGCAAAGGTATGATGCAACACTCACTCCGTGGTTGTCGTCTTTAAAAACATAATAACACCCGTGTTTCCTAGAAGGAAGAACGCTCACCAGACAATATCCGGAGAGGTCACCGATCACGCCTCTACCAGTCGGGCTCCAGGGCCGGACATAGAGGCGGAAGCTAACACGAGGCACATGCCGGATACTCCATCTACAAAGGATGCAGATAAGGTATCCGGTACGAATTCCGAAGTGGAGAGCGCCATGAATCACAGGCGTCGCCGAGCCGTACTCTATGACGCTTGTTTCTGCCGAGAGGCGTTTGATGCATTCAACTCAGGAGATTCGTACATCCGTGCTGCTCAAAATGGTCTAGCCAGAGCCACGGACCAGTATGTAAAGGATGTGCGGGTAAGAAAATTTGATGAGTATATATATCAGTATCCCCTGAGACTTGAAACAGTTGGCACAACTGATTTAAGGATCATTTATTGTGCAGGTTCTTACAGAGAAGAATACTCAACTATCACAGGAGCTGGAGGAATGCAAGACCCAACTTCGGGCCGCCGTTGCCGCATTGAAGGAACCTGAAAAGTCCCCAGCTGGTAACATTTGTTTCAAAGAATAATAGGTACCATATAGTGTGCGGCATGGCTGTAGATCTAACAATAGATATTGCAGATGACTCCAGAGAGAATCCGGAGGACCAGCATGTCGTACGACAGCTAAAGGCTGGCGAACGCGTGCTGACTAAGGTCATGCGGGAGAAAAACAATCTCCAAGAGGCCAATACCAAGCTGAGCGTGGAATTGAAAGATGTTCGAGGCCAGCTTGCCGACTCCGTGAAGGAGAATAAGCGGCTTTGACGCGGCATTTTCAGTAAGTGCTTGAATGAACCCTTAAAAGAGTGCGGCGAAGAAACTGGCTAACAGAGTTATGTCTGCAGGTATGCTGACGGGTCGTCCCGCGAAGGAGATGCCCGGGTCTACGGGTGATCTTCTACCCGAGCTCTCACAACTGCACGAACAAGTTCGGTAGGTGATGCAAGGTATTGCCCAGGCCTTGTGGCCATCCGTCTCCCTGCCAGCAGGCATTGGAGAGCTTGCGGAGAAGCTCAAGGGAGCACGGCAGCGCTTCCGATAATGGAAGATATCGGCCTGCCGTCAAGATGCCAGGGAAGCCTGGGCCATGGTGAAGACGCGGTATACCAAGGCTGACCCAAACCACATGGCCGAGGTCGGACCTGTGGCGCCCGATGGGAAAGAGATCCCCGTTAGCTTAGTGTATGGGCAAGTAGAATTAGCCGCAAAGTATTCCCAAAAGGATTGTAGGCTAGACAGCCTGTTGGATGGTATAGAAGAGGAATTTAGTCATTCTACATGACTATGTAATTAAAGTGACATGTATAATGCCTTCTAGCCGGATTGTAAATCATTTGTCATGGCGGATCTTTCACTTCAACCTCGGGACCCAATAGTCCGGAGTGTATCCGAATACCGCTCAGTTATATAAGAACCCGGGTATGCGTGGAAACTAGGCGTAGGGGTAATTAGTGCTTGAACAGACAAGTACCCAACTAGTTATGTTATATTACATGGGTAGTAAGAAACATCTTCCAGGGAGAATAGTTCCGTTAAGGGTTCCTTTCCCTGGGTACGCATGCCCTAAAGTGCACGTCCGGACTGCGAGAGGAGTCGCAGGCAAAAACATCTGGGGGCATGTATGGAAAATAAATAAAAATCATCTTTTGTTCACCGACCGAATATTCCCTTAAGAACGCTAGCTTTCGGCTTCACTGTCACAGCCCTAGAATTTGATTGCAAATAGTTGCACAAGCATCCATGCATCATGTCTAAAATTCTTTGAAAGTTGAAATGGGGATTGTTGAAACCATAGCACCAGATCAACTCAAATAGGTTCAACCTAAAATAATCTTCAATGATTCCAAAATGCCTTTGAAAATGTTCATTATTTTTGTTAAAGGTGAAAACCTCTGCCAAAAATGATGCAAATATTTTTAGGCCATTCCGGATAATTGAACTAATTCATAAAGTATTTGAATTGGGGCATTTAATTGCTATAAATATTATTAAATGCTCCAGAAATTCTGGAAATAGCTAAGGGCCTCTAAGAAAGTTCAGTTATTGCCCATAGTTAATTTCAGGATTTATAGAAATGATTTGGTGTTTTTGCTAAATCAAAAACAAATTGCAAAATTAGAAAAACTGAAACAAATAATAAAAGAGAGGGAGAGAAGGCCACTAGGCCACCTACCTAACCTACCTGGCGGCCCAGCTGCGGCCCAGCAGCGCTGGCCCAGCCCAGCTGTCGCACCGTCTTCAACCTCCTTCCAGTAGGCAGGAGGGCGTGTGTTCCGCGCGTGCGTGCACGCGCTGTGGCCACCTCCTCTCTCCCTGCCTGCCTGGACCTCCCTCGCATCGCCACGCACCTCCCTGGTCTCTCTCTCACTCTCCCCATGCTCCTCCCCCTCCTCTGTCTCGATCTCTCACGCACACCCAAGCGTTGCCGTCGCCGCCGATCGCCGTAGCCGTGGCCACCGGCCACCGCACCCCCTACCAACATACCCATAAGCTCCGTCGCGACGCCCTCTTCCTCATCGCCAAGACACGTGACGCCGGGAGCCCCGTGCCGTCGTCCTCGCCTTCATCTTCTTCCGCGGGATCTGATGACAACCGTCGACGACTCGACATCGTCCGAGCTGCCCCGAGCACGCTGGCCATCCCTACGACACCGCAGTGAGCCCTTGAGCATTTTCCCCCTCTCCCTGTGGTCAACCCCTTCCTCTAGCCGCCTCCTCCACCGGAGCCGAGACGCTCCGCCGCACAAGCTCGACGCCAGTGTCCTTCCGGTGACATTTTGGTCCCGTGCATATGTCCGTTGGACTCGTGCGCACGCGAGGAACACATAGGTGCTAACCGCTAGCTTCTCCGCACGCTGCGTCGTCGGTTTCGTCGATGTCCGAGCTCCGGCGGCCGCCCAGCTTGCTACCGTCGCTGCCACTGACCACCCCAGCTCGCCCCACGTGCTCCACTAGATGCGCCTCACCGCAACACGTCCGTAGAGCCCAGCCACGCAAGCTCCCGACGCCGGAGATGGCCGGACGAGGAGCGCCGCCACGTTCTGTTACCGTCGGGGGTTAAACGCCGGTTAGATGACGTGGCAGGTTAGTTTAGCCACTAACCCCACAGTTAGCTTAACCTTGTGCCATTGACGGAAGGGCCCCACACCCTAATTAATCACCATCTTTTATTCCCTGTATAACTTAGACTAATCCACTGGGCCCACATGTCAGGTTGACCTTGCTGACGTGGCCGTTGACCGGACCCACCTGTCATTGACCCTGGACAGCATTGTGTCACTGACCAGTGGACCCCACTGGTCAGGTTTGACCAGGACCCGTCTAGTTGACCTGCTGACATCACCTTGACATAGTGCTGATGGAGTAAAGCTTTTTCTGGAATTAAATAAATCGGAAAATATTTAGAAATTCCAGAAAATAGTATAGACTTCAAAAATTCATATAAATTCAACCGTAACTCCAAATGAAATATTTTATATATGAAAAATTATCAAAAAAAATCCAAAGAATCTGAATATGGTATTTTCATGCATGTTTGAACAAGTTAACCTCACTTAATAGGACAATTCATGATTATGGAATAATTGGTAATTGGTTTTGGAGTTGGAATTTGCTATAGGTTTGAATTCCACTTCAATGAATATGGCTAACTATTGCACGAGGTCAATTCAGTACCTTAATATGATATATCATTCATATGTATGTGCATTGCATTGATTGCGTTTCCTTTTGTGTTTGCCGGTGGTTGTTCCCTCTCGGTAGACGTTCGTTTCCGACGACGTGATAGATGACACCGATGAAGAGATATACTATCTTCAGAAGTGCCAGGCAAGCAAAAACCCCTTGGTCATTCCGATATAATCCCACTCTCTCACTTCTGCTCTCTTTTACTGCATTAGGACAACAACGTTTCAATTGTTACATGCTGCGGTAGTTGAACCCATTTCCCCTGCATGACCTGTCATTGCCACAGTAAATAGATGAAACCCACTAGCATGAGTAGGAGTTGTTTGAGCCCTGGTGTGCCTACTCATTCATGCTTGTTATCATGCCTGCTATTGCTTAGAGTTGACTCAGGTCTGATTCATCGGGAATGAATTGGAACGTGGTGAACATGTCCTACCGTCGAGAGCTAAGTGTGTGAAGACGATTTGGTAAAGGTAGCGGTGAGAGGCCATGTAGGAGTACATGGTGGGTTGTCTCATTGCAGCCATTCTCAGGAACTGAGTTCTATGTTTTTGATCCATGAACAGTTACTACCACACATTGGGTTCCGGTAACTCGGCCCCTCTCGGCTTATTAATCAACTCGATCTCTGTCCAGGAGTTGCAACTAGTTTCTGGTGTTTGTAGGTAGTGTTAGTAGTCTACCAAGTGGCACCCGGTACAGGTGGGCTTGGGACAGACTAGGCACAGTGGCACGGTGTACCAAGTGGCAGCCGGATGGTGGGCTTGGGAACCCTGCACACATCGCTTGGGGCCGTGAGCGACACCCCGGCCGGATCTCCTTGCGGATGGAACCCGAATAGGCGATAAACCTGGACTAGAGACTTGTTGGTTAGTCAGGTCGTGGCCGACTCCCTCTCCCGGCTTCTGCTTGAAGGTTACCGAGGTACATGACGTGTACAGGGCGATAAGTGGCGAGAGCGTGTGTGAAGAAGTACACCCCTGCAGGGTTATCATTATTTATTCGAATAGCCGAATTCCTCGGATATGGAAACTTGGACCCCTTGCATAGTTCATAGACAAGTGAAAGTGGATACTCTAAAATGCGCAAGATAAGCGTGAGTGCCATGGATGGCTTTCTCGTAGGGAGACAGGAGCGGATCCATAGTGGTGTATTGGTATGGTGAATATGTGGACTCGTGTGCGCCACCTCAAAAGAGTTACTTGCAGTCGTAGTCCAGGATAGCCACCGAGTCAAAGCTGGCTTGCTGCAGTTAAACTCCACCACCCCTTTCTTGATACCGATGCATATGTAGATAGTTCTGATGTAAGTCTTGCTGGGTACATTTGTACTCACATTTGCCTATTTTATGTTTTGCAGAGACGTCAGTCTCGCTAGTAGTTCCGTGTGGACTTCGACATTTAGCTTGATACCTCAGCTACGATCTTGTGCCCTCGGCAGGATCTGGTAGATAGTCAGGCTTCTCAGTCTTTTTCATTTATAGATGTCTGTACTCAGACATGTTAAGCTTCCACATGTGCTTTGATTGTATGCTATGATTGTTGGGTCATGAGACCCATGTTTGTAATATCTCGCTCTTCCGAGCCTAATGAATAAATACTCTGAGTCGTAGAGTCTTGTTGTGATGCCATGTTGTATTGCACATATTGAGCATATTGTGTGTATGATTGAAATGCTTGGTATGTGTGGGATCCGACAACCTAGTTGTTTATCCTTGGTAGCCTCTCTTATGGGGAAATGTAGTATTGTGCTTCCATGAGCCATAGTAGTCCGCTACAGCCCGGTTCACTAGAGTCCTGCTAGCCTAGCGCTACTGCTCCGGAACACTTGACTGGCCAGCATGTGATTCACTTCGTTCCTGTGTCTGTCCCTTCGGGGAAATGTCACGCGGTGACATCGGGAGTCCTTCCTAGCCTGCTACAGCCTGGTTCATCGGAGTCCTATTAGCCCAGTGCTACAGCCCGGAATCGCACGCTGCTGACCGACATGCTCGATGTTGATTCATGTATGCCTGTCCCTGTAAGTTAGTGCCACTTTGGGTTCACGACTAGTCATGTCGGCCCGGGTTCTCTGTCATATGGATGCTAGCGATACTATCATATACGTGAGCCAAAAGACACAAACGGTCCCGGGCCATAGTAAGGCGACACCCGTGGGAATACCGTGCATGAGGCCGCAAAGCGATATGAGGTGTTACCTGCTAGATCGATGTGACTTGGAATCGGGGTCCTGACATTCACCCAGTCTGAGGTACACATCCAGCTGATCTGGCAGTAACAATCGCAGAGGTGCTCCCCTTATGCCCTAGCCGAATTAATGGGAACGTAGGGCATAAATAAAAGAGCCAGGCAACCCAGCTTGGCCAAAACTTAAGTCATATCGATGCATATAATGGCGAAGAAAAGGTACATGCGGAAGAATAACACATGTGCGGGGCATGAATCCCAGATAAATAATTAAGCTTCTGCGTAAGAAGCCCCCAGGTATAATGAGCGCGGTTAGCGCGTCTATAGTGTGCAAGCAAGGCACAAGTTGGCCCTTGAAGGCCTTGATAAAGAATCAAAGAAGGAAAGAGAGAAAAGACAGATAATGTATATGCAAAAAATGGACAGAGGATAAAAGAAGGAGACGAACATAGAGTCCGGCACTAGGCGTAGAATCTTTGGAGCCTGGCTGCGTTCCGTGGGTTTGGCTCAAGTCGATTATTCAATGCATCCCGCAGACGGTACGCTCCACCGGTCAGAACTTGGTCAATAATGGAGGGACATTCCCATTTGGGCTCGAGCTTGGTATTTTTCTTCTCCGGTAGGCGTAGAACTAGCTCGCCAATGTTATAAGTTTTGGCCCGTACTTCTCTGCTTTGGTATCTTCGAGCCTGTTCCTGATAGAATGCAGAACGGGCTTTTGCCACGTCACGCTCCTCCTCTAGGGTGTCCAGACTGTCCTGCTGATCGAGCTCAGCTTCTCTTTCTCCGTACATGTGCACTCGAGGTGAGTCATGAATTATGTCGCAGGGCAGAACCGCCCTTGCGCCGTACACCATAAAGAAGGGTGTGTATCCGGTAGTACGATTCGGCGTGGTCTGCAGCCCCCAGAGTATGGAGTCTAGCTCCTCTACCCAGTGCGTGTTAGAATCCTTTAAGGACTGCACTAATCTTGGTTTGATGCCGCTCATGACAAGACCATTTTCTCGCTCAACTTGGCCGTTTGTTTGTGGGTGATAGACAGAAGCATAATCGAGCTTGATGCCCATGTTGCTGCACCAGAGTTTTACCTCATCGACCGTGAAGTTCGTGCCATTGTCAGTGATGATGCTGTGGGGGACGCCATAACGGTGTACAACCCAGGATATGAAGTCTATCACCGGTCCGGATTCGGCCGTTTTAACAGGTTTGGCTTATATCCATTTGGTGAATTTATCCACCATGACCAGTAAGTATTTTTTCTTATGGGTTCCCCTTTAAGGGGTCCAACCATGTCAAGCCCCCAGACCGTGAAGGGCCAGGTAATGGGGATTGTTTGGAGGGTGTTGGGTGGCATGTGGCTTTGGTTTGCAAAAAGCTGGCAACCGACGCAGTGTTGGACCAAGTCCTGTGCATCTACCCGGCCGTCGGCCAATAACAACCTGTACGGAAGGCCTTGCTTACAAGGGCCTGGGCTGCGGCGTGGTGGCCGCCGAGTCCGGCGTGAATTTCTGCCAAAAGCTTCCACCCTTCCTCTTTGGAGATGCACCTTTGACGGACTCCGGTCGTGCTTTTTTATACAGCTCTCCCTCGTGGACCCTGTAGGCTTTAGATCGCCGCACTATGCAGGGTGCCTCATTTTGGTCCTCGGGAAGTTCCTGCCTAGTTAGGTAGGCCAGGAATGGTTCTGTCCACGGGGTGATGATGGCCACTATTACGTGGGCTGAAGGTGTTATTTCGGAGGCAGAGCCTCCCATTATGTCAGAGTGTTCGGTATCGGGCATTTTGGCCGGGTCCGGACTATTGTTACCGGCGTCCCCTTCCCATACCACGGATGGCTTAAACAACCTCTCCAAAAAGATGTTGCGGGGGACCGCATCGCGTTTTGCACTGATGCGGGCGATGATATCCGCCGCCTGATTGTTTTCCCGAGCCACATGGTGAAATTCGAGCCCCTCGAACCGAGCTGACATCTTTAGGACGGCGTTGCGATAGGCCGCCATCTTAGGATCCTTGGCATCAAAGTCTCCATTTATTTGGGATATTGCGAGGTTCGAATCCCCACGCACCTCCAGGCATTGAATGCCCATGGAAACATCCATCCGAAGACCATGTAACAGGGCTTCGTATTCTGCTGCGTTGTTGGAGTCTGTATACAGTATCTGTAGTACGTATTGAACTGTATCTCCGGTTGGGGACGTCAGGACGACGCCATCCCCCAGACCAGCCAGCATTTTGGAGCCGTCGAAGTGCATGATCCAATTGGAGTATGCACCGTACTCTTTAGGGAGTTCGGCCTCCATCCATTCGGCGACAAAGTCGGCCAATACTTGCGATTTAATGGCTCGCCGGGGTTTGTATGTTATGTCGAATGGGAGGAGCTCAATGGCCCATTTGGCAATCCAGCCCGTGGCGTCGCGGTTGTTTATAATATCATTAAGTGGCACTTTCGAGGCTACTGTAATTGAACACTCTTGAAAGTAGTGTCGCAGCTTCCGGGATGCCATGAATACCGCATAGGTTATCTTTTGATAGTGTGGGTACCATGATTTGCATGGAGTGAGGACAGTGGATACATAATATATCGGCTTTCGAAGGGGGGATTTATGTCCGTCCATTTCTCGTTCGACGACGAGCACTGCGCTTACAACCTGATGAGTTGCCGCAATGTACAACAACATTGGTTCGCCGATGTTTGGCGCGACCAGGATTGGGTTGGTTGCCAGTATGGCTTTTATTTCTTCCAATCCGGCTGTGGCAGCATCCGTCCACTCGAAGTGTTCGGTGCGCCGAAGGAGGCGATAAAGGGGTAATGCATTTTTCCTAAGCAGGAGATAAAGCGGCTTAGAGCCTCCACACATCTGGTTAATTTCTGGATTTGTTTGAGGTCCGTTGGGATAGCAACTGTGGCAGAGCTCGGATTTTGGCCGGATTTGCTTCAATTCCTCTACTGAAGACAATGAAGCCCAGGAGCTTTCCGGTTGGTACATCGAAAATGCATTTTTCCATATTGAGCTTGATATCGTATGTTCGGAGGTTGTCGAATGTGAGACTCAAGTCGTCTATTAGAGAGTCAACGTGTTTGGTTTTGACGACCACATCATCTACATATGCCTCTATAGTTTTGCCGATCGGTTTCTCCAGACATGTCTGAATCATGCGCTGATATGTTGTGCCGGCATTTTTGAGCCCAAAAGGCATTATGTTCAAACAGAAGGGGCCGTATGGTATGATAAATGCTGTTGCGGCTTGGTCAGGCTCCACCATCTTGATTTGGTGGTAGCCGGAGTATGCGTCGAGGAAACACAATGAATCGTGTCCTGTTGTAGCATCGATAATTTGATCGATGCGGGGGAGGGGGAAGGGATCCTTTGGGCAAGCCTTGTTGAGGTCCTTGAAATCGACACATAGGCACCAGGATTTGTCCTTCTTTGGTACCATCACCAGGTTTGCTAGCCAGTCCCGTTGTTTTATTTCTCTAATGAATCTGGCCTCCAATAACTTGGCTAGTTCCTCTCCCATAGCTTGTCTGTTAGGTTCAGAGAAACGCCGAAGAGTCTGGTTGACCGGCTTGAATCCCTTTAGGATATTAAGGCTGTGCTCGGCCAGCCTGCGTGGGATTCCTGGCATATCCAAGGGATGCCAGGCGAATATGCCCCAATTCTCGCGCAGGAACTCTCATAGTGCGGCGTCCACTTCGGGGTTTAATTGTGCCCCGATGGAGGCTGTTTTTGTAGGGTCCGTTGGGTGGACTTGGAATTTGACTATTTCATCCGCTGGTTTAAAAGAGGTGGACTTGGATCTCTTGTCAAGTATCACGTCGTCCCTGTCCACTGTGGAGTGCAGCGCAGTTAATTCCTCGGCCGCAAGGGCTTCGGATAATGCCTCGAGGGCCAATGCAGTTGTTTTGTTTTCGGCGCGGAGTGCTGTGTCCAGATCACTAGCGAGAGTGATGATTCCGTTGGGCTCGGGCATTTTGAGCTTCATGTACCCGTAATGGGGTATGGCTTGGAAGATCGTGAACGCCTCCCGCCCTAAAAGGGCGTGGTATCCGCTACTGAACGGGGCCACTTGGAATGTAATTTCTTCGGACCTATAGTTCTCCGGCGTGCCGAATGCCACATCTAGTGTGATTTTCCCAGCACAGCATGCTTCCCAACTGGGGATGATTCCTCTGAAGGTTGTGCTCCTTTGCTCAATGCGGTTCCAGTCTATTTCCATTTTTTGAAGAGTTTCCTCATAGATGAGGTTTAATCCACTGCCGTCATCCATGAGTACTTTGGTGAGTCGGAAGCCGTCCACAATTGGACTGAGGACCAGTGCAGTTGGTGCTCGGGCTGTTCGGAATTTAGGTTCGTCACTGGCATTGAGGGTAATAGCTGTGTCACTCCATGGATTTATTGCTGCCATGTGGCAGATTTCGGCAAGGCTGCGGAGTGTTTGCTTGCACCTATTATTTGATGCGAAGGTTTCAAAGACTGTTAATACCGTATTGTTATCCCCGGGATGGTGCTCTGTGGCATCTGGGATGAGAAGATCCTCACCATTTTTGGCCACCTGCCAGAGTACCCAACATGCTCTAAGGTTGTGTGTTGGTACGGTATCCGCTATACTATGAATTTTGCAGGGTCCGTTGAGCCATCCCTCCAATACGGTTCCACGCCCTATAGAGGGTCTTTGCTTCTTTGTAATTAACTCGGGTGTCTTATGATAGTGCACCCTTTTACTTCAGACTCGGTGTATATTTGGAGCCGGATTATCCCAAAATTTCGTTTCGGTTTTCCAGGCGCTTTCCATCACACAGTACTTTTGTACTATGGATGCCAAGTCAGCGAAGCGTGATATGTCACGGCGACTTATGGCGTTAAGGATTCCCTTGTCCGTGCAATTATTGCGGAAAATGAGACTGCGTCTTCCTCGCGACATCCTTAACCGTGTTCATCACAAGGAGGAATCTGGCCCAATAATGATGTAATGTTTCCTGGGGCGCTTGCCTGATGAGGGAAAGATCGTTTATGTTTGGGTGGGTGGGTGGATTTGAGTCCAAACCCTTACCCGATCTGAGACCCAGGGGCCGAGGAGTTTCCAATCTTGGAAGTTCGGGTTCCGGGATGTTGCCCGATAAGTCTGGCCCGCCGCCTGACTCTAGGTTCAGGGCTTGGGTGATGTCCTCCCGTAAAAGGGTATCCGGCTCGGAGAGATCAGGAATCCGGACATAGTTAGTCCTCAAGATAGAGGAAAAATCGCTGCATTGTTCCTCCACCACCGCAATATGATGGGTGACCGGTGGAGAGTTAATCTCCCTTTGATCGGGTTTAAGCCCAATCCGATCATTGTCCGTAGCGACTCCCAAGGTGGCGATGCGATCCAAGAGCTCGTTTAGGGATGAGAGCTCCATTGGATCCATCTGCTCGGTAAATTCCGAGCCGACGTGGAGGATGTTTTTGATGACCCAAGAAGTCATCGTCGGTGCAGCAGCCGAATGAGCGGTCATGATGAAACTGCCTAGCCGGAGAGTTTGGCCGACAGCCACGACTCCCCCGACGGTAATGTTGTTTTTGACAACAAGATGAGGCATCCTTCCTTACGGTGACGGCACAGTGGAACTCTCAATGAAAGCACCAATGTCAGTGTCAAAACCGGCGGATCTCGGGTAGGGGGTCCCGAACTGTGCGTCTAGGCGGATGGTAACAGGAGACGGGGGACACGATGTTTTTACCCAGGTTCGGGCCCTCTCGATGGAGGTAAAATCCTACTCCTGCTTGATTGATCTTGATGATATGAGTATTACAAGAGTTGATCTACCACGAGATCGAAGAGGCTAAACCCTAGAAGCTACCCTATGGTATGATTGTTGTTGTTGGTCCTACGGACTAAAGCCTCCAGTTTATATAGACACCGGAGGGGGCTAGGGTTACACAGAGTCGGTTACAAGGAAGGAGATTTACATATCCATACTGCCAAGCTTGCCTTCCATGCCAAGGAGAGTCCCATCCGTACACGGGACGAAGTCTTCAATCTTGTCTCTTCATAGTCCAGTAGTCCGGCCAAAGGATATAGTCCGGCTGTCCGGATACCCCCTAAACCAGGACTGCCTCACACATCTTTGCGACCCGAACCTGGGTAAACCATACGTGTGCTTCCTGTCAGACCCGCTCTTTTGAAAACCCCGCACCCGCCGACCGTAGAAGGGATTCCAGTGATCCCATAGGTGTCGATTCCCCCGACAAATACGTTGGAGACATGTAAGTGAAGACGTGGGCTTCTGCTCAATAGCGCCTCCCTCCTCCTATTGGGGACGCAGAGGCGGAGCCCCCCGTGAGTGGAGTTAGGAGAGGATGGGGACGTGGTCGCCGAGTCGCTCGGGGTCGAGGAGGACGGGGCGGTGTACTGATCGCACCTCCTTCGGCCGTTCAGGACCCGAACGAAGGCCACATCGGAGATCAGTCGCTAGAGTTCATTGTCAAGCTGCAAGGGCCTCCGCACAGCCGTTTTAGGCTCCCTAATCCATTTGCAAGAGTGATGGAGGCTAAGCAGCCGTCGGTGCTGAGGCTCCACATGAGGGGCTGCTGTAATGGCAGCATGCGGGCGGACATGGAGTTCCCTGCTCCTCATGTCATGCTTCTCCGACGCGGTTGGAAGACTTTTTCTCGTACCCATAGCTTGGTGGCCAGGCACGTCCTCCATTTTAAGTTAATGGAGGCCACCCCGCTCTCCGTCAAAGTCTTTGGATGCTCGGGATCTCGCTTAAGGTGTTCTGCGGAGAGCTCGACCGACGATGAAAGCTCCTCCTTGAGTGATAGCGGAGAGGAGGACAGTGACGGCGATGACGACGACACCGACGGGGAGGACTCCTGAATATCCTCTCTAGGAAGGTGATTAGCCGAGGAGTTGGATGTGGAGGTATGGACGGTGTCTCCAGCTCCTCCAGCACCCTTCTAGCTGGACCCCGACATGCTTCATCATGGGCTCCAGCTTCTTTCGCCCTGCTGCATCCTGCTAGCCCTGGTGGCGGCTCCGCCGCTCTCTTCACCATCACCTTCACCCACGCCCTCCCGATCTTGTCAGGCTCCTTGCCATGGGGCCTAACAGGGTCAGGCTGGGCTTCTGCCCAGGCACTCCTTTTGCCATCTTCGCCTCCCAATGTCGTGCTGTAACACCCACGATGCGGCTATATCTCCCATGTGTTGATGCATGACTTAGAGGCATAACTGCATGGTTGTTTTTCGGAAGAGGGGTAATCTTCACACAATCCCATGTACTGAATAAGAAAGGGATAAAGAGTTGGCTTACAATCTCCACTTCACCAAATACATAAATAATTCATACATCATCCAAATACACTCATAGACCGTACGGTCAAATCCAAAAGAAAAGGAAGATAAACCCCAAATGCTAGATCCCCAATCGTCGCAACTGGGCTCCACTACTAATCATCAGGAAACGAAACAAAGTAACGACCAAGGTCCTCATCAAACTCCCACCTGAGTTCAGTATCATCACCTGCACTGGTATCATCGGCACCTGCAACTATTTTGGAAGTATCCGTGAGTCACGAGGACTCAGCAATCTCACACCCGCGAGATCAAGTCTATTTAAGTGTATGGGTAGGATAAGGTAATGAGGTGGAGCTGCAGCAAGCGCTAAGCAAATATGGTGGCTACCATACACAAATAAGAGTAAGATGAGAAGCTACGCAATGGTCGTGAAGCTTGAAGTGATCAAGAAGTGATCCTGAAACTACTTATGTTCAAGCATAACACAAGAACGTGTTCACTTCCCAGACTCCGCCAAAAAGAGACCATCATGGCTACACACGCGGTTGATTCATTTTAATTAAGTCAAGTGTCAAGTTCTCTACAACCTAATATTAACAAATTCCCATCTGCCACATAACCATGGGCACGGATCTCGAAAGTTTATACCCTGTAAGGGTGTCCCAACTTAGCCCATCACAAGCTCTCATGATCAACGAAGGATATTCCTTCTCCCGGAAACACCCAATCAGTCTCAGAATCCCGGTTACAAGACATTTCGACAATGGTAAAACAAGACCAGCAAAGCCGCCTGATGTGCCGACAAATCCCAATAGGAGTCGCACGTATCTCGTTCTCGGGGCACACCAGATGGGATAGGCTACAAGTAAAACCAGCCCTCAAGTTTCCTCGAGGTGGCCGCGTAGGTTTCCCAGTTCGGACCAACACTCAAAGGAGCACTGGCCCATGGGGTTTAAAATAAATATGACCCTTGAGTCTGCAGAACCCAGGGGAAAAGTATACGTGGTAGGTAGGCAAATGGTAAAACCAAGGTTGGGCCTTGCTGGAGGATTTTTATTCAAGGCGAACTGTCAAGGGGGTCCCATAACCCCAACCGTGTAAGGAACGCAAAATCAAGGAACATAACACCGGTATGACGGAAACTAAGGCGGGAAGAGTGGAACAAAACATCAGGCAAAAGGACAAGCCTTCCACCCTTTACCAAGTATATAGATGAATTAATTAAAATAAGAGATAATGTAATATCCCAACATATCCATGTTCCTACATGGAACAAACTTCAACTTCACCTGGAACTAACAACGCTATAAGAGGGGCTGAGCAAAAGCGGTAACATAGTCAAACAACGGTTTGCAAGGAAAGTGGGTTAGAGGCTTGACATGGCAAAATGGGAGGCATGATATAACAAGTGGTAGGTAGCGCAACTTGGCAAACCAAGTATGTCAATGGTATGGCAAACCAAGTATGTCAAGTGATAGAACGAACAACTAGGAAGCAAAGATAGAAGTGATATCAATGGTATGGTCATCTTGCCTGCAATGTTCTTAGAATTGTCGAAAGTTTGATCCTCGTTAGCATACTCAATAGGTTCCTCATTCACATACTCATCTCCCGGCTCTACCCAAAGCAAGAACACAAGTAATGGAACAACAATCAATCATGGTGCAATGCACAAGCAACATGATGCAATACATGGCATGATATGCAAGATATGATATGCAATGCATATGCGTGCTTTGGAAGGGAAAAATGATCAAGGCATCAACTTGGCAAACCAAGTATGTCGCTGGAAAGATGAGGTGATTTTAGTCGAAATCGATATAATGATCACCAGAAACGGATGCACGGTTTGCAAATAACAAGCAATACAAGGATGATGCAAATCTGCGATTTACAACATGACAGCACTTAGAATGCAAGAAGAAACTAAGCTAATGCACTCGAACATAGCAACAAAGCATGTGAGCATAAAGTACACATGAAGATTTACAAAACATGAACACTAAGCTCCTGCTAGTTCAGACTAGAACAGGTCCAAACAAGCATGGAAAAAGTGCAAAAAATATCACCTTCACAGACTGAAAATACTAACATGGAAACAACAACATCAGGAAGCAATGTTTAGAGCTAGGTAACAACATGCTACAGGAACTTAACATAGAAAACAAGGGCATGGCATGCTTCTACTAAATGTGCTTAACAAAACTACCTCACTGAACATGAGCCAAAAAGGCACAGAAGATATGATGGTACCCATGTAAACATAGCAAGTTATATTAACAGTTTCAGATTTAGAAGAAAAACAGAGCATGACATAAATAGATTCATGATAGCAACTTTACAAGCTCATGCCACTCACCACAAAGCATTACATGACAACACAAGCATACCAACAGTAAGAATACATGTTCATGAAGCTAAACATGGCAAGAGCAAGATCATAGGGTACACTGATCACTAACAACACCCATGACAAAGTTGAATAACATGTTAACAATCTGCCAGGAATAATATTTGACAAAAGTATAGCATGGTAATGACAATCTAGGGCACTCCATAATTGCAACCAGAGGCATTAATAAATAGGGCAATACCTTATGTTCAAAACATCCTTACTGAACTACCTCAAAATGTGCATGGATATCATGGTAGCAACAAGTTTACATGGCATCAAAATAACATCAGGAAAAAGGACTTAGCAAAATCACTAAGTGCCCGACAACAGTAACATCACGGAGCCTAATTTGCATGCTTGTGCTAGTCACCACATAGCTCACAAAAATACAGGACTTGCACCGCTGTTAAGATGATGTAGCTCAAAACACATGTAGACCTCATGCTCATAGGATGCACACATAAAATTCAACGAAAATGACGAAACTGCATGTTCTGCTAAGACCCAGCAGTTAAAATTTTATAGCACTCTTGCAACGATGATAATGGCACAAATACAGACAGTAACATGCATGAAAATGCAACTAACAAGAATAGCTTAACGAGGCAAAACATTACGACATATAATATGCATGAACCAGAGCAACGGTCATGGAGATATAACATGTTGAAGTAGACATAAAAATAACAGGATTTGGGGACTTGGAGGAAATTTCGACCTCGCAGATTAGGGTTTGACCCGGGTGCACGCGAACCGAGGTCGAAAGGTCACCGGCAATGGAGGGAGGTCGCCAGGGAAGCTCGCTGGCGAGGGAGGGTGGCGGATCTAGCCGCATCTCGCCGGATCCGGCGCCGGCGGAGGCGAGGGCACGGTCGGGAGGCACGGGCGGCGGCGGAGGCGAGGGGTGGCGGCGGCCTGCGGTGAGGGGCAGTCCGGCGGAGCGGCGGGCTTGGGTGGCAGTGCGCAGCGTTGGCGGCGGGGCGGACGCACGACCCTGCGGTGGCCGGACACGGGCTCGGCGGGCCGGCATGGCGCGGGTGGCCAGGACGCCATGTGTCATGCGGCCATTGGCGCGGGGGCGGCGGCGACTTTGTCCGGCTCGGGCCGGGCGTGTCCGGTGGCGGAGAGGGGCTAGGCTAGGGTTTTGGATCCGAGAATTTTGGGGGAAGACCCATATATATAGGTAGGGGGAGCTAGGAGTGTCCAAATGAGGTGCGGTTTACGCCCACATGATCATGATCCAACGACGGAGAACATGTAGGTGGTTTAGATGGGTTATTGGGCTGTTTTGGATGGATTTTGGGCTGCAACACAAAAGAGGCTTTTGCGGTTACCCGGTTAACCGTTGGGGCATCAAACGACCTCCAAATGGAACGGAATTTGACACGCGGCCTACCGGTGATGTACCAAGTCCACTCAACAAATCTCAACCCATTCCGAGAACGTTTTTCTCCCACTCACGAAACAAGGTGAGAAGGGTGCAACGGGTGCATGTGGGAGTGTCGGATTGTGAAACGGATAACGGGGAAAATGCTCAGATGCATTAGACAAACACTAATGCAAATGAGATGCACATGATGACATGAGATGAAATGCATGACATGAACAAAATGCAAAACGAAAGACAAAACCCAACCACGAAGGGAATATCATATCACATAGCCGAAAATGGAAAGAGTCGGAGTAATAAATATGGAAAGTTACATCCGGGGTGTTACAAGTTCCTAGGAGGAGAGGGACAAGAAATAGATTACAGGGCACTTATCTTTCTTCAGTCTAAAATGTGTAGGCATTTGACAAAATTTAGTCTAAATTATGTAATCTTCTTTATCCATGTTTGCATTCTGTAAGATCTGTACTTGCTTATCAGCATATTAATGAAAAAGACAAGCCTTGCCGGGTACTTGTGCATCTATCATGTCCATGTAGACACGAGATGCCTCCATACATTTAAGTAAACAAGTTTTCTCCGGCAAGCTATCCTGCCGGTGCCTTTAGTTTTCTGCGGGGGGGCTAGGCCTGCCGAGCACAAAACTACAAAAAGGGACCAGCTCCTCATCGAACCTTCTCCGTCAAAGGCCACTTCGACCACCTTGACTGAAGCAATGTTTGGGACAAAGGATGGGAGCACCTATGTTTCAAAGTTGACGAGGTTTTCATATGCACAAGTTTTCACTTTATAGAACAGGTATGTATAAGAAGGAACTTATTATTTGTTTGGCTCGCCAGGGACCGCTATGTAGGCTCATCTCCATTTCTTCTCTTCGGGACCAAGTCCGTGGTGAGAACCCTGCAGCTTAGTGCAGATGAAAATAGAGCTACATATGATCCTATCTACATGATCATGTTATGCTCATGATATGCTTATGCATGCATGCAAGTTTCTTTGGGGCCCCCAACTCTTCGTTTATTTATCTGTTGCTCGGTGTTTGTGCCGCCTGGCTTTGTAGAAAGGATTAGATGCAACATCGGCTAGGATTGTATGAAAGGGTGGCTGCCGGGCAGGGCCCGACAGTCGCGCCTTACGGGTAGAACTTACGGAGATGCTAAATGTTCCAGGAATTTTGCAACTAAATGCCATCTCCGGTCTCCAGGCGGACTGCGCCGGGTCTGGTGACTTGTACTACCCGGTAAGGTCCTTTCCATTTTCTCGTCAACTTGTTTGTAGCCTTGGCGGACTGAACATGCCTAAAGACAAGGTCACCTTCCTCAAAGCTCCGGGCATGAACCCTGTGGTTGTGATAGTGACGCAATGCTTGGTGGTAGCATGTAGCACGCTGATACGTCTCCAACGTATCTATAATTTTTTATTGTTCCATGCTATTATATTATCTGTTTGGATGTTTTATATGCATTATTATGCTATTTTATATTATTTTTAGGACTGACTTATTAACCAAGAGACCAGTGCCAGTTCTGTTTTTTTCTTGTTCTTGACTTTTGCAAAAAAGGAATATCAAACGGAGTCCAAACAGAATAAAACTTTATGATGATTTTTCTTGGACCAAAAGACACTAGAGGACTTGGATTCCAAGCTAGAAGAGCCACAAGGTGGCGGCAAGGGTGGAGGGCGCACCCTGGTGGGGGCGGCCCCCTGCCCTGTGGCCCCCTCAGGGATCTCCTGACCTACCTCTTCGTCCTATATATTCACATATATTCGAAAACCCTTGGAGAAAGCCACAAAAATACTCTTCTGCCGCCGCGACCTTCTCTTCTCGTGAGATCCCATCTTGGGGTCTTTTCTGACATCCTGCCGGAGGGGGATTTGATCACAGAGGGCATCTACATCAACCCTATTGCCCTTCCGATGATGTATGAGTAGTTTACCTCAGACCTATGGGTCGATAGCTAGTAGATAGCTGTCTTATTCTCTCTCTTTGATTCTCAATACCATGTTATCCTCGATGTTCTTGGAGATCTATCCGATGTAATCTTCTTTTGCGGTGTCTTTGTTGAGATCCGATGAATTGTGGATTTATGATTAGCATCTTTGAATATTATTTAAATCTTCTCTGAATTCTTATATGCATGATTTGATATATTTGTATTTCTCTTCGAATTACCGGTTTGGTTTTGCCAACTAGATTGGTTTTTCTTGCAATGGGAGAGGTGCTTAGCTTTGGGTTCAATCTTGCGTGATTTCACCCAGTGACAAAGTAGGGTAGCGAGACACATATTGAATAGTTTCCATCGAGGATAAAAATATGGGGTTTTCATCATATTGCTTGAGTTTATTCCGCTACATCATGTCATCTTACTTAAGGCGTTACTCTGTTCTTTATGAACTTAATACTCTAGATGCATGCTGGATAGAGGTCGATGTTTGGAGTAATAGTGGTAGCTGCAGGAAGGAGTCGCTCTACTTGACACAGACATGCTGCCTATATGCATAATCATTGTCTTCGATATCGTCATAACTTTGCGCTTTTCTATCAATTGCTCGACAGTAATTTGTTCACCCACCATATTATTTTCCTTCAAGAGAGAAGCCTCTAGTGAAACCTATGGCCCCGGGTCTATTTTCCATCGTATTTGTTCCCAGTATACTATTTTGCAATCTTTTATTTTTAGATCTATAAACCAAAAAATATTTTATCTTTTATTTAGTTTTATCTATCTCTATCAGATCTCACCTTTGCAAGTTTCCGTGAAGGGATTGACAACCCCTTTATCGCGTTGGGTGCAAGTGTTTGATTGTTTGTGTAGGTGCATCTATTGTGGACTTGCATGTTTCTCCTACTGGATTGATACCTTGGTTTTTAACTGAGGGAAATACTTATCTCTATTGTGCTCCATCACCCTTTCCTCTTCAAGGGAAAAACCAATGCAAGCTCAAGAAGTAGCAGGAAGAATTTGTAGTGTTGTTGCCGGGGAGATCTACCTCAAGCGGATATGTCTCCAACGTATCTACTTTTCCAAACACTTTTGCCCTTGTTTTGGACTCTAACTTGCATGATTTGAATGGAACTAACCCGGACTGACGCTGTTTTTCAGCAGAATTACCATGGTGTTATTTATGTGCAGGAGCAAACGTTCTCGGAATGACTTGAAACTTCACAGAGCCACTTTTCAGAAAATAAGAAAAATACCTGCAAAAGATGAAGGCCAGGGGGTCCACCACCTCTCCATGAGGGTGGGGGCGCGCCCCCCTACCTCGTGGGCCCCCTGTTGCCTCTCTGACCCCAACTCCAACTCTATATATTGAGTTTCGTGGAGAGAAAATCAGAGAGAAGAAATCATCGCATTTCACGATACGGAGCCGCCGCCAAGCCCTAAAACCGCTCGGGAGGGCTGATCTGGAGTCCGTTCGGGGATCCGAAGATGGGAATCCGTCGCCATCGTCATCATCAACCATCCTCCGTCACCAATTTCATGATGCTCACTGCCGTGCGTGAGTAATTCCATTGTAGTCTTGCTGGACAGTGATGGGTTGGATGGGATCTATCATGTAATCGAGTTAGTTTTGTTAGGGTTTGATCCCTAGTGCTCACTATGTTCGGAGATTGATGTTGCTATGACTTTGCTATGCTTAATGCTTGTCACTAGGGCCCGAGTGCCATGATTTCATATCTGAACCTATTATGTTTTCATCAATATATGAGTGTTCTTGATCCTATCTTGCAAGTCTATTGTCACCTATTATGTGTTATGATCCGTTAACCCCGAAGCGACAATCATCGGGATACTTACCGGTGATGACTGTAGTTTGAGGATTTCATGTATTCACTATGTGTTAATGCTTTGTTCTGATACTCTATTAAAAGGAGGCCTTAATATCCCTTAGTTTCCGTTAGGACCCCGCTGCCACGGGAGGGTACGACAAAAGATGTCATGGAAGTTCTTTTCCATAAGCACGTATGACTATGTTCGGAATACATGCCTACATTATATCAATGAACTGGAGCTAATTCTGTGTCACCCTAGGTTATGGCAGTTACATGATGAACTACATCTGGCATAATTCTCCACCACTGATCCATTCCCTACGAGCTTTATGTATATTGTTCTTCGCTTATTTACTTTTCCGTTGCTATTGCTATCATCCCTACAAAATACCAAAAACATTACTTTTACTTCTGTTACCTTTTGCTACCGTTACCACTACTATCATATTACTTTGCTACTAAATACTTTGCTGCAGATATTAAGTTTCCAGGTGTGGTTGAATTGACAACTCAGCTCCTAATACTTGAGAATTTTCTTTGGCTCCCCTTGTGTCGAATCAACAAATTTGGGTTGAATACTCTACCCTCAAAAATTGTTGCGATCCCCTATACTTGTGGGTTATCAAGACTATTTTCTGGCGGCGTTGCCGGGGAGCTTAGCTCTATTCTTTGAGTCACTTGGGATATATATCTGCTTATCATTATGAAGAACTTGAGAGATCCAAAAGCCAAGATCTATCCCTCAACTACGAGGGGAGGTAAGGAACTGCCATCTAGCTCTACACTTGATTCACCTTCTGTTATGAGTAAGTTTGCGACACCTACACCTGCTTCTGTTATTCGTTCTGATATGTCGCATGTTATTGATGATGCCACTTCTGCTATGCATGGTATTTATGATGAAACTACCTCTATGCCTGATACTACTGTGCCACTTAGTGATTTTCTAGATGAACAAATTGCTAGGGCTAGAGAAATTGAAAACATTGAATCTAATGATACTGATGAAAGTGATGATGAAGCATCACTTCTTATTCCTAAGGGTTATGTTTTTGATCAAGAAGCTTCTTTCGCTATTTTAGCTTGCAAAAATAGAAATGAACTCAAAAGGTTATTAGCTAAATGGAGTAAGCAATCTCTAAATGCTAGAATGAAACCTGACCCTGCTTTTGCTACTTCACCTATCTTTGTTACTAATAAGGATTATGAATTCTTTGTTGATCCTAATATAATTACTTTGGTTGAATCTGATCCTTTTCATGGTTATGAATCTGAAACTGTTGTGGCACATCTTACTAAATTGAATGATATAGCTACCCTGTTTACTAAAGATGAGACAACTCGTTACTTTTATATCCTTAAAATATTTCCGTTCTCATAAAAGGGTGATGCTAAGATATGGTTTAATTCTCTTGATCCTGGTTGTGTGCGTAGTCCCCAGGATATGATTTATTACTTCTCTTCTAAATATTTCCCTGCTCATAAGAAACAAGCTGCTTTAAGGGATATATATAATTTTGTGCAAATTGAAGAAGAGAGTCTCCCACAAGCTTGGAGGAGGCTTCTACAATTACTTAATGCTTTGCCTGATCATCCTCTTAAGAAAAATAAAATACTTGATATCTTTTATAATGGACTAACCGATGCCTCCAGAGATTACCTGGATAGTTGTGGTGGTTCTGTTTTCAGGGAAAGAACACCGGATGAAGCTGAAATTCTATTGAATAATATGTTGACAAATGAAAATAATTGGACACCTCCGGAGTCTATTCCTGAGCCTATTCCTAAACCAACTCTGAAGAAGAGGGGTATTCTATTTCTCAGTCCTGAAGATATGCAAGAGGCAAAGAAATCTATGAAAGAAAAAGGTATTAAAGCTAAAGATGTTAAGAATTTACCTCCTATTGAAGAAATACATGGTCTTAATTTACCGCCTGTTGAAGAAACATATAATCCAAATCCTTCTCCTATTGAAGAAACTCATGGTCTTGATAACCCGACACAGGTAGTAAAGGTAAATTCTCTCTATAGATATGATAAAGCTGAAATCCCATTTACTAAATTTGCTAGCCCATGCTTAGATGAGTTTGATAAATTTATGGCTAAGCAAGAAGACTTTAATTCTTATTTTGGTAGACAACTGAAACACAATTCAAATATGCTTGAACACTTGGGTGATTATATGGCTAATGTTAAAGGTGAACTTAAACTTATTAGTAAACATGCTTCTATGGTTACCACTCAAGTAGAACAAGTACTTAAAGCTCAAAATGATTTGCTCAATGAATTGAATAGTAAAGATAATGATAATGCTGTTAGAGTGGCTACTAGAACTGGTAGAATGACTCAGGAACCTTTGTATCTTAAAGGCCACCCTAAGAGAATTGAGCAAGATTCTCAGAGAAATAATATAGATGCACCTAGTTCGTCAAAAAAGAAGAAAAAGAAAAATGATAGGACTTTGCATGCTTCTAGTGATCCTATTGTTGAAACACCTGAGAATCCAAATGATATTTCTATTTCTGATGCTGAAACACAATCTGGTAATGAACCTGAAACTAGTGGTAATGTTAATGATATAGAAATTGAACCTGTTGTTGATCTTGATAACCCACAATCAAAGAATCAACGTTATCATAAGAAAGACTTTGTTGCTAGGAAACATGGTAAAGAAAGAGAGCCTTGGGTTAAGAAACCCATGCCTTTTCCTCCCAAACCATCCAAGAAAAAGGATGATGTGGATTTTGAGCGCTTTGCTGAAATGATTAGACCTATCTTTTTGCGTATGCGATTAACTAATATGCTCAAAACCAATCCATATGCTAAGTGCATGAAAGATATAATTACAAATAAAAGAAAGATACTGGAAGCTGAAATTTACACCATGCTTGCTAATTATACCTTTAAGGGTGGAATACCAAAGAAACTTGGAGATCCCGGTGTACCAACTATACCATGCTCCATTAAAAGAAATTTTGTTAAAACTGCTTTATGTGATCTTGGAGCCGGTGTTTGTGTTATGCCTCTCTCTTTATATCGTAGACTTGATTTGAATAAGTTGACACCTACTGAAATATCTTTGCAAATAGCTGATAAACCAACTGCTATACCTGTCGGTATTTGTGAGGATGTGCCTGTACGTTACTATTTTAACGGACTTTGTTATTCTTGATATTCCCGAGGACGATAGTATGTCTATTATTCTTGGAAGACCCTTTTTGAATACCGCAGGAGCTGTTATTGATTGAACTAAAGGCAATGTCACTTTTCATGTTAATGGCAATGAGCATACGGTACACTTCCCGAGGAAACAACCTCAAGTTCATAGTATCAACTCTATTGGAAAAATTCCATCGATTATATTTGGAGGTTTTGAATTTCATCTTCCTACTGTCAAGAAGAAATATGATATTCTTATTATTGGGTATGTGCATATCCCCATTGAGGTAACATAGTGTTATTCGAAATTTCTCCGGTTCCATGTTATTCGGAATGAGTTCGTTAACAAGATTTGATCAACCTTGTTAGAGGATTCCTTTTGATGATCATGAGATGGATGAAACTAGAAGGCACAACCTTCTATACCCCACTTTTACTTTCTGTTATTTATATTAAATAAAATCAAAACAAATATTTTTTTTGCCTGTTATCTGATTATCCATGTAATATAAAAATACCTCGAAAATAAAAGTTCTCCAAATGCCCTGAAATTTAAATATGATTTTTTTCCAGCATATTTGAGAATATTTGGCACAAAGAACACAGTAGGGGGGCCAACCACCTGCCCACGAGGGTGGAGGGTGCACCCTACCCCCCTGGGCGCGCCCCCTGCCTCGTGGGCCCATGGTGGCCCTCCTCCACTTATTCCTGCACCCACACACTTCATCTTCCTCCCACAAACACGAATATCCAACTCAAGCACGAGTTCTAGCTCACTTTGCTGCCATTTTCGATCTCCTTGCTCAAAGCACCTCTCACAAAACTGCTTGGGGAGATTGTTCCTTGGTATGTGACTCCTCCATTGGTCCAATTTGTTTTTGTTCTAGTGCTTTATTCATTGCAAATTTTTGCTGCTCAGGTGACCCTGTTTTTGAGCTTGCATGTCAAATTTATATGGTCAAAAGCAGTTTCGATGCATGATATAGGCCCTAGGCACTTGTATGAGTAGTTGCTATCAATATTATTTAGTTTGGTTTTCTTTTATTTTGAAGTTACTAAAAATTTCAGAATGTTTCAGAAAATGATGAGGAGACTATTGAGGGGCTCATCGAGCCAAAGCTCGAAGGAAAAGGCACCGAAGCCTAAGTATAATTTGCCGCGCACCGCAGAGATTCGGGCGTGTGAATAGCCTTCCGAGGATTTCTTGAGAGCAGCCGGTATTTATGAAGATTTTCATGAGTTGGCTAAGAATGCAGGCCTCACCGCTTTCCTCCACGACCAATGCGATCAGTATCTCTTACTCACAAATACCTTTGTGCAAAACTTTCATTTCCATTCTAGGAACTCACCACCTACGGTGGAGTTTCATTTATATGATGAGCATAAGGAGATGTCACTTTATGATTTTTGTCAGATTTGTTTAGTCCCTTTTGAGGGCAAGGCAGAAGAACCACATCATGATGATGTGGAGGGGTTTATTGATACTATCACTGTAGGGGAAACTAGGAAGGTTGCCGATGCATGGATAACTAGCATACATTTTCCTGTTTTATGTTACTTTGCATTATTTGCTAGTCGTTGCTTAATTGGACGCAGAAACTGTGGAAACCTTAGTATCCCTGATATAATTATTCTGCTCCATGGTTTATATAGTGATAATACTTTTAGTATGGGCGGTATTATTGCCAAACGGTTAAGTCTGAACCTTACCGAGGGCCCCATCTTTGGAGGCATCTATCCTTCACACCTAGCTGCACATTTTAACATACCTATTAGGCATTTTGCGAAGGAAGAAAAGGTGTTGCCTCGTGTTTATCTAGATTATAAAAATATGGTGGCACATGATTTTATTGTTAAGAATAGGGAAGGAGAGCTTAAATATCAATTGTTCTTTAATAAAGATCATCCTAAGACTATTACCCTGCCTGCTCCTTCTTTGTTTGATTTATCTTCAGGCACGTACCTTGTTCCATTGAAGGCTATTCACGCCTACCAGAACCTGCCTTAGCCGAGGAGCCAGAGCCAGAACCACAAGTTGATCCTTCACGACAGTCTAATTACTAGTGGGATCCGGAGATGATTGTCAGCTAGTGGCAATCGGAGCCTTCCTCTTCTTCTTCTCAGTACGACCCCAACTACTATTATGGATATCCGCCAGGCCAGCCGTGGCCATAGACCAACTTAGGCCAAAAGCCTAAGCTTGGGGGAGTACGTATTTCCCACCGACATTACATTTATGTTCACACACTCATTGCTAGATGTCGGTGCTCATACTTTTGCATTGTATCATCCATGCTAGTTTATTTTCCTTTTTATGCTTTTCTTCTTGTGTGTCTAATAAACCTTAAGAAAAACCAAAAAAATAGTTCTAGCTTTTAATCAGTTTAATTTCCATGCTTGTAGTAGTAATTAAAAAGAAAACCCAAAAATATTTCCTGTTCTTCTTTTGCTTGTTGGGAGCTTTCCCGTGTAAATAGTTTTATTTCTTTTCTTTCCTTTGGGGGTCGATAGGAGAAGACCATAATTAAATTGTTGAAGTGGCTCTTATATGCATCATTGTTTATCTGACAAAAGAGCCCATATTGCCTTGTCTTCTCCAGTTTATTGAATGCTTGCAGATTCCAGCTTAGTCCAATGCACGTGCACTTTTATTATTATTCACATCATTCGATCATGCAAGTGAAAGGCAATTATGATGATATATGATGGACTGGCTGAGATGAGAAAAGCTGGTATGAACTCGGCCTCTTTTGTTTTTGTAAATATGATTAGTTCATCGTTCCTGATTCGGCCTATTATGAATAAACATGTTTGCAATGACAACTAGAGATCATAGTTTCTTGTGCCATGCTTGATTAGCTATGAGTTATAATGGTTACCTTGTGTGCCAACATGCTATTGAGATAGTTATGATGCGGTATGATAGGGTGGTATCCTCCTCTGAATGATTTACGTGACTTGACTTGGCACATGTTCATGCATGTATTTGAAACAAAATCAACATAGCCTTCACGATATTTATGTTCATGGTGGATTATATCCTACTCATGCTTGTATTCGGTGTTGATTAATTTTAATGCATGTTCATGACTGTTTTCGCTCTCTAGCTGGTCTCTCCCCAGTCTTTTGCTAGCCTTCATCTGTACTAAGCGGGAATACTGCTTGTGCATCCAAACTCCTTAAACCCCAAAGTTATTCCACATGAGTCCACTATACCTACCTATATACGGTATCTACCTGTCGTTCCAAGTAAATTTGTATGTGCCAAACTCTAAACCTTCAAATAAATATCCTGTTTTGTATGTTCGCATAGCTCATGTATCAACTAGGGTTGTCTGTATCTTCCATGTTAGGCTGGTTATTCTCAAGAGGAGTGGACTCCGCTCCTCACTCACGAGATAAATGTCTGGTCACCGGGATGCCCAGTCCCATGCTTTATGCAAACTAAATCAAAATAATTGCAAACAAAAATCCCCCTGGGACTCCTGTTAGTTGGAGGCACTCGTTGTTTTGAGCAAGCCATGGATTGATGCTTGTTGGTGGAAGGGGGTTTAAACTTTACCATTCTGTTTGGGAACCGCCTATAATATGTGTAGCATGGAAGATATCGCCATCTCTTGGTTGTTATGTTGACAATGAAAGTATAGCGCTCAAAATATTATTCACCTCTATTTCAAAACCGAGCTCTGGCACCTCTACAAATCCATGTTTCCCTGTGCGAAGGGCCTGTCTATTTACTTTTATGCTGAGTCATCATCCTCTTATTAAAAAGCACCAGTTGGAGAGCATCGCTGTCATTTGCATTCATTATTGTTAGTTTACATTGAGTATGACTTGACATCATCTCTTTTACCATGAATTACAATGTCTAGTCAGTCCTTGGTCTTTAAAGGTGCTCTGCATTTATGTTTTGCGGTCTCGGAAAGGGCTAGCGAGATACCATCTTGTTATATCATATAATGATTGTTTTGAGAAAGTGTTGTCATCCGAGATTTATTATTATGGCTCGCTAGTTGATTATGCTATTGATATGAGTAAACTTGAGACCTATGCGTTATTGTGAATGTGGTTAGTTATAATTTGTGCTGAAAACTTGAATGCTGGCTTTACATATTTAAAACAACAAGAGCAAACATAGTTTGTAAAAGTTTTTCTTTATCACTTTTAGTTTGTCAATTGAATTTCTTGAGGGGAAGAAAAGGTAAGCTTGGGGGAGTTGATACATCTCCAATGTATCTACTTTTCGAAACACTTTCGCCCTTGTTTTGGACTCTAACTTGCAGGATTTGAATGGAACTAACCCAGACTGGCGTTGTTTTCAGCAGAATTACGATGGTGTTATTTATGTGCAAGAGCAAACATTCTCGGAATGACTTGAAACTTCACGGAGCCACTTTTCAGAAAATAAGCAAAATACCTGCAAAAGATGAAGGCCAGGGAGCCCACCACCTCTCCACGAGGGTGGGGGGCGCGCTCCTGCCTCGTGGGCCTCCTATTGCCTCTCCGACTCCAACTCCAACTCTATATATTGAGTTTCGGGGAGAAAAAAATCAGAGAGAAGAAATCATCGCGTTTTACGATATGGAGCCACCGCCAAGCCCTAAAACCTCTCGGGAGGGCTGATTTGGAGTCCGTTCGGGGCTCCGGAAAGGGGAATCCGTCGCCATCGTCATCATCAACCATCCTCCAGCACCAATTTCATGATGCTCACGCCATGTGTGAGTAATTCCATCGTAGGATTTCTAGACTGTGATGGGTTGGCTGGGATCTATCATGTAACCGAGTTAGTTTTGTTAGGGTTTGATCCCTAGTGTCCACTATGTTCTGAGACTGATGTTGCTATGACTTTGCTATGCTTAATGCTTGTCACTAGGGCCTGAGTGCCATGACTTCAGATCTGAACCTATTATGTTTTCATCAATATATGAGTGTTCTTGATCCTATCTTGCAACTCTATAGTCACCTATTATGTGTTATGATCCGTTAACCCCGAAGTGACAGTAATCGGGATACTTACCGGTGATGACCATAGTTTGAGGAGTTCATGTATTCACTATGTGCTAATGCTTTGTTCCGGTACTCCATTAAAAGGAGGCCTTAATATCCCTTAGTGTCGGGGGTTTGGTGCGACATATGCCAATGGATGGCTTATCATGGTGGGGGCGAGTAGGACGTCGCCGGTGCCTGGTAACGGGATGAGGCGAAGACATGCACGCCGGCGAATCTTACCCAGCTTCAGGGCTCTCCGGGGAGATAATACCCCTACTGTTGCTCTGTGGGGTATCCGCATGATCACTATGGCCAAGTGTTTACACGGTCGCTCCTTGATCTGTTTCTTAGGGGTAGGAGAGGGTAAGGCTAGCTCTCTCCCTCTATCTGGTATGTTCTAGAGCTATTGGGTTCCAACCCCTTGCATGGGTGCCCTAGGGGGTTTATATAGGCCTACCCCCCAGGGGTACAATGGTAACTCGACTGGACGAGGGCCCAGCCGTCCGTGCCTCAGGCCTCCGACTTCTCCGCCGACTGCTGGGGCCCGCCGACTGGTCTAGTACGGAGCCAACAGGCCGCGTCCGCCGCGGGCGGGTCTTGCCGGCCGCTGATTACTGTAGCCGTGCTTCTGATGACGCGGGCTTGGTCATGGGGTCGTGGCAATAGTCCCGCCGCCTGGCGGGCGATCACTATTGCCACTCCCTATCACATCTTGATTAATGGTGCATGGGGCCCAGGGGAGGGCTCAGCCGACTCCCCGGGCTGACTCCTGATGGATCTGACTGGCGGTCCTCTCGCTGTCTCCTAGGGTCTCACTGACTAGTGGGACCTGCTGCCCCTGGGCCGTATAGACAAGCTGACGTGGGTGCAGGACTTGGTACTGTGGTGCTGATGTCAGGTCCGGCATGGCAACAGTGCCACGCCTCATGGAGATCTTCCCGGGTACGGCGTGCTGTGGCCATGCCTGCCCTTGGTAAGGGGCGGGGAGTGGGCTTCACTGTAGCCTCGCCCCAGCCCTGTCCCCTTCGATGAGGTCATGGGTTTGTTGGAGTCGCCGACCGACTCCCCAAAGCCAGCTTCTCTGGAAGTCGTCCCTGGGACTCGGCCGTGAGCGGGCAGTCGGCCGACCTGCTGTCGACTCCTCAGGAGGCGGCTCTTCGCCCTGGGGTCTTGAGGGGCGCAGCCTGCCCCGATGTCTTGAAAGGTTATGGGACCCAGGTTGGCCTAACTGTCGCCCATTACTCCGATAGTAGTCCCCGAAGCTGGTGAGGCGCCGCGGACGATCGACCGAGAAGCCTCAGCAGTTTCTCTTTCCGGGTGCTCAACACATGGTCTTTGATTGACTTCTGCCGGGCCGTCTAGAAGGAGTCGGACTTGCTCAACTCGGACTCATTCAATTCCGACCTGCTCAGTATTTAGAACATCATGGCGGGATTTTAAGTGGCGTGCTAGCTAAGCCTCCAGGCCACCGCCCGTTCTTGGCCTGTCACGCGAGGGCACGTCGCCAGGCCGTCCTGCCAGCCTACGCGTGCGATAGGACAGGCCCATAGGTGGGGCCCGCCACTATCGCGCCTCGGCGCCCGAGCGGATTCGCTGCGGCCCCGGTGGACGGTTGGGATTCCCGTGGAGTTACTGCGCGCAGTAACTTTACGTGGATCGTGGGGGTCGTGGGGTTGTGGGCGTAGTAAATCCCCACGTCCGCCCCCTCGGCTTCGCGGCCCATAGGGCTATAAGTAGGGGGAAGAGGGGGCACGCGCGCCCCTCCTTCCCACTACTCCTCGTTCTCTTCCTCCTTGCCGCTCCTTGCTCTCCTCCTTCCTCTTCTCTTCTTCGCTCCGCTGCTCGCCCAAGCTCCGGCGAACGCTGCGCCGACAGCTCGCGATGAGCTCTTCCTCCGCTGCCGCGCCTCCCCCAGTGCGCTCCGGCACCTGGGATGGTTCCGAAGTTCATGAAGACCACATTGAGTTCCTCTGCCGGACCCATCGGCTTCCCGGCGAGGATCGCGTGCAAGTGTGTCTTGCGCCGGAGGGGGAGATTTCCCCCGCACCGCAGCAGGGCGAGCGGGTCATCTTCCGCTCGCACTGCGTGCGCGGGCTAGGGCTGCCGGCGAGCAGTTTTTTCGGTCCTTCCTGGAGTTTTACGGCCTCCAGCCGCACCACCTCACCCCCAACACAGTGGTGCTGCTGTCCGCCTTCGTGGCCTTGTGCGAAGGCTTCCTTGGAGTCCTCCCCACCCTCGAGCTCTGGGGGGAGTTCTTCTCCAAGCTCGGCACCTAGGCTGCGGGCGTGCCGGTCCAATGCGGCGCCTTCATCTCCGTGCGAAGGTCAGGAGCCGACAACCCCTTACCCTCCATCTCGCTGATAAAGTCGGTGAAGATGTGGCAGAGATCCTACTTCTACATCGAGAACGTCGCCACGAGGGGTGACTTGGTCAACCTGCCGGCTTTCGAAGCCGGCCTGCCCGCTAGGAGACTACCCAACTGGTCATACCGGGACAGGTTGCTTACGCCTGCGGGAGCCGGCGCCATCACGCGACTCCGAGTGCTGACGCAGTCGGAGGGTCTGACTGGTTCGGACCTGCTGGCCACCTTTGTTTCGCGCCGAGTTCTCCCACTCCAAGGCCGCCCTCACATGATATGCCAGATGAGCGGGCACCGCCACCCGAGTCGGATGTGCACCAAGGACATGCCTCACGAAGGGGTGGCCCTCATGGTGAACTACCTCTCGGACAGCAGGCTCCCGGAGGACTGGCGATTCGGCAAGGAGCCGTACTCCCGCACCGACCCACCGCTCGTGGTGAGTCGCCTTTATTTCCTTTCTTTAGATTGTCTTCTTCTTGCCGAGTTTTGTTTTGATGAGTCGGCTTTGGTTAGAATCCCCTTCTTCACCCACCAGCTGGCACCTCGGGGCCGTCCCGTGAGTTCCTCGCCGACCGGGCGGAGAGCGACGTCGACGACCCCGATCTGGGGGCGGCGGCTCTGGAGGACGACGTCGAGGGAGGAGGAGGGACAGCAGGCGACTTCAGGCCTTCGGCTACCTTCGCCGACTGGCCTGAAGAGAACGCCGAGGGAGAAGTCGCCCCTCGCCATCGGCCAGGAGCCAGCCAGCCTGGCGCGGGCTCCTCTGCCGCGCCGGGCGCTCCAGGCGGCGGGAAGAAGCGCAGGGCCGTGCCGACCTTGTTCGGCAGTCGGCCAAAGAAGCCCAAGGGCTCGGCTGCGGCGACCCGGCGGGACGAGGCAGCCACGAAGGCCATCCGCTTCTGCAAGGAAGTGAAGAAGCCGCCGTTGGTCTTCGCGTAAGTATTCTGTCTTCAAAGTTTTATTCTTTCTTCGTGATTTGTCTGAGTCTCTGCTTGCCCCTTTTGCTTCAGGGCTCCCCTCTCTCTTGAGCGGGTCGCCGCCACCTCCGTCATGGGGTCAGCGGAGACGTCCGCCACCACTCGGCGGATTGACCCCGCTGCTGACCTCCGGGAGGTGACGAAGCGGAATGCGTAGGAGAGGCGCAACGGAGAAGAGGCCCTCCGCCTGGAGAAGGCGGAGGCCAACAGGGCGGAGGCCTCCGCTAAGAAAAAACTAGCGGAGGCCGAAGCCGCAACCGCGGCGAAGCAGCAGGCTGAGGAAGCCGCACGCCGCCAGTCGGCCTTGCTCGTCACCCCGTTGAACTCTGCGCCGCCGCCTCCGGAGTTCACGGGGCAGACTGGAAAAGCCGACGGGGAGAACCCCTCCGTGGAGAGGGAAGGCGGCGACCCCTCTGCGCCGGACATGAACGTTTCACCGCCGCCTCCACTGCCGTCCAAAGGTGCGCAAGGCAGGCAGCCAGCGGACCCTCCGGCGCCGCCGACCGAAGACGAGGCCATGACGAGGCTACTTCTCCAAGTCGGCTAGCCAACCCGCCGTCGTCTGGAGAAGGCGACTTCGGCACCCCGCCCCCTGGAAGCCGGCACTGCCAGCTCAGCGGCCCTAGACGCCGAAGCGACAAGCGCCGCACCTATTGGGTGGGTGCAAGGAGGCGGCACAGGGCCACTGAACCGGGCGCTCCTGGACGTCCAGGCGAAGCTCCGTGCTGAGGGCGACGCTTTCCAGAGTTGCACCAAGGCGTTCCTAGCGTCGCGGGCAGCCGTCCGGGTATGTTTTTTTTCTTTGGTCTTTGTTTTCTTGTTCCTCTCTCTGGGGGCGCGCCAGCGCACCCACTAGGTGTAGTCCCCGAGTTTCGGGCCGGCTGCTGAGCAGGCGGCCCAGAACTCCAGTTGATGAACTTCTAGGTACTAACTTTGTCTGGAATGCTTGTCGTAGGATTACCACAACCTATGCGTCACTGCCTTCAACTGTAACGTTGAAGAGCTGGGCAAGCAGACCATCGACTTGGCAGAGAGCCAGAGTAAGTCCTTTTTTCTTCTCTGCGGGGGCGCGCTAGCGCACCTACGGGCTGTAGTCCCCGAGATTCGGGCCGACTGCTGAGCAGTCGGGCCGGATCTCCCCGGTGACCTATTTATTGACGACTGTTATCTTTCTTCCTTTTCTTCAGGAGCCAATGCTGCTCTTCAATAGCAGCTGAGCGAAGCCAACTCCGCCCTGCACGCCAAAGGGGAGGAGTGCAGCAGGCTCGCCACAGAGCGCGATCTGCTGGCCACTCAGTTGGCAGAGCAGAAGGAGCTGCTTGTGAAGTCGCAGAGGGAGGCGGAGGAGACGGAAACCACCTTCTTGGCCATGTTTGCGAGCGAGCGCTCCTCCTGGTCTGACAAGGAGGCGATGCTGTCCTCTGGCTTCCACGAGATTGAAGACATCATTGATGGTGAGTCTCTTTATTTTCTTTCCTCGAGCTGCCGATTTAAATCGTGCCGACTCCTGGTTTTTGACTAGCTTCTTTGTTTCTTCGCGTCTTTGCAGACTTCTTCCCTAGGCAGTCGCAGACCGCCATCCAAGCCATCGAGGCCGACCGTGAGAGTTGGAGGGCGGAGGGCGCAGAGATCGCCGCCGATGCCCCCCGAACTCTTGACGAGCACATCCTGAGCATCGAGGCTCGCCTCCGGCCGGCTCACCGGATGTTGCGCTGGGTTCAGCGCGTCGGTGCCCAGGCGATTGCCGCCCTTTGGCCGGATATGCAGGCTCCGCGCACCCCCAGCCTGACGGCCAACTGGCTGGAGGTCGCGGTTGGTCGTCTTGAGGCCTGGAAGGGCTCTTCGGCCCGGGCTGGAGCGCGCTGGGCCTTAGAGTTCGTCAAGGTGTTGTATCTGGGGCTCGATCTAGACCGGTTGGCCATGCTTCAGTCGGAGGCCCAGCCGGAGCTGGCGGCTGCGGAAGATTCCCTCGCCAAACATGCTGCGGCGATCGCCGAGTACACCGACACCAGCATCTTCGTCCCTGAGCGGTCTGAAGACGGCGAGGAGGTACTGCCGGAGTGGTTTGGGATGAACCCAAACTACGGCGAAGACCCGGCGGAAGTGATTGTCTCCAGTGTCGAGGAGGAGGACGAAGCGGAGGATGGAGGCGAGGCGGAGGCACCAGAAGACGGAGCAGACGGCCAGCCTCAGCCCGACCGCGCCTCCAGCAACGAGCCGCGTGCGACCGAGTCGACTGCCGCCGGAGGTGATCAAGCCGAGACTAGCCAGCCGGCTGCCCCAATGCCTGACGCTAGCGCCTCCTCTGACCCTCCGAATCCGTCTGCTGCCTCCTAAGCTGCCACTGTATCTTTTATTTTATCTGCTTCAGTAGTCTTTGAAGAACTTGTTAATTCGCACAATTCCACCCACGGGGTGTATTTTGAACCTCTACTCAACAATTCGGACAAGGGCCTATGTTATGTAAATATACATATCTATCTTTTCTTGCTCATTGTTCTTTTGGCTTTTTTCCTTTGCCGCTTTCTCTTAGTTGCCTGCCTTGCCAATCGGACAGCCGCTCTGTGGACTGTTGCTGGATCAAGTGCTAGGCTACTTTGGGAAAGCAAGTACTTAGCCGATTTCAAGATTTTTTTTTGCATGTTGGATAGGAAGCGGCAATTCGACTATCCGACAGTTGGTTTGTGTGAAAGGCTGGAAGCCGTCTTGAGGTATGTTTTGTGCTTTGAGTCCTTAGCCATTTTTCATGCGAACACCCATTCTACCTTACCTCTGCCCACCGTACAGTCGCTCTGCGAGCTGCGACTTCTGAAAGAAGACGGTTTACGTGTTACACACTACTTGTCCGGCTGCAGGAAGCATTTCATAGTGCAAGGCGGCAAGGCCCCGGGCCGACTTGTCGAGCCCGGCGCCAAGAGGCATGACAAAGAGTAACATACTTGTAGGCATAATTTTTATCATATAGATAAAAGAGGGCAGTCCCCGAGCCCGCCTCGGGGGGCCTGAAGTCTTGGTACTTTGATACAAAAGGTAGCGTGGTACATACTGCATCAACTGTAAAATCATCGGAGGAGATTTGCATTCCATGGCCGCTCTGTCTCCTTGCCGGAGTCGTCCCTCTTGCGTGCTCGGGGCTTCTGAGCGTCGATCAGGTAGTAGGAATCGTTGCTCGGTACTTTGCTGACGATGAAAGGGCCTTCCCAAGGCGCCGACAGCTTGTGCTGGCCGGCTGTTTGCTGGATCAGCCGGAGCACAAGGTCGCCTTCTTGGAAAGATCTTGGCCTGAACTTACTGTTGTGGTACCGGCGCAGGCTCTGCTGGTAGATGCTGGACCGGCTGAGTGCCAACAGCCGGCCCTCTTCCAGCAGATCGACGTCGTCTTGTCGTGCTTCTTCTGCTTCGTCCTCCGTGTACATGGTGACTCGTGGGGAGTCGAACTCTATGTCTGTTGGGATGACGGCTTCGGCACCATAGACGAGGAAGAAGGGCGTGAAGCCGGTTGACTTGTTTGTAGTCGTGCGCAGACTCCAGAGGATGGCTGGCAGCTCGTCGAGCCAACAGCCAGCCGAGCGCTCCAGAGGCTTGATCAACCGAGGCTTGATGCCGGACAGGATGAGGCCGTTTGACTGCGGGTGGGAGACGGACGCTAGGTCCACTCGGATGACCTGTGTTGCACAAAAACGGGCCAAGGCGCCCTTGCCAAAATCTGTGCTATTGTCAGTGATGATGCTTTGTGGTATGCCATACCGAATTGTGATATCGGTGATGAAAGTCACGGCAATCGGACCATTCAGTTTCTTAATTGGCTTTGCTTCTATCCACTTGGTGAACTTGTCCACTACGACAAGTAGGTGAGTTAAACCACCTCGTGCTGTTTTGAATGGTCCCACCATGTCTAGATCCCAAACTGCGAAAGGCCAGGCAATGGGGATGGTCTTGAGCGCAGAAGCTGGCTGGTGTGGCTTGGAGCTGAACTTTTGGCATCCTTTGCATTTTCGGACCAACTCCTTGGCCTCTTCCAAGGCAGTCAGCCAGAAGAAACCGTGCCGAAAGGCTTTCGCGACGAGTGCTCTTGAAGCCGCATGGTGGCCGCACTCGCCTTGATGGATGTCTGCGAGAATCGCTTGGCCTTGCTCTGGCTCTACGCAGCACTGGTAGACACCAGTGACGCTGCGCCTGTCCAGCTCTCTGTTGACTATGGTATAGGCTGCTGCCCGGCGTTGTACTTGCCGAGCTGAGGTCTCATCAGTTGGTAGCTCTTTGTTTACCAGGAATTTGAGGATGGGCTGGGCCCACGAGGGTGCTGCTATTTCTTTGACTACCAGAACTGCGACTTGGATGAGGGCGGCTGGGCTGGGAGGCGGCGGGTTGGAGTTAACAGCCGCTTGCTGGGTTGATGAAGTCCCCAGGCCGACTGGCGCGGTCCTTGGGCCGAGTTCTGGAATCTTCGAGTCCACCACCGCAGTCCCCGGGCCGGGTTCCGCGGTCCCTGGGCTAGGCTCTACTATGGCGGCTCCGGAGTCATCTGCCGAGATCCTCGTGCCGCCTACCGAGGCTCTGGAGTCGGATCCGACGTCTTCGGGAGGAGCCGGCACGAAGATGGAGTCTGATTCTGGCGAGGGCTTGACGGACGGCTTGAGAAGGCGTTGAAGGGCGACACCAGATGGTATTGCTTGGCGGGTAGAGCCGATTCGTGCCAATGCATCTGCTTGGTCGTTGTCATTCCTTGGTACATGAAGGAACTCGCATCCTTCGAAATACCCGCTGAGTTGTTGCACGAGGAAACGGTAGCTCGCCATGTTTGCATCTTTCGCATCCCAGTCACCGGATGATTGCTGGACCACTAAGTCCGAGTCACCATAACACAAGATCCAGCGGATGCCAAGCTCTTTGGCAAGCCGGAGCCCGTGAATGAGCGCCTTGTACTCGGCGACGTTATTGGAGGCGGAAAATTTGCAGCGCATACTTGATCTTGTCGCCTTTGGGAGAGGTGAGGACGACGCCGGCTCCCAAGCCAGTGCGCATCTTGGAGCCGTCGAAATGCATCCGCCAATGGGTGGAATCAGGTGCTGGAGGTAGGTACTGGGTCTTGGCCCAGTCGACGAGGAAGTTGCCCAGTGCTTGTGATTTGATAGTGGTGCGGGGCTGGTAGTAGATGGTGTAAGGAGCCAGCTCTATGGCCCACTTGGCCACTCGACCAGAAGCATCTCGGCTACCGATGATCTCGGCAAGTGGGGCCGTGCAGACCACCGTGATTCAATGCTCTTGAAAGTAAGGCTTCAATTTCTTGGCAGCAAAGTGTACGCCATAGCACATCTTCTGGTAGTGGGGGTAGTTCTGCTTGCAGGTCGATAGTACCTCGCTCAGGTAATATACTGGTCTCTGGACAGGCAACGCCTTGCCTTCCTCCTTGTGCTCCACTACAATGACTGTGCTGACTACACGGCTGGTGGTGGCGATATACATGAGCATAGGTTCCTTGGGAGTCGGAGCCGCCAGGACAGGCGGAGTAGTCAACATCTTCTTCAACCGGTGAAAAGCTTCGTCCGCCTTATGGTTCCACTCGAAAAAAGTGGTCTTCTTCATGAGTTGGTATAAGGGGAGAGCTTTCTCGCCCAGCTGACTGATGAATCGGCTGATGGACGCTAAGCAGCCAGTGAACTTCTGCACATCCAGCAGTCGGCTGGGTACCTCCATTCTCTCGATGGCCTTGATTTTCACTGGGTTGCATTCTATGCCGCGTTCAGAGACCAGGAAACCTAGCAGCTGGCCGGATGGTACTTCGAAGATGCACTTCTCGGGGTTGAGCTTGATCTGGAACCGGCGCAGGTTCTCAAAGGTTTCCTTGAGATCTTCCAGCAGTGTTCCACGCTTTTCCGTTTTCACCACTATGTCGTCCACGTAGACTTGGGCGTTCCTACCGAGCTGCTTGAGGAGACACTTCTGCATGCAACGCTGAAAGGTGGCGCCGGCATTCCTCAAGCCGAACGTCATGGTGAGGTAGCAGAATGCTCCAAATGGCATGATGAAGGCGTTCTTCAATCTTTCAGTCGGGTTGAGCTTGATCTGGTGATACCCTGAGTATGCATCCAAGAAACTCAACAACTCGCATCCGGCTGTGGAGTCTATCACCTGGTCGATTCTTGGTAGAGCAAATGGGTCCTTGGGGCAGGCCTTGTTGAGGCTCGTGTAGTCAATACACATTCGCCATTGCTTGTTCTTGTTTAGTACCAGGACCGGATTTGCCAGCCACTCCGGGAAGAAAACTTCCGTAATGAAGCCAGCTGCTAGGAGTCGGGCTATCTCTTCTCTGACAACTCTTCTCTTTTCTTCTGATAAGCGGCGCAGGGGCTGCCTGACCGGCTTTGCATCAGAACGGACATGTAACTTGTGCTCGGTGAAATCCGTCGGTACACCTGGCATGTCTTTGAGGGACCATGCGAAGATGTCCCGATTCTCACGGAGGAAATCGACGAGCTCGCCTTCCTATTTGTTGTTGAGGTTTGCACCTATGACGGCGTACCTCTCTGGGTGCTCCGGATCCAAGGGTATCTTCTTTGTCTCTTTGGCCGGCTTGAACGAACCCTCAGCCTCCGACTCTTTTGGGCTAGGCGATACCTAAGGCTGCTTGCCGGCCATCGCCACAACTCGCTCAAGGAGCCGCTTCTCAGTCGCGATTACCAGGGACTCAGCCAGCCGACTGCTCTCAGTTGCGCAAGCAGGCGAATTCTGGTAGTCGCCTGCCACAGTCAGAATTCCCCTAGAACTGGGCATCTTCATCTTGAGGTAAGCATAGTGGGGGACCGCCATGAACTTGGCCAAGGCGGGTCGGCCAAGTAGCGCATGGTAATGGCTCTCAAGGTCCACCACCTCGAACCAAACAGACTCTCTTCGAAAGTGATCTTTGTCCCCAAAGAGGACGTCCATCAGGATCTTGCCGCTCGGCGAGCAGGAAAGCCCACGTACAATGCCGTGGAACACTGTCCGGCTGCTCTGAAGCTATCTTTGCTTGATTCCTAACTTCTCCATGGTATCCTTGTACAGGATATTGATGCTGCTACCCCTGTCTATTAGAACCCGCGAGAAATGCGTGACCCGTTTTTCCGTAGCAAAGGTGGCGTCCAGGACCAAGGCGTAGGAGCCCAGACTCGGCATCACTTCTGGGTGGTCAGCCCTGCTCCATCTGATGGGCTTCTCAGACCAGTGCATGAACTCTGGCGTCTCTGAGGCTACTGCGTTCACCTCTTGTCGCTACAGCCGCTTGCTGTATCGATCATCAGCCATACTGGTGAACACCACGTAGGCTCCGTGTTCTTCAGGGTATTCGTCTTGTACTGCGCCGACTGGCCTGGCTGCCGGCTGCTAGGGCGGAGACGGAGGCGGCTGCCCAGCAGGCGGGGGTGGCAGGAGGCCGTCTCCCTTGGCGATCCTGGTGAGCCAGTGGCACTTCCGGGTGGTGTGATTCGACGGCTTTGTGCCGCTGTGGAACTTGCAAGGTCCATCCAAGGTCTGCTCATAGGAGAAGGCCGGCAACCAGTTAGGCTTGCCGCATTTCTGTCGCTTGGGCGGAGGCTGCTCTTCTGGCTGCTGGGCTTCAACGGTCGCGACCTGCCGGCTGCCGAAAGCCGGCTGCAGGGCCTTGCGCTTGTTGTCGCCCTGCTGTTGTCGCCGGCTGGCGTCTCCCGCCGGAGTTCTTGGAGCTTGAGGGGACACTTTGCCAGTTGTGCTGATTTGAATTTCCGCCTTCATGGAGGAGTCGGCCGTGGCGTACTTGTCCGCTATGATCAGCAGCTCGTCGAGGGTTTCTGGCTCGTCGCAGAGGAGCTTGTGCTTGAGGAGAGTGCCTTCTCGGCACCCGGCTGTGAAATACTCGATGGCCTGCACCTCATGCACGCCCTCGCAGGAGTTCCGGAGCTCAGCCCAACGCGTGAGGTAGTCGCGAGTCGACTCGTCAGGACCTTGCACGCACAAGGAGAGCTGACGAGGCTTGGGAGGACGCTTGTATGTGCTGGTGAAGTTGTGGACGAACGCTTCGGTGAAGTCGACCCAGCTGTTGATGCTGCGGGGCTTTAGGCTGTTCAACCATGTCCGGGCTGTGCCCTGGAGCATGAGCGGAACGTACTTTACGGCGACACGCTTGTTGCCGTTTGCTATGCTGACAGCCGTGGAGTAGTCGACTAGCCAGTCTTCCAGCTTCACAGAGCTGGTATACTTGGGCGTGTCTCTTGGGAGCGTGAACCCTCTGGGAAAGGGCTCGTCCCGAATGCGGGGCCCGAAACAAGGTGGACATAGCTCGTCTTCTTCTTCCAGCGCCAGGGACCTGTGAAGTCGGTCGATCCGGTGGCGGGCATCATTCTCTCCAACTCCCTCTCGGCGGCCAAGGCGGTCACCGAGAGTCGGATGGTCTACAGGCGGCGGGGAGACTCGCCTCTCCTTACGGGGAGGGGGAGGTGAACAGTCGTCCCGTCGTTCCACTACTCTCGGGCGACCATCTCGGTCGCGCTCGATGGTAATGCGAGTCCGACTATGGCTGACAGCCGGCTCCTTGTCCTTTCTTCCTCGGGCGCCGCCAGTCGGCGTCTGAGACGTCGCGCCTTGATCTCGGTGCAGGACGTCGTTTGGCCGCTGCGGCGCCTCCGTGCGGCAGCCGGCCTCGTTCTGCGCTGCGGCCGCGTCGAGGAGCCGCTGGACTCGCTCCATCATGAGGCGGTGCTCTTCGCCCTCGAAATTGTCCAACTCGTCCGCCGCTGCCTGGGCGGCTCGGATGTTCTCCGCTGGTGTAGCGTACACGGGGCGGCTAGCCCCAAACAGGCTGGCGATGGCTACGCCGCGCTGCTGGACCGCGCCAAGGTGACTGGGCCCTGCTGGGGCCGGCGAGCCGCCAACGGCGCGATCCATCTCCCGCTGGTAAGCTTCTGACAAGCGTCTCATGCTGGCCAGCTTCTTCGCGCCTTCAACGAGCTGAAGGCGGCGCGCTTCTAACGTCTCTGCGTCAGCATCTTCCGGAATGGGCGCAGTTAGGTCTTGCAGCGCCGCGTCGAGTGAGTCGGGCGCTCCTCCACCAGGGAACTCGTCATGACTGACGACTAGCACCGCAGTGACGGTGCTTCCACCGCTCTCTGCGTGGGGGAGAGGTTCGTCATAGACCACCACGTTGGTGGGGAACGCGTCGAGCGACGAACTGTCGGAGTCGACCAGCATCGGGTCGGCGGAGGCTACGGACTCCAAGTCTACGGCAGGCCCGCCGAAAACGTGGAGTTGATCGAGGAGGCCCGCGAGGAGGTTCTCGGGCCGCCCGTGCCTGCGTCGGATGCAGGTTCGTCAGAGAGGCGGACCTCGCCGACAAGTGCGGCCAAGGAGCTGGCTGCGCAGGCGATCTCAACGCTGCGCAGCGCGTCGATGCAAACTTCGCCTGGCGTGCCTGGCTGGCTACGTTCGCCAGGGAGGAAAAGGGTTCCCGTCCAGAACATATCTCCGGACGGCGGTGCACCATGCCCCACGGTGGGCGCCAAATGTCAGGGGTTTGGTGCGACATATGCCAATGGATGGCTTATCATGGTGGGGGCGAGTAGGACGTCGCTGGTGCCTGGAAACGGGATGAGGCGAAGACATGCACGTCGGCGAATCTTACCCAGCTGCAAGGCTCTCCGGGGAGATAATACCCCTACTGCTGCTCTATGGGGTCTCCGCATGATCACTATGGCCAAGTGTTTACACGGTCGCTCCTTGAGCTATTTCTTAGGGGTAGGAGAGGGTAAGGCTAGCTCTCTCCCTCTATCTGGTATGGTCTAGAGCTATTGGGTTCCAACCCCTTGCATGGGTGCCCTGGGGGTTTATATAGGCCTACCCCCCAGGGGTACAATGGTAACTCGACTAGACGCGGGCCCAGCCGTCAGTGCCTCAGGCCTCCGACTTCTCCGCCGAGTGCTGGGCCCCGCCGACTGGTGGGCCCCGCCGACTGGTCTAGTACGGAGCCAACAGGCCGCGTCCGCCGCGGGCGGGTCTTGTCGGCCGCTGATTACTGTAGCCGTGCTTCTGTTGACGCGGGCTTGGTCATGGGGTCGTGGCAACAGTCCCGTTGCCTGGCGGGCGATCACTATTGCCACTCCCTATCACATCTTGATTAATGGTGCATGGGGCCCAGGGGAGGGCTCGGCCAACTCCCCGGGCCAACTCCTAACGGATCCGACTGGCGGTCCTCTCGCCGTCACCTAGGGTCTCACTGACATGTGGGACCTGCTGCCCCTAGGCCATACAGACAAGCTGTCGTGGGTGCAGGACTCGGTACTATGGTGCTGATGTCAGGGCCGGCATGTCAACAGTGCAACGCCGCACGGAGATCTTCCCGGGTACGACGTGCTGTGGCCATGCCTGCCCTTGGTAAGGGGCGGGGAGTGGGCTTCACTGTAGCCTCGCCCCTGCCCCGTCCCCTTTGATGAGGTCATGGGTTTGTTGGAGTCGTCGGCCGACTCCCCAAAGCCGGCTTCTCTGGAAGTCGTCCCTGGGACTCGGCCGTGAGCGGGCAGTCGGCCGCCCTGCCGTCGACTCCTCAGGAGGCGGCTCTTTGCCCTGGGGTCTTGAGGGGCGCAGCCTGCCCCGATGTCTTGAAAGGTTATGGGACCCGGGTTGGCCTACCCGTGGCCCATTACTCCGACACTTAGTTTTCGTAAGGACCCCGCTGCCATTGGAGGGTAGGACAAAAGATGTCATGCAAGTTCTTTTCCATAAGCACGTATGACTATGTTCGGAATACATGCCGACATTATATCAATGAACTGGAGCTAGTTCTATGTCACCCTAGGTTATGATTGTTACATGATGAACCGCATCCGGCATAATTCTCCATCACTGATCCATTGCCTACGAGCTTTCCATATATTGCTCCTCGCTTATTTACTTTTCCGTTGCTATTGCTATCATCACTACAAAATACCAAAAACATTTCTTTTACTACTGTTACCTTTTGCTACCATTACCACTACTATCATATTACTTTGCTACTAAATACTTTGCTGCAGATATTAAGTTTCTAGGTGTGGTAGAATTGACAACTCAGCTGCTAATACTTGAGAATATTCTTTGGCTCCCCTTGTGTCGAATCAACAAATTTGGGTTGAATACTCTACCCTCGAAAACTATTGCGATGCACTATACTTGTGGGTTATCACAAGCCTACCAATTACCCATCATAAACTCTCATCTATTGCATTACATTATCTGCCATTTGCCTCTTGTTTTCCTCTCCAGCACTTCTATAACGTTTTTAGAAAAACACAAAAATATTTGCCTTTTTATTTTCCTTCTTTTCGTTTGCCTTTTATGTCTTACTTGGTTTGTTTGCTCATTTGCTTGGCATAATTGTGTATTTTATTGAGAGACAATAAGCAAAGCGTTTATGGATCCTCATCCACTTGCTAATCTTTTTAGGAGATCCAATTATGATGAACCAATTGCAAGTGAGTTGAGTGCACTAGATTATCTTTATGAAGTTTTGCTTGAAATTCATGAATCTAAAAATTGTGTTAAAGTGTTAAAATAAGAAATTTATGAAGTGATTCACGATAGCTCCTTGAATGAAAAGCATTATTGCAATGATGTTATTCTAAATTCTATTAATGTCAATTGTGCTAATAATATGCAAACCCCAAGCTTGAGGATGCTAATTTTGCTATGTCCACTACTTGTTGCAATGATCATGATCGGGGTGATAATGCTCCTTATAATCTTGAAAATTTATTTAAGCCTCATGATAATAATGTTTCAAATAATATTGAAAGTGGGTTTGGAAGAGTGTCAACTTTAGGAGATAATAATCCCACTACTTTGGAGTTTGATCAATTTTATGAAATTTTTGATAAAAGTGGGCTCGGAGAAGTCATGATTTTATTTGATTATAATCCCACTATTTTGGAAGAGTGTTAACTTTGCATGCATGTGGATCATGAAGAGAATATTTTATGTGATAGTTATATTGTTTAATTTTATTATGATCCTACATGTAATTATTATGAGAGAGGAAAATATGGTTGTAGAAATTTTCATGTTACTAAATTACCTCTCGTTATGTTGAGTTTGCTATTGTTTCTTTCTTCTTCTTTGCATATGCTAGTTTTTGCTTTCCTTGATAATTTGTTTTCCTATAAGATGCCTATGCATAGGAAGTATGTAAGACTTAGATGTGTTTTTCACATGCTTTATGATGCTCTCTTTGCGCTTCAATTCTTGTCTTTCATGTGAGCATCATTAAAATTATTAATGCGTAGCTAAAAGGCTTTAAAAATCGCATGTTGGGAGACAACCCAATATTTTTACTTTTTATGAGTATACACATTATTAACTCTGTAGTAATTCTGTTTTGGTGTTTTAATTAGTGTTTCTGCCAAGTAAGACCTTTGGGATGGCTTATGGTGATAGTTCATTTGATCTTGCTGAAAAACAGAAATTTTTGCACCCAGTAAAATAATTCTCACTTTGAATAGAAGCGCAATAAAATAATGATTGTTTTTGCAAAATATTGATATACAAATTCCACTCTTGTCCTAATTTTTCAGAATTTTTGGAGTTACAGAAGCATTCGAAGTTTACAGATTGCTACAGACTGTTCTCTTTTTGACAGATTCTGTTTTCTATGTGTTGTTTGCTTATTTTAATGAATCCATGGTAGTATCGGGGGGTATGAACAATGGAAAAGTTGGAATACAGTAGAAATTACACCAATATAAATAATTAATGAGTTCACAACAGTACCAGAAGTGGTGATTTATTTTCTTATACTAATGTAGCTTATAAGATTTTCTGTTGAGTTTTGTGTTGTGAAGTTTTCAAGTTTTGGGTATGGATTTGATGGACTATGGCATAAGGAGTGGCAAGAACCTAAGCTTGGGGATGCCCAAGGCACCCCAAGGTAATATTCAAGGACAACCAAGAGCCTAAGCTTGGGGATGTCCAAGGCACCCCAAGGTAATATTCAAGGACAACCAAGAGCCTAAGCTTGGGGATGCCCCGGATGGCATCCCCTATTTCGTCCTCATCTATCAGTAAATTTACTTGAGGCTATATTTTTATTCACCACATGACATGTATTTTGCTTCGAGAGTCTTATATGATATGAGTCTTCGCTTTTAGTTATCCACAATCATCCTTGTTGTGCACACCTTTTGAGAGGGACATGCATGAATCGTGATTTATTAGAATACTCTATGTGCTTCACTTATATCTTTTGAGCTAGGCAATTTTGCTATAGTGTTTCACTTATATCTTTTTAGAGCACGGCGGTCGCTTTATTTTATAGAAATTGTTGAACTCTCATGCTTCACTTATATTATTTTGAGCGTCTCTCTAAACATCATGGTAATTTGCTTTGGTTATGAATTTAGTCCAAATATGATGGGCATCCAAGAGGGATATAATAAAAACTTTCATATGAAGTGCATTGAATACTATGTGAAGTTTGATTCTTTATGATTGTTTTCAGATATAAAGATGGTGATATTAGAGGCATGCTAGTAAGTAATTGTGGATTGGTAGAAATACTTTTGTTAAAGTTTGTGATTCCGTAGCATGCATGTGGTTAACCGTTATGCGATGAAGTTGGAGCATGATTTATTTATTGATTGACTTCCTTATGAGTGGAGGTCAGGGACAAGCGATGGTCTTTTCCTACCAATCTATCCCCCTAGGAGCATGCACATAGTACTTTGTTTGAATGACTAATAGACTTTTGCAATAAGTATGTGAGTTCTTTATGACTAATATTGAGTCCATGGATTATACGCACTCTCACCCTTCAACCATTGCTAGCCTCTCTAGTACCGCGCAACTTTCGCCGGTGCATTACACCCACCTTATACCTTCCTCAAAACAGCCACCATACCTACCTATTATGTCATTTCCATAGGCATTCCGAGATATATTGCCATGCAAATTCCACCATTCTGGATTATTATGACACGCTCCATCATTGTCATATTGCTTTGCATGATCGTAATATAGCTAGCATGATGTTTACATGGCTTGTCCGTTTTTTGATGTAATTTGCTACGCTAGATCATTGCACATCTCGGTACACTGCTGGAGGCATTCATGTCGAGTCATATTTTGTTCTAAGTATCTAGTTGTAAGTAAGTAAAAGTTTGATGATCATTATTATTAGAGCATTGTCCCATGTGAGGAAAGGATGATGGAAGCTAGATTCCCTCACAAGTTGGGATGAGTCTCAGTACTTTACAAAAAATAAAAGAGGCCAAAAAAGCCCAACATAAAAAGGGAGAAAAATGAGAGAAAAGAGGGAAGGGGTAATGTTACTATCCTTTTTCCACACTTGTGCTTCAAACTAGCACCATGATATTCATGATAGAGAGTCTCCTATGATGTCACTTTCATATACTAGTGGGAATTTTTCATTATAGAACTTGGCTTGTATATTCGAATGATGGGGTTCCTCCAATTGCCCTAGGTCTTCGTGGCCAAGCGAGTTGGATGCACACCCAATTAGTTTCTTTTTTGAGCATTCATACAATTATAGCTCTAGTGTATTAGTTGCATGGAAATCCCTACTCACTCACATTTATATCTATTGATGGGCATCTCCATTGACTGTTGATATGCCTAGTTGATGTGAGACTATCTCCTTCTTTTTGTCTTCTCCACAACCACCATATTCTATTCCACCTATAGTGTTATATCCATGGCTCACGCTCATGTATTGCGTGAAAGTTCAAAAAGTTTGAGAACATCAAAAGTATGAAACAATTGCATGGCTTGTCATAGGGGTTGTGCATGATTTAATACTTTGTGTGGTGAAGATGGAGCATAGCCAGACTATATGATTTTGTAGGGAGAACTTTCTTTGGCCATGTTATTTTGAGAGACATGATTGCTTTAATAGTATGCTTGAAGTATTACTGTTTTTATGTCAATATTAAACTTTTGTTTCCAATCTTATGGATCTGAACATTCATGCAACAATTAAGAAAATTACATGGATAATTATGTTAGGTAGAATTCCACATCAAAAAATCTATTTTTTATCATTTACCTACTCGAGGACGAGCATGAATTAAGCTTGGGGATGCTTGATATGTCTCAAACGTATATATAATTTTTTATTGTTCGATGCTATTATATTATCTGTTTAGGATGTTATATATGAATTATTATGCTATTTTATATTATTTTTGGGACTAACTTATTAACCTAGAGCCCAGTGCCAGTTTCTGTTTTTTCCTTGTTTTTAGTTTCGCAGAAAAGGAATATCAAACGGAGTCCAAACGAATAAAACTTTACGATGATTTTTCTTGGACCAGAAGACACCAAGAGGACTTGGATTCCAAGCCAGAAGAGCCACGAGGCGGCGGCAAGGGTGGAGGGCGCGCCCTAGGGTGGCGCCCTGCCTTGTGGCCCCCTCGGGGATCCCCTGACCTACCTCTTCATCCTATATATTCACATATATTCCAAAACCCTTGGATAAAGCCACGAAAATACTTTTCCACCGCCGCAACCTTCTGTTCCCATGAGATCCCATATTGGGGCATTTTTGGGCATCCTGCCGGAGGGGGATTCAATCATGGAGGGCATCTACATCAACCCTATTGTCCTTCCGATGAAGCGTGAGTAGTTTACCTCAGACCTATAGGTCCTTAGTTAGTAGCTAGATGGCTTCTTCTCTCTCTTTGATTCTCAATACCATGTTCTCTTCAATGTTCTTGGAGATCTATCCGATGTAATCTTCTTTTGCGGTGTGTTTGTCGAGATTCGATGAATTGTGGATTTATGCTCATCTTATCTATGAATATTATTTGAATCTTCTCTGAATTCTTATATGCATGATTTGACATCTTTGTATTTGTCTTTGAAATATCAGTTTGGTTTGGCCAACTAGATTGGTTTTTCTTGCAACGGGAGAGGTGCTTAGCTTTGGGTTCAATCTTGCGTGATTTCACCCAGTGACAAAGTAGGGGTAGCGAGACACGTATTGAATTATTGCGATCAAGTAGAAACAGATAGGGTTTTCATCATATTGCTTGAATTTATTCCTCTACATCATGTCATCTTTCTTAAGGCGTTACTCCGTTCTTTATGAACTTAATACTCTAGATGCATGCTTGATAACAGTCGATGTGTGTAGCAATAGTGGTAGATGCAGGCAAGAGTCTGTCTACTTGACACAGAGGTGATGCCTATATGCATAATCATTGCCTTGGATATCATCATAACTTTGCGCTTTTCTATTAATTGCTCGACAGTAATTTGTTCACCCACCGTATTATTTACCTTCAAGAGAGAAGCCTCTAGTGAAACCTATGGCCCAGGGTCTATTTTCCATCATATTTGTCTCCGATCTACTATTTTGCAATCTTTTATTTTCAGATCTATATACCAAAAAACCCAAAAATATTTTATCATCTATTTAGTTTTATCTATCTCTATCAGATCTCACCTTTGCAAGTGATCGTGAAGGGATTGACAACCCCTTTATCGCGTTGGGTGCAAGTGCTTGATTGTTTGTGTAGGTGCATCTATTTGGGACTTGCGTGTTTCTCCTACTGGATTGATACCTTGGTTCTTAACTAAGGTAAATACTTATCTCTATTGTGTTGCATCACTCTTTCCTCTTCAAGGGAAAAACCAACACAAACTCAAGAAGTAGCAAACGCATAGCAGCCCGGAGACGGTTCTGCTCAAGTAGCACAACGTCGTCACGCTGGTGCTATTCTTGCACTACTTCATCGTAGGAAAGTACTCGAGGTGATCCGTATATGAGTTTCATGGGGATCACTGCTTCTGCCCCTTAGAATTGGGAGAAGGGAGTCTGGCCGGTAGCTCGATTTGGAGTCGTATGGAGGGACTAAAGAACCACCGGTAGCTTGTCGATCCATCGCCTGCCACACTTCTGCAGCCTATCAAATGTTCTTGTCTTGAGTCATCGTAGCACTTCAGCGTTTGCCCTCTCAGCTTGTCTGTTGCCTCTGGGATGGGCAACAGAGGCAAATGAGACCTTGCTTACGAGGGCATGAACGTATTGCATGAAGGCATGGCTCATGAATTGGGTGCCATTCAAAGTGATGACTCTGGCAGGTACTCCGAAACGGCACACCAATCCTTTTAAGAACTTGATAGCTAACTGCGGGGTCACCTTCCTCACGGGCTCCACTTCCGGCCACTTTGTAAACTTGTCAATTGCAACATACAATAATTGAAAGCCCCCGGTAGCACGGGGGAAGGGACCCAAGATGTCGTGCCCCCAGAATGAAAATGGCCATGACAAAGGGATCGTTTGGAGAGCATGAGCAGGCTGATGGATATTCTTGGAGTGGAACTGGCAGGCTTCACACTTGGTGACTAGCTCAATTGCATCTTGGAGGGTCGTGGGCCAGTAGAAACCTTGCTGGAAAGCTTTTCAAACCAGGGCCCTTGATCCAATAAGGGAGCCACACATACCCTTGTGTATCTCTACCAATAGTTCCATTCCTTCTTCTCGGCAAATGCACTTCAATTTCACACCGTTGGGCCTTCTTCTATATAGCGTGTCTTCAATGAACTGATACATACTAGCCCTCCGGGCTACTCTTTCAGCTTCTTCTTGCTCTTTGGGAAGTTCTCCTATTTGGAGGAAATGGACTATGTGTCGCGCCCAAGTTGGAGCCTGAGGTTTGGCAACAAGAACTAGGGGCACCTCCTCGTTCACGGGAGCCCATGCCTCAACCACAAAGACTGGTAGTTCGGCAGGAGGGTGCAGCTCACCAATAAAAGGGGAGTTGTTCCCGCCAAGCTCTCTATCAGGGGCTTCAGGAATCTCTATCCGGAGAGGCTTGCCAGAGTCGAGTTTCCTCCTTTTTCTGGGCATTGTTTCCAGGGATATGGAGGGTTGACTTAGATGGATAACAAAAGTCCCTAGTTCCACAGGGAGTTTTTGTGCAGCGCACTTCGACAGATGATCAACAATTCTGTTTTCCGCACGGGGCACGTGCTCTGTTTGTAATCCATCAAAGCGCTCCTCCAACTTGCTCACTTCCTCTACACATGCCTCCATAAATGGGCTTTGATGATCCTTGTTTACTTGGCTCACCACAAGTTGCGAATCTCCACGAATGATCAACTTCTTGATTCCCAGTTCTATTGTGATCCTGAGCCCGACAAGGAGTCCTTTATATTCTCCAGTGTTGTTGGTAGCCTTCTCCTGGGGGAAATGCATTTGAACCATGTACTTGAGGTGCTCCCTAGTGGGAGCAACGAGAAGCATGCCAGCTCCTGCACCTTGTAGGGAGAAGGCACCATCAAAGTACATGATCTATTCTTGGGGCGCTTCCTTGCCGGGGATAACTGTCTCCAGTACTTCTTCGTCAGGGGTAGGCATCCACTCTCCAATAAACCCTGCTAGTGCTCTGCTCTGAATAGTTGACGTGCTCTCAAACTTCAAACCAAAGCTGGATAACTCCAAAGCCCATTCCACTATTCTGCTAGTGGCCTCAGTATGCATTGCAAGGGAAGCGGGTGACAACCGTGATCTAGTGGGCTTGGAAGTAGTGGCGCAGTTTCCTTAAGGCCATGATGAGGCCAAAGATCAACTTTTGCATACCAGAGTACCTCGACCTAGCCCCCTGCAGCAGGGAGCTGATGAAGTACATTGGTCGCTGCACTACTTTCTTCCTTGCCGTGACCTTCGAACTGTCTCCGTTGCCCTGCCCCTCCTTGTTTTTATCTGCATCTGACCTTGCCGGGACGAGTTCACTTTCCTCTCCAGAGGGATGGTAGTTGCGGCTTCTCCTTCATCTACTTCCCGCTGTGCCACCAGCACTGCACTAACCACTTGATTGGTTGCCGCTAGGTATAGCAGCAATAACTCTTGTGGTTTAGGAGCGACTAAGGTTGGAACAGAGGATAGATAGGTCTTCAAATCTTGCAGCGCAGCGTCTGCCTCCAAGGTCCACTCTATGGGCCATGCCTTCTTCAAGATTTTGAAGAATGGTAGGGCGCTCGACGGACTTGGAAATGAACCTGCTTAGCGCGGCATTAACTGTCTTGGGTGCTTGAATCTGCTCAATCGGCTTGACCTTGTCGGGGTTGGCCTCTATCCCCCGGTGGGACACAAAGAAGCCAAGTAGCTTGCCGGAAGGAATGCCAAACACACACTTCTCTGGGTTCAACTTCAAGTTGATCTTGCGCAGATTGGCAAAGGTCTCTTCCAAGTCCTAAACGAGAGTCGATTTGTCCTTGGTTTTGACCACTATATCGTCCATGTAGGCTTCAATATTCCTGTGCATCTAGCACTCAAAGCAAATATGTACTGCTCTTGAAAAAGTGGATCCAGCGCTCTTTAACCCAAAGGGACTCCATACAAAATAGTATGTGCCGCATGGGGTTAGGATCGCGGTCTTCTCTTCATCTTCCTTGGACATGAAAATATGGTGGTACCTGGAGTAGGCATCCAAGAAGGAAAGCAGGTCACACCCAGAGGTGGAATCCACAATCTGGTCAATGCGCGGCAAGGGGAATGGGTCCTTCGCGCAAGCTTTATTCAGATATGTGAAATCTATGCAAAGCCTCCACTTCCCATTTGCCTTGTGTACTACCACTGGATTTGCCAACCACATTGTATGCAATACTCCTTTGACCAAACTAGCTGCCTCAAGTTTCTTGATCTCTTCGGCAATAAATTGTTGCCGCTCTAAGGCTTGCTTTTGGACCATCTGTTTGATGGGCCTGGCATGTGGTAAGACAACAAGGTGGTGCTCAATTACCTCCCTGGGAACACCAGGGATGTCAGATGGTTGCCAAGCAAACACATCGACATTCACCTGCAGGAAGGTAAAGAGCGCGCTTTCCTATTTGTCGTTAAGGGTGGAGCTGAGAGTAAATGTACCATCGGCACCAACCAGCCCTACCGGGACCTTCTTCATAGCGGGTGCATCAACCTTTGATCTCTTGCTATGGGAACTCTCTGACAAGTCATCAACAGACGCAACGCACTCCGAAGAGGCGCGCTTCCTGGATTCTTTGCTGGCATCCTTGCTAGCTTTCTTCCCTTTCTTGCTTTCCTTGGCAGGAGCGATAGCTTCCGCGGCCTCTGCAGCGACTGGTACTCGGTACATCTTATCCACAGATATGATTGCGTCCTTCTTGTCTGATGGAATGGAAATGACACCCATTGGCCCTGGAATCTTTAGCGTGTTGTAGGCATAGTGGGATGCCACCATGAATTTTGCTAGGGCTAGGCGACCAAGGATTCCATTGTATGGTAGGGGGAGGTCAACCACATCAAACACGATCTTCTCCGTCTGGTAATTTAACTCCCCCCGAACGTTACCGACAGTGTGATCTTACCCTTAGGATGACTCCTGCCAGGGTTGATCCCTTGAAAGTACCAGTAGCCTTGAGCTCTTCATCTGCTATCTGGAGCTTGCTGATGACCTTGGGAGAAATTAGATTCAACCTGGCCCCGCCGTCAACCAACATCTTTGTGACCTTGAGGTTGCTGATTGTTGGCGAAACTAACAACGGCAAGCACCCTACCACGGTGGTGCGGTCAGGGTGATCCTCTTCATCAAAGATGATGGGTGTGCGGGACCACTTGAGTGACTTCCGAGAATCTACCGCTGGCTCCACGACATTGACCTCATGCACCCACTGTTTAAGCTGGCGGTGAGAGGAGTGCAGGGATGCACCTCCGTCAATGCATAGGGCGTCAGTGGCCTTCTGGAACCCCTGCTCGCTAGTTTCCTCTTCATCTCCTTCATCACTCCCCTCATCGCATTCCTTCTTATCACGGCCTCTAGGAGGTTCCCTTGATACCGAGGGGCGTTGCCGGGGCAACCTCGTCTGCCGCGTTGGCCCTTTCGGCGAATGCCATCTTGGTCTCTCTCTTTGTTATGCTTCTCGTACTCAGCCCTCTGCTTCTTGATGAGTTGCTCAACCTGATGACACTCTTGGAGATCACGACCCTTGGTTTGAGGGATCTTGCAGTATGGCCCGTCAGCCTTCCCAGCCTTCTCAGCAGTTGCGACTTCCCAGCAATCAGTGCATGCGACAACTTCCTTGCTGGGAGCCTCGATCTTGGCCTTCTTGCCGGTACTAGGAGTGCTCGACCCTTCAACAGCCAGCACTGCTTTATCCTTGCATTTCTTGTTCTTCTTATTCTGATTGGTGGCGTCGTCATTGTCCTTGAGTCAATGTCGACACTATCCTCTTCGACAGGGAGTCGCCTCCCCTCCTCTGTTCGGGCACACTTATCCGCCAAAGTATACAGCACATTCACAGTCTTGGGCAATCGAACATTCATCTTGGAACGTAACCTGCGGTTGCGTATGTTGGACTGGAATGCAGCTATCACAGTTGTCGGGTGGATGTTTGGAATGTTCCCGTGCACCCAGGTGAACCTTTGCCTGTACTTCCGCAAACTCTCTCCTTCCTTCTGTGGGAGGAACTGCTAGTCATTGGGCCGCCCTTGTTCTTGATGGCCGCCCGTGAAGGCGCCAACAAACTCATGGCACAGGACAGCCTAGGTTGAGATGGAGTTCTCCGGGAAGTGCATCAGCCATGACCTCACGTTTGGCTTGAGTGACAAAGGGAAGTAGTTGGCAAATACCTTCTCATCTCTTCCTCCGGCGGCTTGAACAATGATGGTGTAGATGCTCAAGAACTCTGCTGGGTTCAACCTTCCAACGTACTTTTCTGGTAGCTCTGGCTTGAACATATGGGCAGATTGCCAACGGACTTGCCATAGCTTGCAAGTGAAGGCGGGGAACCCAACCTTGAAAGGCAGGTATCCATCTTCACCAGGCATGGGCTCGTCGACATCGGGGCGATTGCTCCTATCAGACTAGCGGCGGGTTTTGCGGCGTCATTCGATGGTGACGCGCGCGTCTTCCCTCCGCCTGTCTTCCAGGACTCGTCGCTGGTCTCAACGTACCTGAGGATCAGATGAATCCATTGATACGTCGTCGAATTCTTGGATGCGTGGCTCTGGCTGCGGCCCCTGCGCTAGCTGCCGCAGAGGGGATTGCACCATGGGGGTGGACCCTTCGGGGCAGCCAGCGGCTTGAGCCATCGTTGCCTGTGGAGGCCATGGCGGGCCTCCCCGCTTAGATCATCTCGCCTCAGCGAAGCCAATCAAGCTCTGTATGGTGGCTCTCCACTCATCCATCTGATCGGCCGCCGGTGGAAATCTCAACAGGAGTTGGGCCCGCGCCATGGCTTCCTAAGCGGTGCTTGGCATAGATGACGACATAGATCGTGACATCGCCTGGCTTCTCATGGTGCTGGTAGTGCAAACGTGAAAGCACAAGTGCTCCCTGGGTGATTTTGGTAATTAATGTCATATCTCTTGTTGGACTAATGCTTTTATCTAGTATGCTTCAGATAAGTTCAACAATGGAGTGGCATGGACTAGAGGATGTGGAACCCCTTCGAGATGATAAGGACAAAGGATTGGCTCAAGCTCAAAGCTTAGGACTCTACATTTTTTTCATTTTAGTGATCCAAGATCACATTGAGTCCATAGGAAAGCCAATACTATTAAGAGGGGATGAGGTGTTGCTTAATGGCTTGCTTGCTCAAAGTGCTTAGTGATATGCTCCAAATCCCTCAACTACTTTCTCATATCCACATATGTCCCGAACCAAAAGTCAAACTTGGCCCCACCGAAATCTTCTATCCGGCGCCACCGAGTTCACTTGACATAGCCGCTGCCAGAAACCCTAATCAATTCGGTCTCACCGATGGGATCTTGGTCTCACCGAGATGGGCTTGCAAAATCTCTGTTGCCTATTGCATTAATTTTGGTCTCATCGAAATATGAAATCGGTCCCACCGAGTTTGCTTGGCCAACTCTCTGTTTAGCTCATTACCAAAATCGGTCCCACTGAGTTTGTGTAATCGGTCCAACCTAGACAAGGCTGTACCCTAACCCTAGCACATCGGTCCCACCGAGTTGATCATGTCGGTCCCACCGAAATGCCTAACGGTCACATTATGAACCAAATTGGTCCGACCGATTTTTATAATTCGATCCCACCGAGTTTGGGGATTTGTGTGTAACGGTTAGATTTTGTGTGGAGGCTATATATACCCCTCCACCTACTCTTCATTCATGGAGAGAGCCATCATAACATGCCTGCACTTCCAACATACATTTTCTTTGAGAGAACCACCTACACTTGTGTCGAGGTCAAGATATTCCATTCCAACCACATAAATCTTGATCTCTAGCCTTCCCCAAGTTGCTTTCCACTCAAATCATGTTTCTACCAAATCCAATCCTATGAGAGAGAGTTGAGTGTTGGGGAGACTATCATTTGAAGCACAAGGGCAAGGAGTTCATCATCAACACACCACCTATTACCTTTTGGAGAGTGGTGTCTCCTAGATTGGTTAGGTGTCACTTGGGAGCCTCTATCAAGATGGTGGAGTTGAACCAAGGAGCTTGTACGGGCAAGGAGATCGTCTACTTCGTGAAGATCTACCCTAGTGAGGCAAGTCATTCATGGGAGATGGCCATGGTGCGATAGACAGGGTTGCTTCTTCGTGGACCCTTCATGGGTGGAGCCCTCTGTGGACTCGCGGAACTGGTACCCTTCGTGGGTTGAAGTCTCCATCAACGTGGATGTACGATAGCACCACCTATCGGAACCACGCCAAAAATCCCCGTGTCTCCAATTGCGTTTGCACACTCAAATCCCATCCCTTTACATTCTTGCAACTTGGATGATTTACTTTCCGCTGCTCATATTCTCTTATCATTTTTGCTTGATATGTATTGTGAATGTTTAAACTTGTGTCAAAACTCCACTTCAACTTAAAGAATTACAAACTGCAACTTTTCTTGCTAAGTCTATTCACCCCCTCTAGACACCTCTTCTCGATCCTTTCAATTGGTATCAGAGCATTGGTCTCCATTGCCTTGGTTTAAACACCTTTGGAGGAAAATGGATGAGTCTATGTTGGGGAGTCTTAGAGATAGAGTGCCTATACTTGATGGAGAGTACTTCCATGAGTGGAAAAATGAGATGCTTGAGATTTTCAATGAATATCATTTGACCAAGTACATTACTACTCCTTGTGCTCGCATTGTTGATCCCTTGCATCCCACACCCGACGAGGATCTTGACATGATTTACAATCTTAGAACTATCAATCTTATTGTGAAAGGATTGCCTAAAAATTTGATTTCTAGCTTACCTACTCTTGATTGTGCTTACACCATATGGAGATTCCTTGAGGAACGATTTCCAAACTATTCCTTGATAAACTTAGATGAGATCCTTCATAAGTCCATTGCCTTGAGTAAGATGAGTTCCAATGATACCAAATGTGGTGATTGTTTATTTGAGCTTACTAATCTTACGAGTGCCAAAGGAGATGTTGGAATCATTAGCAATATCATTTCTGAAGTCATTAGAATTCATATAGATGAACATTGTTACGGTCATACTTCTAATGAATCACTCTCTCTAGGAATTTATCCACCACATGACGATGTTGAACATGGATACTATGATGAGGATGATGATAGTGACTATGGTCTTGATGATGCAATGAGACACTTTGGTCTGATGGCTAATCTTCGCGGCTACATGGTTGGAGGAAAGGAATGGGTTCTTGATAGTGGGTGTATCGATCATATGACTGGAGACAAAGATATGTTTCGTGAGATTGCTGAAAGTGACGACCCTCGAAAGTATGTCACTTTTGGTGATAACTCAAAGGGTAAGGTGGTTCGCCTTGGTAAGGTGGCCATCTCACATGATAGATCCATACAAAATGTTATACTCGTTGAATCTCTTGGCTACAATTTACTTTCCGTATCTAGACTTGCTGACTTTGGTTTCAATGTCCTATTTACTGAAGTAGATTGCCAAGTGTTTCGTAGAGATAATCATAAAATGGTCTTTACCGGTACATGTAGAGGTGATCTTTACATTGTTGATTTCACTAAAAAGGCTCAACCTAGAACTTGCCTAATTGCTAAATCCTCGAAAGGTTGGTTGTGGCATAGAAGGTTAGGTCATGTGGGCATGTGAAATATTGATAAGCTTATTAAAGGTGATCATATCCTTGGATTAAAAGATGTTATATTTGACAAGGATAGACTTTGTAGTGCTTGTCAAGCAGGAAAACAAGTTGGAGGAAGTCACCCCATGAAGAACATTATGACCACGAGAAGACCGCTCGAGCTACTTCATATGGATCTCTATGGTCTCAATGCCTACAAGAGTCTCGGTGGTAACTCATTTGGTCTAGTTATAGTTGATGATTTTTCAATATTTACATGGGTGTTCTTTCTTGATGATAAATAATAGGTCCAAAAGATCTTCAAGAACTTCGCTAGGAAGGCCCAAAATCAATTTGAAGTGAAGATCAAGAAGGTTCGCAGCGACAACAGAACGGAGTTCACGAACGCAAATGTGGATACCTTTCTTGATGAAGAAGGGATTTCACATGAGTTCTAGGCTACGTACACGCCTCAACAAAATGGAGTTGTTGAGAGGAAGAACCGAACCCTTATTGAGATGGCAAGAACGATGCTTGATGAGTACAAGAATGCAAAACACTTTTGGGCGGAAGTGGTTCAGGCAGCTTGTCATGCAACAAATCGCATGTATCTTCACAAGTTACTCGGCAAGAGGGCATACGAGCTTCTCACCTTTAACAAACCCCAAGTTGGATACTTTCGAGTATTTGGCTAAAAGTGCTACATTCTTGATAAGCATCGTCGTTCTAAATTTTCTCCTAAATCTCATGAAGGTTTCGGCTCAAAGTTTCAAACTTACCGTGTCTACAACAATTTCACCCAAAAGGTTGAAGAGACGGTAGATGTGAAGTTTGATGAATCTAACAGCTCGCAAGTAGAGTAATTGCCAATTGATGTAGGGGATAAAGACCCTTCGGAAGCAATACAAGACTTGTCTATTGGAAAGATTCGACCAAACGAGGTGAAGGAGAGTACCTCGTCCGTTCAAGTGTAAGCTTCTACCTCATGACAAGGTGAACCAAGAGTTGATACGGAAGCATCCACAAGTGGGACACATCAAGATGAAGAAAACGAGGAAGTACACCAAGATGAACCTCATCAACCTCCTTCTCCACCACGACGAGAGAATGACAATGTCAACAATGAAGAAGGCCAAGAAGAATGACAAGATGAAGAAGATGTTCCACCCCGACCCAAGCAAAATCTCCCACGAGTTCGAGCAAGAGTCTCAAGAGATCATCCCGTCGAACAAATCTTCAATGGTATTCAAACCGGGAGAATCGCTCGCTCTAAAACTCGTTTGGCTAATTTTTGTGAACATTATTCATTCATCTCTAGTATTGAACCTATGAAGGTTGAAGAAGCATTGGAAGATCCAGATTGGATAAACGCCATGCATGAAGAGCTACACAACTTTCAGAGAAATCAAGTGTGGACATTTGTCGAGAAGCCCGACAACAACCAAATGGTACCAAATGGGTGTTTCCCAACAAGCAAGACAAAGATGGCCAAGTCGTCCGCAACAAAGCTCGTCTCGTCGCCCAAGGCTACACTAAAGTCGAACGTATGGACTACGGTGAGACATATGCCCCCATTGCCAGACTTGAATCCATCCGCATATTACTTGCCTATTCCAATCACCATGATATCACTTTATACCAAATGGACATTAAAAGTGCTTTTCTAAACAGTGAAATAAAGGAGGAAGTTTATGTTAAACAACCTCTTGGCTTTGTCAATCCTAAGAAACCCGATCATGTTTACAAACTTCACAAAGCTCTTTATGGTCTTAAACAAGCTCCTAGAGCATAGTATAACTGCTTGACCAAGTTCCTTATTGAGAAAGGCTTTTAGATTGGAAAAATAGATTCTACTCTTTTTACTAAAAGGGTTAATGATGAGTTATTTGTATGCCAAATTTATGTTGATGATATCATATTTGTCTCAACTAACCCTCATTTTAGTGAGAAGTTTGGAAAGCTAATGTCGGAGAAGTTTGAGATGTCTATGATGAGTGAACTCAAGTTCTTTCTTGGGTTGCAAATCAAGCAAACTAAGGAAGGCACCTTTGTTTCTCAAACAAAGTACACCAAGGACTTATGCAAGAAGTTCAACATGCCAGAAAGCAAAGGTATGAAAACTCCCATGCCAACTAGTGGACATCTTGATTTGACCAAGGACGGCAAATCGGTTGACCAAAAGGTTTACCTCTTTATGATTGGATCATTGTTATATCTATGTGCCTCCCGTCCCGATATTATGCTAAGTGTGTGCATGTGTGCATGATATCAAACGGACCCCAAAGAATGTCATCTTAAGGCTATGAAAATGATAGTGAGATACTTAATACATACACCAAATTTTGGCATTCGGTATCCTAAGAGGTCCTCTTTTGATCTTGTTGGCTATTCTGACTCGAACTATGCCGGAGACAAGGTTGATAGAAATTCCACTTCGGGTACTTGTCAACTTCTTGGTAGATCTCTTGTGTCCTGGTCTTCCAAGAAACAAAACTCGGTATCCTTATCCACCGCCGAAGCGGAATACATTGCCGCCGGTTCATGTTGTGCTCATTTACTTTGGATGACCCGAACTCTTAAAGATTATGGGATCAATGTGTATCATGTTCCATTGCTTTGTGACAATGAAAGTGCTATTAAGATTACTCACAACCCCGTGCAACATTCTCGAACTAAGCATATTGAAGTTCATCATCATTTCATTCGAGATCATGTTGTTAAAGGGGACATTGATCTTAAGCATGTCCGTACCGATAAGCAATTAGCGGATATAATCACCAAACCGCTTGCTGAGAAAGTTTTTTGCCGTTTGAGAGATGAATTGAACATCATTGATGCTTCAAACTTGGAGTAGGAACTCCATTTGGATACATGCACAAGTGCTCCCTGGGTGATTTTGGTAATTAATGTCAACATATCTCTTGTTGGACTAATGCTTTCATCTAGTATGCTTCATATAAGTTCAACAATGGAGTGGCATGGACTAGAGAATGTGGAACCCCTTCGAGATGATAAGGACAAAGTATTGGCTCAAGCTCAAACTCAGGACACTACATTTTTCATTTTAGTGATCCAAGATCACATTGAGTCCATAGGAAAGCCAATACTATTAAGAGGGGATGAGGTGTTGCTAGATGGCTTGCTTGCTCAAAGTGCTTTGTGATATGCTCCAAATCCCTCAACTACTTTCTCATATCCACATATGTCCCGAACCAAAAGTCAAACTCGGCCCCACCAAAATCTTCTATCCGGCGCCACCGAGTTCACTTGACATAGCCGCTGCCAGAAACCCTAATCAATTCGATCACACCGATGGGATCTCGGTCTCACCGAGATGGGCTTGCAGACTCTCTGTTGCCTATTGCATTAATTTTGGTCTCACCGAAATATGAAATCGGTACCACCGAGTTTTCTTAGCCAACTCCCTATTTATCTCATTACCAAAATTTGTCCCACCGAGTTTGTGTAATCGGTCCAACCGAGACAAGGCTTTACCCTAACCCTAGCACATTGGTCCCACCGAGTTTGTGTAATCGGTCCAACGGAGACAAGGCTTTACCCTAACCCTATCACATCGGTCCCGCCGAGTTGATCATGTCGATCCCACCGAAATGCCTAACGGTCACATTATGAACCAAATCGGTCCGACCGAGTTTTATAATTCGGTCCCACCGAGTTTGAATATTTGTGTGTAACGGTTAGATTTTGTGTGGAGGCTTATACCCCTCCAACCACTCTTCATTCGTGGAGAGAGCCATCAGAACATGCCTACACTTCCAACATACATTTTCTGAGAGAGAACCACCTACACTTGTGTTGTGGTCAAGATATTCCATTCCAACCACATAAATCATGATCTCTAGCCTTCCCCAAGTTGCTTTCCACTCAAATCATCTTACTACCAAATCCAATACTATGAGAGAGAGTTGAGTGTTCGGGAGACTATCATTTGAAGCACAAGAGCAAGGAATTCATCATCAACACACTACCTATAACCTTTTGGAGAATGGTGTCTCCTAGATTGGTTAGGTGTCACTTGGGAGCCTCTATCAAGATTGTGGAGTTGAACCAAGGAGCTTGTACGGGCAAGGAGATCTCCTACTTCGTGAAGATCTACCCTAGTGAGGCAAGTCATTCATGGGCGATGGCCATGGTGGGATAGACAAGGTTGCTTCTTCGTGGACCCTTTGTGGGTGGAGCCCTCCGTGGACTCGCGGAACCGTTACCTTTCGTGGGTTGAAGTCTCCATCAATGTGGATATACGATAGCACCACCTGTCGGAACCACGCCAAAAATCTCCGTGTCTCCAATTGCGTTTGCACACTCAAATCCCATCCCTTTACATTCTTGCAACTTGCATGATTTACTTTCCACTGCTCATATACTCTTTCATGTGTTGGAGTAATTCGCCACGGCTACCCCGAAGATGGCAAGGCAATGATTCAAGACATCGGGGCTAGCAAAGCCCCTCAGTCCGGCTGCCCGGCCGCTCCTGCCGGTTCCCCGGCCGACTGCTCTGCCCAGCCGGCTGCCGACTACGCCAACCAGCCGGCTGCTGACTGCAACCCGACACCGACAAGACACTGACGAGACGGTTGTACCTGAGCACTGTTCACGTGCCCAGCCATCATGAACAGTGACACTTGTCCCTGGGCACTATTTATGAAGTGACCCAGGGGACAAGTGTGACAGCCCACCATGCCACTAGCTAGTTAGCTACCATACCTACATAGCTTACTCTCTAAGCTAGCCAGGCCTATATATATGGGCGTCCATCCATCCATCCATGATGGACTCTCACGCACACACCCACAAGCAAGGTAGCAAGCAAGAGAGCTAGCTAGCCATCCATCCATCCACTCCCACGGGCAAGCATGCCTAAGCACACCCATTTGGCCAAGAGCAACAACCATCATGCCACATACATATGCATATACGAGGCCAGATGCCTGTGGCACTGACCTTAGATACAGCTCGAGGAGCACTCTGTATCAGATATACCAGATATACTCAGACATGCAGGAGTAGGGGTGTTATCTCTCTGGAAAGCCCCGAACCTGGGTAAACTACCGCGTGATACTAGCATACCCCCTCCCGGACCTATCAGCAGCAGTCTTGCCCTCACACTAAGCCACCTTGTGGCATCTGTTGTCTTGTACCCCCCCTCTTGAGAATACCACAACATTTGGCGCCCACCGTGGGGCGGTACTATGCTACCGTGCTGCTGCTGGTTTCGCAGTCTGGGCGGGACCATCTTCGTCTTCACCATCGCGCAGGCGCGCCGTCTCTCTGATAGCGGTCGGGGGCTCCACATCGACATGCCCCCGGAGTGGGCGCGAGGGCGGCGCGTCCTCGCTGTCGGCCTCGCCATCTTCATCATCACCGTGACGTCCTCTCTGTCTCTCCGGCACCGATCGGGGGCTCGACATCAGCATGCCCCTGGCGCGACCATGCTGGACGGTGCGTTGTTGTCGTCATCTGCCCTCGGTCTACGTGCTCGTAGCTCCGCTCTATTCCGTGGCTGTCCCGAGCACCTCTAGTCTCTGTGCATACACGCGTTTGTGCATGGCTAGCTAGCGAACCAGATGGATTCGGCTGCAGCAGCATGGATACTAGCTTCGCTACCTAGCTCAGTTCGTGTGCGTGCATGTGACCCACCAGACAAGTGAGCTTCGTCGTCGCTCCGGACGGCGACTCCGTCGATGCGCTGTGTTGTTTTCGTTGCTACCTACCACCCCACTCATACATTTCCTAGATGCAAGGCATACAATGCTCACACACCACTCCTAAGCTAACCATGCATCAGTCAATCAAAGTCAAACCATATGCCATACACTAGTCAAACGCCACTACACTGCAGATGCATTAGCCAGATGCAGCCTGTACATGACGCACGCACCGGCTGGCCCCGCTTTGCTCTGCCCGCGCGCGCATGGCCGCTCCGGCTCGCTCCAGCTCAGCCCTGCGTACGCATCCTGCTGCTGGCGCGGAGCCGCCGCCGCGTCCGCGCGCCACTCCGCTCGACGCCTCTCGCCCAAGCCGGACCCGGGTTCGGCCACGCGCCTCTCCGGTCGGGTCCGCTCGCCGCCCCTCACCTGCGCCGGCTTCGGGTCACTTGGGCCAGTCCCACGCACGGCCGTACGGCTCAGCCCACGCGGGCCTCCTGCGTTGGCCTCTCACGACGCCGGTTGTCTGACTTCGCCTCGCGCCGGCCTCCTTCATCGGTCTCCTGCGGTGCTGGCCGTCCGGCTTCGCCCGCGCGACGAGCCCTCCAGCTCCCTCCGCCTCCGCCTCCACCTTCGCGCTTCGGCCGGCTGCTCACCTGCGCCGCCTCGCCTCGTGTCTGCCCGGCCGCCTTTGCCTCGACGCACCTCTGCTCCACCCTTTGGCCCAGCATCTCGCGGCTGCTGCGCTCTGCTTTCGCGCTTCGACCGGCCGGCCCTTCCGCCTGCTGGCTCTGCCTCACCTCCCGGCCACCGGCTCCAGCACCCAGTTCGCGCCCCGCCTTCATCTGCGCCGGCTTCCAGGCCACCCGTGTCAGGACCCCGACTCAATGCCACATCGATCTAGCATGTAACACCTTATATCACTTTGCGGCCTCACGCACGGTATTCCCATGGGTGTCGCCTTACCTTTGCCCGGGACCGTTTGCGCCTTTTGGCACACGTATATGATAGTGTCGCTAGCATCCATATGATAAGGAGTCCGGGCTGACATGGCTAGTCGTAAACCCAAAGTGGCACAGACTTACAGGGACAGGCATCCATGACCCAGCATCGAACGTGTCGGTCATCAGCAAGTGGGTCTGGGCTGTAGCACTGGGCTAGCAGGACTCCGGTAAACCGGGCTGTAGCGGGCTAACAGGCCTCCGGTACTCAATGCGTGACATTTCCCCGAAGGGACAGACACAGGAACGAGGAAAGACACATGCCGGCCAGCCTAAGTGTTCCGGAGCAGTAGCAAGCTACCATGGCTCGGTGGAAACACTAGGAGACATTTCCCGGTAAGAGAGGCTACTAAGGATAAACAACTAGATAGTCAGATCCCACACATACCAAGCATTTCAATCATACACACAATATGCTCGATATGTGCAAATACAACAAGGCATCACAACATGACTCTACGACACAAGTAAATATTCAATAGGCTCCGAGGAGCAAGATATTACAAACATGGGTCTTATGACCCAACAATCAGAGCATACAAGTCAAAGCACATGCGGAAGCTTAACATGTCTGAGTACAGACATCTATAAATGGAAAAGGCTGAGAAGCCTGACTATCTACCAATCCTGCCGAGGCACAAGATCGTAGCTGAGGTAACAAGCTAAACGTCGAAGTCCACGTGGAACTACTAGTGAGACTAAAGTCTGTCTGCAAAAACATAAAATAGGCAAACGTGAGTACAAATGTACCCAGCAAGACTTACATCAAAACTAACTACATATGCATCATTTTCAACAAGGGGATGGTGGGGTTTAACTGCAGCAAGCCAGCTTTGACTCGGTGGCTATCCTAAACTACGACTGCAAGCGACTCTTTTGAGGTGGCGCACACGAGTCCACATATTCACCATATCAATACACCACTATGGATCCGCTCCCGTCTCCCTACGAGAACGCCATCCATAGCACTCACGCTTATCTTGCGTATTTTAGGGTATCCACTTTCACTTGTCTATGAACTGATATAAGCAACCCAGAAGTCCTTTTCCGCGGACACGGCTATTCGAATAGATCATATTAACCCTGCAGGGGTGTACTTCTTCACACACGCTCTCACCACTTACCGCCGTTTACACGACATGTACTCGGCAACCTTCAAGCGGAAGCCCAACGTGGGTGTCGGCCACGGCCTACCTAAACACTCAAGTCTCTAGTCCAGGTTTATCGCCTATTCGGGTTCCATCCATGAGGAGATCCGGCCGGAGTTTCGCTCACAGCCCCAAACGATGTGAACAAGGTTCCGTGACACCAAACGGGCGCCCGGTTTACCCGGCCACGTGCCTACCGCATCACAGCCCACCCCTACGGTCAGCGCTGCCCACGGCCTCCAGCATACTACAAACACCAGAAACTACTTGCAACTCCTGGACAGAGGACAAGGGTGATTAAGAAGCCGAGAGGGTCCATTGGTTTCGGGCCCAATGCGTGGTAGTAGCTGACTCATGGATCACAAACACAAAACTCAGTTCCTGAGGACGGCTGCAATGAGACAACCCACCATGTACTCCTACATGGCCTCTCACCGCTACCTTTACCAAATCGTGTTCACACACTTAGCTCACGCACAGTAGGACATGTTCACACACCTCTGATTCATCCCTGATAAATCAGACCTAACTCAACTCTAAGCAGTAGCAGGCATGACAAACAAGCATGAATGAGTAGGCACATCAGGGCTCAAACAACTCCTACTCATGCTAGTGGGTTTCAACTATTTACTGTGGAATGACAGGTCATGCAGAGGATAAAGGGGTTCAGCTACCGCAGCAAGTAACAGTTGAATCGTTGTTGTCCTAATGCAGTAAAAAAGAGCAGGAGCGAGAGAGTGGGATTGCATCGGAATGAACAAGGGGGTTTTGCTTGCCTGGCACTTCTGAAGATAGCATTGAGTCTTCATCAGTGTCAACGATCACATCATCGGTACAGCGTCTACCGAGGGGGAACAACACCGACAAACACAGAAGAAACACGATCAATGCAGTGCACAATATAATGCATGCTATGACATGGCAACATGCTGGTGTTTTGAGCTAATGCAGCTAGCAACAAAGTTAAATGAAGTTGGTTTGAATCCAAGATTCAAATTCAAACTCCATATGTGATTATTCGAATGCCATTTAATTGATTTGACATGATCAGTAGGTATAAGTTGTTCTAACATGCATGAAAATGGTACAGATGGATAGATTGGATTTTTCTGATCATTTTTTCATATATAATTTATTTCATTTGGAGTTACGGTTGAATTTCTATGATTTTTAGAAGTTTAGGACATTTTTTGAAAATAATAAATCATTTAAGAATTATTTAAATTCCAGAAAACATTTACTGCGTCAGCAGTGCGTCACCGTGACGTCAACAGGTCAACCGACGCTGCTGCTGGTCAAACCTGACGTGTGGGGGCCACACGTCATTGACACAGGGCTGTTTAACTCACTGACAGGTGGGACCGGTTAACGGCCACGTCAGCTAGGTCAACTCCAACGCGTGGGGCCACTATGGTTAACTTAAACTAAATAGGGGTTAAACCGTGGTTAGTTAAGGGCATGGGGCCCATATGTCATCGACACGCGACACTGACTAAACGCGATTAGCACCTAAACTAATGGTGCCACGTCAGCCACCGGAGACCAGCCGGCGGCGACCACAGGACACGGCGGGGGCACGCCGGACTTACGCTAGAGGCGTCAGCCTGGCGCGCTGAGGGCACCAGGGGATGGCCCTTGCTCTCGCGCATCCAGAGGACCAAGTGGGAGGTCGTGGGGTCGCCGGAACTCATGCCGGCGACGAGCTTTGGCGGCGATGGTGTTCGGTGGTGCTCGGGCGCGTCGCTACGGTGCATCAGTGAGCAAATGGAGAGGCTGGGCAGCACCTGCTAGACATGGGGAGCACTAAGAGCAGCAAAGTGATGCCAGGGAAGCACGGAGGCTATGCGTGCAGCAGCAATGGCGGACGGTGGCTTCGGTGCTCGTGGGGAACGGTGCTACGGCACGGAGGAGAGCATGCTGAGTTAGGGGAGAAGGTCAGTGGCTCACGGCGATGACGAGGGGACGCTCGGCGAGGTCGGGGATGGTCCGGAGCCGACGAATTTGACGAAGATGGCCGGCGGTCCCGAGGTTGAAGAAGACATCGAGGGCGGTGTTGCGGCACGTCCGGGGCCTCGTGGCTCGTTGAGGAGGTAGAGGACGAAGTGGCAGAGTTTCTGGGCGCGTCGGTGAGGCGTGGGGTGGCCGGTGGCCGTGGTGGCAGCGAACGGCGGCGTCGGGTGCGCTCGGGTGTGGCGCGGTAGAGAGCAGAGGAGGGGGGGAAGAAGCACGGGAGGGAGTGAGAGGGGTCCAGGGGGTGGCGTGGCGCTGCGGGAGACGTCCCGGGGGAGGAGGAGGCAGCCAGGCAGGGAGGAGCTGGCCTCCTTGGCCGCGCGCGTGCGAGCACGCAGCTGCTCCCACTGGCAAGAGGAAGACGACAGGAGGGAAAGCGTTGGTGGGCTCAGCCGGCCACTTGGGCTGCCGGCTGAACAGGTAAGCGGCCCAGGTAGTATCCCTTTTTATTTCTTTTCTATTTTTCTAACGTCTGTTTTGATTTAGTAATAATACTAAATCAATTTATTACCTTATGCCAATTTTTGTAGGAACTAATGGCATTATTCCAGAGCTCCCCAACAAGTGGCATAATTTTTGGACATATATTAATATATATAACTAATATATTTCCAATGCAAATGTTTATGCATTAATTCCAAATGCCCAAAATAAATACTTATGGGCTCCTAAAAATATTGGTTTGATTTTTATCTCTGCCCAATATTTTCAGAGAGCAACATGATCATTTTCTTGGACCTTTTTGGAACAATTTTTATTTGGGTCATTTCCAAAAATGATTCTGAGGGTTTCACAAATCCCCATTTCAAATTTAAATGGAATTTAAACATGATGCACACATGACTAGCTAGCCCTGAGTATACCAGAACTAGGGATGTGACAACTCACCCCCACTAAACAAGAATCTCGCCCCGAGAATCAAGACGTGAGGTAAAAGGAAAAGGGGGTCACAAAACTATCACAATCTTCATGATCCATTCGCCCTTCTTGAAGATGTTGGCTCATTGCTTCAAATCGATCTTGACGTCTTTGCTTTCGAGATCTTCATTCAACATGACGACAAGAAGAAAGAGAAAACTCTAGAAGGAACGATCTCCTCGGAGATCAAGCAACTCAGGATCACTCACAGAATGAGACATAGAAACATCTCTTGGGCTGAGAGGCAAAACACACATCAGGAAGGGCGGAAGAAACAATTTGACGAGGGTTTCAAAGTAGCGAGGAAAATAGTTGCCATGATACCTTAGAGGGGGTGACTTGTGGAAATATCCCCTTGAGTGGCAGAAAGAATTACCTTTGATTCAGAGATCATTGAAACTCTTTATACCAGCCTAAGGCAATTCTCGAGCGATCGTTTGGAGGGGGTCGGTAGAATGGCATACTCGGACTTGGATGATGTGGATTACCTTGTTGAAGACAACGTAATGGATGAATTTGCTTATCACCGGAAATGGAAGAGACCCATGGTAGAATGGCACATTGGCGGTGCAAGCTGGGAACAAAATGCAAATGCTGGGAATGATTCTGGTAACTGGGGAAGAACCCAACAATAGAGAGTGAATTCACTGTTTGAGAAGGTCATAGAATTGCCGAGGGAACTGAGAGCATCCCAATTAGAGCCGATGATAACACGTAGCGCTTGTGCGTGCTCTCAAGAACTTGAGCATTTCCACAATCATCAAGGTTTTATCAACAACCGCGTCAAGGGTGCTGACAACACAACATACTACCATGATGAATAGCGATGGACGATGCAGATCCGAAGGAGGATAACACTTTCTCAGATTTCACCTTAGCGAGACCAAGGGGACAAAATCTGGATGATCGACCGAGAGACATTTAGCACTCCGCTTCTAATGTTCTCCTTGATGTGCTAGTGTATCCCATTAATTAAAAAGGTTTGGTACCCAGAACATCAAGTAAGAGGTCGGACTTCGGAAGCACAAGAATCCATAAGGAATAACTATGGAGTAAATCCTACGAAATCCTTATGGGGAGGTGGCCAACTTCTCCAATCAAGATACTACAATATTAGGTCTCCCGGCGGGGTGTGTTGGCCACGACATTCACTTTACCGGTTATCGCGAGACCAATATTATAATTCTTGGGAAATGTTCCAACCGTCACATCTGCCTGAGATTCAGATCTGGTTGGTGTCAGGACAATCCAGACTCATCGAGTCTAGGAAGAAAAATGAAAGTTTGCAACACAAATCGACGAGATGGCGTTGCAAGATTCTCGGGAAATGGACTACGGTAGTAAGCTCCAAAACATGAACTGGTTCTGCTACACACATGTGAACACGCTGTCTCAGACAAGCATGACCACATAGTAGTCTTATAATAAAACACTACCGAGTTAAAGTGGGGAACCATCATCGATGATAGCAAAGTCTCCACGCGTGGAAGTCCAAAGAGTTCACCTTAGACAGACTCCTTATCTCAGAACAACTCAATCAGTGGCTTGGTGTGCTAGGGATACATATGGAATGAAGGTTGCAAGTCTCCAAACCACAGACTTCTTCGCACGTATGCATAATTGATTTGGGATGATTCCAAAGGAAGCAACATTGACTTTCTCGAATCCACGGCGGCAACTTGCATCAGATGCACAGATATAAGAGTAAGTCACTTCTTTCATCTGAACATATGCTTCATGAACGGAACACGAAGATAATGCATATATAAGTTTCCAACACTAGCTTAATGTTCAACAAAATTATGGACAAGATAAAAATGTTTCTCATGGACTCAACAACAATTCATCCAGGTTTCCATATAAGTGGAATTCCACAATTATGTGAACAAGGTGATAGCATTGGTCAGACCCAAAAGATATAATGGTGTATGCTCGAAGAAACAACTACGAGTAAGACAACATTACGAATATCGTTGGTTCTGATTTGATTTGACGATAGCCCATACTCAAATCAAAGATGGGGTAGGACAATAGGTCCAACAACTGATCAGAAGGACCAATTGATGAAGATATCATCTTTCTTCAACACACACATACACAGAAAGATATCCCTTAGCATGAACTAAGTCAGACAAGCTTTTATCTTCCAACTCTCTAGGTTGTTGTCTAGCTTAACCAACTAGCTCAGGGGTATCCAACACGGATTCTTGGAGAAAGGGTGGTTTACAGGATAAACCAACTTGATCACGAGCTCAACATAACAGTCAGGTGACAACCCAGTAACACTTCCAAGAAGATATTTGGAAAGTCACGAACCACCGGTATGTTACTAAGCTCGAGAACAATCTTGCTTTTGAGGGCAAGACGACATGATCAAATGGGTGAGGACTTGAAATAATTCCTAACTCATTGGTCGAGGAGTGCACCAGAAATAGGGACTAGGTAGCACAATCAATCTTAGGGTGACGATTCAATAATCAACACGCTAAGAATGAGATTATTATCCTTTAACTACCAAGCAACGAGGTTGCTGGGAGTATTGATTTCACACGCCATGATTCACTTGTCGGCATTCTGGTTACAATAACACAGGAACCGAGGAATGAACAATGATGGAAAGAAGTATCACTGTACCAAGAGTTCATAGGATGGTGTGCAATTCCTATAACAATCCCGATATAAAGATGGTAATACTTCAGGGTGGAACAGAATCAAAAGCTGGGCTGGCATTTTGATCTGCGGAATACAACTACTTTGACCCAATCCTAGATATGGATGAGGTACTGGAGTTTGTTTCTCCAAGTCATTCAGGACAGAATGGCTTGACGGACCACAAGGGTAATAGGCATCGATAAACGAATGCATGCATACCCTTGACTATCAATTGATAGACGAAGGTCAGTAGACAACTAAAGAGGGACAACTCAAAGGAACATATAATTTTCTGAGTTGTGGATGCATAGATTAGTATGTCGAGCGAGATCAACATTTCTTCCAGATAACCCATGCAGAGAGGTAGGACTGGCAGAGTCACGATTTATGAATGGAGATCTCCTCAAGAGTACTCTAATTGTGATCTTTTGATCCAATACACATCTACCATAAGCGGTCCATAGTATTTGGAAGAAGGAAATACCACGGACCTCGAGGACTATCGCAAAGTTACTAATATCCTAAAGGCACTAGCAATTACTATCAACATGAAGTAGGTAGAGTGAATCTCGGGTTCAAAACCCAGAAATAGAATACCTACTACTAAGTAGCATCACGGGATGCTTCCGAGAATAAAGGCCAGAATCATCACACTGGGAACACAGATCATGGCTAGACCACTAGATGATCCCCTAAGCACTTAGGGTCATAATAATAATTCCAACATATATGTCGAGGCAATAATTACCTCAACACACCGATTACTGTGGTTAATCTGGCCCAAAGGAACATCGAAGCGGGAGGAAGGAATTTGCAAATTGCTTCAAACTATTTAGAAACCTGGGATGACTTGGACAGCATAACGGCTAAAATTGCTCAAAAAGATTTGAGACATGCTACAAAAATGGTGGCATAGCCACTCAGAAGCACAATACCAAGGTTCCGAGATCAACAATTAACATACGGAAGTAGTAGGAACTGAACTGAGACTTAAATCCAACAATTCTATAAGTCTATGGATTAGTAACACGTGATCCTGATGGAAAGAAGAGATAGCCTAGTTCTTAATCCCCGTAGAAAAGATAAGATGACTCAGATCAGAAGGCATAAGGTATAAGGAGTAAAAGAGCCTTACGTTCCATCCCACAATCAATTCCCTTACATAACTAAAGCATTTCTAGACTCGACTTCGACCAGTTTGGCTTGGTAATCCTACAGGCAGTCAAGCTCTGATACCAACGCTGTCAGGACCCCGACTCAATGCCACATCGATCTAGCATGTAACACCTTATATCACTTTGCGGCCTCACGCACGGTATTCCCACGGGTGTCGCCTTACCTTTGCCCGGGACCGTTTGCGCCTTTTGGCACACGTATATGATAGTGTCGCTAGCATCCATATGATAAGGAGTCCGGGCTGACATGGCTAGTCGTAAACCCAAAGTGGCACAGACTTACAGGGACAGGCATCCATGACCCAGCATCGAACGTGTCAGTCATCAGCAAGTGGGTCCGGGCTGTAGCACTGGGCTAGCAGGACTCCGGTAAACCGGGCTGTAGCGGGCTAACAGGCCTCCGGTACTCAATGCGTGACATTTCCCCGAAGGGACAGACACAGGAACGAGGAAAGACACATGCCGGCCAGCCTAAGTGTTCTGGAGCAGTAGCAAGCTACCATGGCTCGGTGGAAACACTAGGAGACATTTCCCGGTAAGAGAGGCTACTAAGGATAAACAACTAGATAGTCAGATCCCACACATACCAAGCATTTCAATCATACACACAATATGCTCGATATGTGCAAATACAACAAGGCATCACAACATGACTCTACGACACAAGTAAATATTCAATAGGCTCCGAGGAGCGAGATATTACAAACATGGGTCTTATGACCCAACAATCAGAGCATACAAGTCAAAGCACATGCGGAAGCTTAACATGTCTGAGTACAGACATCTATAAATGGAAAAGGCTGAGAAGCCTGACTATCTACCAATCCTGCCGAGGCACAAGATCGTAGCTGAGGTAACAAGCTAAACGTCGAAGTCCACGTGGAACTACTAGTGAGACTGAAGTCTCTTTGCAAAAACATAAAATAGGCAAACGTGAGTACAAATGTACCCAGCAAGACTTACATCAGAACTAACTACATATGCATCATTTTCAACAAGGGGATGGTGGGGTTTAACTGCAGCAAGCCAGCTTTGACTCGGTGGCTATCCTAAACTACGACTGCAAGCGACTCTTTTGAGGTGGCGCACACGAGTCCACATATTCACCATATCAATACACCACTATGGATCCGCTCCCGTCTCCCTACGAGAACGCCATCCATAGCACTCACGCTTATCTTGCGTATTTTAGGGTATCCACTTTCACTTGTCTATGAACTGATATAAGCAACCCAGAAGTCCTTTTCCGCGGACACGACTATTCGAATAGATCATATTAACCCTGCAGGGGTGTACTTCTTCACACACGCTCTCACCACTTACCGCCGTTTACACGACATGTACTCGGCAACCTTCAAGCGGAAGCCCAACGTGGGTGTCGGCCACAGCCTACCTAAACACTCAAGTCTCTAGTCCAGGTTTATCGCCTATTCGAGTTCCATCCATGAGGAGATCCGGCCGGAGTTTCGCTCACAGCCCCAAACGATGTGAACAGGGTTCCGTGATACCAAACGGGCGCCCGGTTTACCCGGCCACGTGCCTACCGCATCACAGCCCACCCCTACGGTCAGCGCTGCCCACGGCCTCCAGCATACTACAAACACCAGAAACTACTTGCAACTCCTGGACAGAGGACAAGGGTGATTAAGAAGCCGAGAGGGTCCATTGGTTTCGGGCCCAATGCGTGGTAGTAGCTGAATCATGGATCACAAACACAGAACTCAGTTCCTGAGGACGGTTGCAATGATACAACCCACCATGTACTCCTACATGGCCTCTCACCGCTACCTTTACCAAATCGTGTTCACACACTTAGCTCACGCACAGTAGGACATGTTCACACACCTCTGATTCATCCCTGATAAATCAGACCTGACTCAACTCTAAGCAGTAGCAGGCATGACAAACAAGCATGAATGAGTAGGCACATCAGGGCTCAAACAACTCCTACTCATGCTAGTGGGTTTCAACTATTTACTGTGGAATGACACGTCATGCAGAGGATAAAGGGGTTCAGCTACCGCAGCAAGTAACAGTTGAATCGTTGTTGTCCTAATGCAGTAAAAAAGAGCAGGAGCGAGAGAGTGGGGTTGTATCGGAATGAACAAGGGGGTTTTGCTTGCCTGGCACTTCTGAAGATAGCATTGAGTCTTCATCAGTGTCAACGATCACATCATCGGTACAACGTCTACCGAGGGGGAACAACACCGACAAACACAGAAGAAACACGATCAATGCAGTGCACAATATGATGCATGCTATGACATGGCAACATGCTGGTGTTTTGAGCTAATGCAGCTAGCAACAAAGTTAAATGAAGTTGGTTTGAATCCAAGATTCAAATTCAAACTCCATATGTGATTATTCGAATGCCATTTAATTGATTTGACCTGATCAGCAGGTATAAGTTGTTCTAACATGCATGAAAATGGTACAGATGGATAGATTGGATTTTTCTGATCATTTTTCATATATAATTTATTTCATTTGGAGTTACGGTTGAATTTCTATGATTTTTAGAAGTTTAGGACATTTTCTGAAAATAATAAATCATTTAAGAATTATTTAAATTCCAGAAAACATTTACTGCGTCAGCAGTGCGTCACCTTGACGTCAGCAGGTCAACAGACGCTGCTGCTGGTCAAACCTGACGTGTGGGGGCCACACGTCAGTGACACAGGGCTGTTTAACTCACTGACAGGTGGGACCGGTCAACGGCCACGTCAGCTAGGTCAACTCCGACGTGTGGGGCCACTGTGGTTAACTTAAACTAAACAGGGGTTAAACCATGGTTAGTTAAGGGCGTGGGGCCCATATGTCATCGACACGCGACACTGACTAAACGCGATTAGCACCTAAACTAATGGTGCCACGTCAGCCACCGGAGACCAGCCGGCGGCGACCACAGGACACGGCGGGGGCACGCCGGACTTATGCTAGAGGCGTCAGCCTGGCGCGCTGAGGGCACCAGGGGATGGCCCTTGCTCTCGCGCATCCAGAGGACCAAGTGGGAGGTCGTGGGGTCGCCGGAACTCATGCCGGCGACGAGCTTTGGCGGCGATGGTGTTCGGTGGTGCTCGGGCGCGTCACTACGGTGCATCAGTGAGCAAATGGAGAGGCTGGGCAGCACCTGCTAGACATGGGGAGCACTAAGAGCAGCACAGTGATGCCAGGGAAGCACGGAGGCTATGCGTGCAGCAGGAATGGCGGACGGTGGCTTCGGTGCTCGTGGGGAATGACGCTACGGCACGGAGGAGAGCATGCTGAGTTAGGGGAGAAGGTCAGTGGCTCACGGCGATGACGAGGGGACGCTCGGCGAGGTCGGGGACGGTCCGGAGCCGACGAATTTGACGAATATGGCCGGCGGTCCCGAGGTTGAAGAAGACATCGAGGGCGGTGTTGCGGCACGTCCGGGGCCTCGTGGCTCGTTGAGGAGGTAGAGGACGAAGTGGCAGAGTTTCTGGGCGCGTCGGTGAGGCGTGGGGTGGCCGGTGGCCGTGGTGGCAGCGAACGGCGGCGTCGGGTGCGCTCAGGTGTGGCACGGCAGAGAGCAGAGGAGGGGGGGAAGAAGCACGGGAGGGAGTGAGAGGGGTCCAGGGGGTGGCGTGGCGCTGCGGGAGACGTCCCGGGGGAGGAGGAGGCAGCCAGGCAGGGAGGAGCTGGCCTCCTCGGCCGCGCGCGTGCGAGCACGCAGCTGCTCCCACTGGCAAGAGGAAGACGATAGGAGGGAAAGCGTTGGTGGGCTGAGCCGGCCACTTGGGCTGCCGGCTGAACAGGTAAGCGGCCCAGGTAGTATCCCTTTTTATTTCTTTTCTATTTTTCTGACGTCTGTTTTGATTTAGTAATAATACTAAATCAATTTATTACCTTATGCCAATTTTTGTAGGAACTAATGGCATTATTCCAGAGCTCCCCAACAAGTGGCATAATTTTTGGACATATATTAATATATATAACTAATATATTTCCAATGCAAATGTTTATGCATTAATTCCAAATGCCCAAAATAAATACTTATGGGCTCCTAAAAATATTGGTTTGATTTTTATCTCTGTCCAATATTTTCAGAGAGCAACATGAGCATTTTCTTGGACCTTTTTGGAACAATTTTTATTTGGGTCATTTCCAAAAATGATTCTGAGGGTTTCACAAATCCCCATTTCAAATTTAAATGGAATTTAAACATGATGCACACATGACTAGCTAGCCCTGAGTATACCAGAACTAGGGATGTGACAACCCGGCCTGCCGGCTTCGTCCACACCGGCTTCCCTATGACCCGCCTGCCGGCTCCTCCCGCCAAACCAGCGACCCGGACGCTTGCCGGCTCCGCCCGCCGGCACGGCGACCGGGCCGCTTGATGGCTCCGCGCGCACCCGGGCTGCGGCGTCCCGCCGGCACCTACCTCCGGCCCCGCCCGAGCTCCCGCGCCACCCTTGGTTGGCCGCTGGCTTGTTGGTCCTTGCAGCTCCTGTCTTAGCCCTCCCAGGCCGGCTGCCCCGCGCGATGACAGAAAGAAAGAAAAGTAAGAAGCTGGATGGAAAAAGAAATGAGGCTGGCTGGAGAAAAGTTAAAAGTGCCAGCTAGTAAAAGAAAAAAAAGAAAGAAAGAAGTGGAGGCCAGCTGCTCACGTGCGAGTCGGCTAGAAAAGAAAGTGGGAAGACGACTGCCCACAGCCGACTGCTAGAAAAAAAACAGCTGTGTCCGATTGTTCTTAGCCGGCGCAAATGAACAAAAGGAGAAGGGCCGCTCATCCGCCTGTGATGCTACTCCGCCAAGTAGTTGCCGGGAGATCCGGCCCGATTGCTCAACAGTTGGCCCGAATCTCGGGGGCTACACCCAGCGGGTGCGCTGACGGACCCCGTGAAGAAGAAGACAAAGTAGTTGCCGGGAGATCCGGCCCGACTGCTGAGCTGTCGGCCCGAATCTCGGGGGCTACACCCAGCGGGTGCGCTGACGCGCCCCGCGAAGAAGAAGACAAAGTTGTGCTGGGAGATCCGGCCCGACTTCTCAGTAGTCGGCCCGAATCTTGGGGGCTACACCCAGCGGTTGCGCTGGTGCGCCCCTGTGAAGATTGCAGACACGAGAAGAGTCTTGTCCGGCTCCCAGGAGCCAGTAGAAGAAAAAGACGCCTCGCCGTCTGGCCGGTCAAGCCTGACCGGCTGGGAGCCCCCTTCGAGCACCCGGGGGCTCAAAGGCTACACCCAGCGGGTGCGCTGGCGCACTCCGTGAGCGCCGAGCCGTGCCGGCTATGTTTGGCAAGCTCCGCCTCGGCTACACGAAAATCAATGTGAGCTCCTCACCCGCATATTTTTTAAACCACAAGAGCACGGATAACCCTGAGCGATGCTCGGGGGCTATCTCCGCATTTTATTACAGTTGCATCACTGTTCGCCCCGGCGCCAGCCAAAGTTGGCCCAGGGGCTGGCTGTTTGGCCTGAGACGTTAGTTCCCGCACATGGCTTACTAGCGTGCGCGGTACCAAAGGCCCACTCTCAATCACAGACCGCAGAGCGGCTGTCCGGCTGGCAAGAGTGAACGCTGGAGGCCACCCACGAGAAAAACGTCCGGGAAGAAAAACGGTTCGGGTGACCCGGCCGTTTCCTTTACAAGTATATGCTCGGTCGAATCTGCTCCCAGACTCTGAGTACTGTACACTCCACTTCATGGCCCACTCTCAGCCACAGACCATAGAATGGTTGTCCGGCGAGCGAGAGCATAAGCCAAAAAGCGGAGGGAACACGAAAAAGATTAAGGGGGCTCGAATGAAACCGAGTCGGCACCCTCCACATAAAACTTGCAATGCTAAAAGTAATCATTTGATATATCTGCATGGACTAACTTTGTCTTTTACATGATCATTTCCGCGAACACCCGCCACAAAAACCTCCGCCCAACTTTGCCAACTTGCCCGGAGGCTTGGGGGCTACTATCGGAGTAATTGGCCACGGATACCCTGAAGACGGCAAGACAACGATTCAAGACATCAGGGCTAGCAAAGCCCCTTAGTCCGGCTGCCCGGCCACTCCTGTTGGCTCCTCGTTCGACTGCTCTGCCCAGCCGGCTGCCGACTGTGTCAACCAGCCGGCTGCCGACTGCAACCCGACACCGACGAGACGGTTGTACCTGAGCACTGTTCACGTGTCACCCAGCCATCATGTACAGTGACACTTGTCCCTGAGCACTATTTATGAAGTGACCCAGGGGATAAGTGTGACGCCCCATTATGCCACTAGCTAGCTAGCTACCATACCTACATAGCTTACTCTCTAAGCTTTCCATGCCTATATATATGGGCATCCATCCATCCATCCAGGATGGATTCCCACGCACACACCCACAAGCAAGCTAGCTAGCAAGAGAGCTAGCTAGCCATCCATCCATCCACTCCCACGGGCAAGCATGCTAAGCACAACCATTCGGCCAAGAGCAACGGCCACCACGCCAAATACATATGCATATATGAGGCCAGATGCCTACGGCACTGACCTCAGATACAACTCTAGGAGCACTATGTACCAAATATACCAGATATACTCAGACATGCAGGAGTAGGGGTGTTAGCCCTCCGGAGAGCCCCGAACCTGGGTAAACTACCGCGTGCTACTCGCTTACCCACTCCCGGTCCTATCAGCAGTAGTCTTGCCGTCACACTAAGCCACCTTATGGCATATGTCATCTTGCACCCC
>NC_041388.1:187810589-187902369 GCF_002162155.2 Triticum dicoccoides
GCTTTCTTGATATGTATTGTGAATGTTTAAACTTGTGCCAAAACACCACTTCAACTTAAAGAATTTAAAAACTACAACTTTTCTTGCTAAAAGTCTATGCACCCCCCTCTAGATACCTCTTCTTGATCCTTTCAAGACATCGTCCTCTCATCTACGTGAGCCGATCGCCGGGGTGGCATGGCGACGAGGTGGATGCGCTTGGGGATTGGTGACCCCATTCGCCGCATCGTCTTGGCTAGCTTGTCCTAGAGGTGACGTGTGCACTGTAGCCGCACCCACAGCGCGGGCGGCTAGAGGGTTGCGATTCGCCCCGGAGCAAGAGTCATCGCTGTGGCCATGTCCTTTGGTGGGTGGAGAGGCGGAGATGGAATAATCTCTCCACCCACATCTTGTGGAGCATGGTGCTGGGATGTTGTTGGCGTTGTCCATCTCCAGCGCCTCCCCGCTCCTGTTTCGGCCGCAGGAGGAATGGTGACGATGCTGCCCGCGCCGGCCACGTCACCCGCAGCGTCCACGTCCCCATGCATCCCCATAGCCCCCACGGCATAAATGGCCGCATGTGAAGGGGCCTTCGAGGTGGACGGGTGAGCCGTAGCACCGGACTTTTTCTTGGGCACGATGGATGATGAAGCTATTGATGAAGAAAATGATGATGAAAATGATGTGCTGCTGACACCCTTGGGTCTGCTCAAGCACTTCTTCCTACCTGGTGTGCCAAAGATGTCATGGTATAACACGGCCACCTATGGGACCATCGGCCCCTTGTGGTTCGGCAAGGGGGAGAGCACATTGCACAAAGAGTGGAGAGCTAGAGCAACACAGCAGTGATGACACGATCAGTTTTAACCCAGGTTCGGGCCGCCGCGAGGCATAAAACCCTACTCCTGATTTGGTGGATTGATGAAAGGACCGTGGTGGAGACGTAACGCTCTAGCCCAGCAAGGTCACCTCGGGACGAGAGCAGCTACGCGCGTATGAGTGTACAAGGGTCTGAATCTTTTCTCAGGTTGCCACGACCGTCCTTTTATAGGTCAAGGGGTCACCACAATGGCAAATCAGTCATTATGTACTGATTGGATAGCAAACAGTGCTATCATACCTAACTCTGCACACAGGACAAGGTGCGTTAAATGCGCTGCTTAGTGTCACATCATGGGTGTAGCCCGACAAGCCTTGTCGTTCCATTCAGCCACCTTCTCGCCTGCCTGCGTGACACGCCCATGGGCAGGTGTCATTTGGAGGTGATTTCCTTCGGAAATGATTGCCATGTGCCAAATAATAGCCACTTAACCACATGGGGGCTCGACACCGCACCGATAGGTGACTTGCGTCACTATGAGGTGGAGCGGTGGAGCCGTGGCGTGGTAATTCGCCGACGGTGTCCCTGGCAAACTTGCCGAGGTAGTCTTGAGATTTGTCTTCTGGGTGACCTTGACCTTGTTAGGCTCGCTTTGCCTGGCAAGGGAGGTTTTTCCTTGATGATATCTTGATCATTTGGTTGCTCTTGGTCTTCTTGATATGCCCTTTGATTTCTCAAAGAGCTATCTCTTCTGCTTGGCCTTGTCTTGGATGTTGCAACCTTGCCCTTGAGCCTATGTACAGTATGGGAAACACACTCCTGGGGTTTGTTGCACCGACAGCGATCGAGGCCCCACACGAGACATAGCCAACTGGTGTGTTGGGCTGCCTCTGGATGAACAATGCATCTTGTTATCGCACGCGCGATGCGTAGAAATGAGTTCAGGCATGTGGTGAGTCTAGCAGGTTTGTTGGCTGTGGATGAAAAGTTCGCATTGCTGCCGCCCGCTCATACGTACGGCCCACCCCAGCCGGTGGGGGTTGGATGAACAGGACCCCATGGTAGTAGGCAGTTGCCGCTGGATCACTAGGACCCTGAGGAGGTCGCCACACCCACAACCTGTTGGGGTGGATGAAGAGGACCCCATGGAGGTTGGATGAATAGTAGCCGGTGGAGGCTGAAGAAAGTCGACGATGGATGAACAGCAACCCGTGGAGGCTGGAGCGAAGCACTAGATGGTGGATGAACAATAGCCCGAGGAGTTCCATTTTGGGGTATGCCACACCCTTCCTGATGAATAGGACCCTTGTCGGTTTTCGGGTTCCGGCAGACCCTTGAGGTTCGAACACTGGGGTGCGCGCGGAGATTTCGCCTCCTACCTACCTGCACCCCTCCACCTTGCTAGGATCTAAACTATGGCCAGAACAACACAAGAGACGCAGGGTTTATACTGGTTCGGGCCACCGTTGTGGTGTAATACCGTACTCCAGTGTGTGGTGTGGTGGATTGCCTCTTGGGCTGATGATGATGAACAATACAAGGAAGAACAGCCTCAAGAGGGTCTGTTCTTAGTTGGGGCGATGAACTGCTGGGACGAGCTCAGTCACCCTTCTCTCTCTTTCTCTATCTGATCTAAACCCTCTCTCAAGAGCCTCCTTCTCCAAACCCCTCAGCTCTCTGTCCCTGTGTGTTCGTGTGGTCGTCATCGCCGTGCATCGTCCGTGTGTCTTGCGGGTGGCTGATCCTATTTATAGAGGCCTTGGTCCTCTTCCCAAATATCAACCGGGAAGGGAGCCAACAATGGCGGGCTAATTTGAAGGGGGACAACTATTACTAGCTACCCTGACAAAAGTAGTCTTCGCCTGCGCAAAGCTCTGGTGATGATGCCGTCTTGGGCTCCACGGTGACCTCCGTCTCGTAGTCCTCTTGGTCTTGGTCTCGTTGCACTAAAATGGCAACCTTTGCCTGATGCCTCGGTACTCCGCGGCTGCGCTTGCCCCATTTGCACCAAAGAGGAAAGGGGGACACTGCGTGGGCTGGCACCCGCCTGGCGCCCTCGGTCATCATGGCTTGCGTCACGGGCACCTCGTGAGGTACCCCGCCTTGATCTCTCCGCCTCCTTGTGAGACAGCCTGACGAGGCCGCGCTTGAGGAAGCTCCATGTCGTCCGCCCCGCGAGGCTTGGCCCCTCGTGAGGGTCTTGGGTTTGTGTTGGTGAAGATGGGCCGTGATGGGCCCCCCTTTTGAGCCACGCCGCAGGCCGCAGGAAGGCAAGTCTGGGGACCCCCGTTCCCAGAACGCCGACAGTAGCCCCTGGGCCCAAGGCGCGCCCAGAGTTGGCCGTGCAGGGAGGCGGAAGGGCAAGTGCGAAGCACCGCGGTCCCTAACAGTCTGCGGCCTTGGGCGCCACGTGGCGGTTAATTGGACGTGGGCGCCTTAGCAACCGCGCGAGTTGATTGAGGAGCGGCACCCACCTAGGCTTTGCTCCTTGCTTTCCCCGGTTGCTGCTCAGATCCCCTTTCTTGCGACTCTCCTTCCTTCCTCCAAAATTTCTAGATCCGCTCCGACCGTGTGACCTAGGAAGCCATGGCGCCTCGCCAGCCCCCGGCCGTAGCTTGGTACTCGTCCGCCCTGGACCCGCCGAACGTGTCGGAGGCGAGCCTTGCCCGGTTGCGCCGGATGGTGACGGCGCGGGGCGTCAACGGGGCGAAGGTGTTTAAAGCCAGCTCCGCCACCCCTGAGGGTCAAGGGAGCACCTTCTATCCACTCTTCGTAAGTGCCATAGCTGCTGGCCTAGTGCCTCCCTTCTCCAAGTTCTTCTTCTCTGTCCTCCGCCACTATAAGCTGCAAGCCCTGCATCTCCACCCCAACTCGGTCCTTCTCCTGGCAATCTTCGCCTACTACTGCGAGGCTCATGTAGGGGTGCAGCCCTCAGTGGCCTTGCTGCACCACTACTTCTACCTCCGGACCTCTCGTGCTACTGCTTCCGCGTGCGCGAGCATCGTCGCGTACGGTGGCGCCATTGCCATTTCGAATCCCGGGAAAAGGATCGAGGGCTTCAGGAGCAAGTGGGTCTTGGTGGATGCTGGGTGCATCCACCCTCAGCTGATCTTACCAACGGAGCAGCCCACGAGCTCCAGCAATTGGGGTCAAGCGGAGCTCACAGACCCCCGCGCGAAGCTGATGTTGGAGAAGATGAATGCGGATATGAGGACGGCCAATATGGCGGCGGTGAAGCTGACCGGCGCGTCGCTGCTGAGGGAATTCCTGGAGCACCAGCTGGCTCCGCTTCGGCAGTACTCACTTCCGATGTGGAGGCCCCGTCCGAGCCCCGCGGCCTTAGCCGACGGAGATCTGGCTGCTGTCCTCCCATCTCTGGTTGGGGGCGATGTGGCGAGGTCGGCGGGCGCTCCTACGCCCTTGTTCCTCCGCGACGACTGGGAGCAGGTAGTGGAGTCCATGCTCGTCTCCAACGGGGATGGGCCCGTGCAAATGGAAACTCCCGAGGAACCAGTGGACGTGCCCTCCGACGACTCCAGCGAAGAGGAGGAAGGAGGGGAGCGGGGAAAAGGGCCTGACTCCGAGGCGACTGATGAAGAGTCGAGGGCTCCCCTCCCCCGGAGGCAGGTCCCGCGTTCTCCGCCTCTCTCCGAGCGATGACGACGAGGATGACGATGAAGATGATGATGAGCATGACGGCGGGAGCTCACCCCCGATCTCGAAGAAGGACAGGACCAGGCAGATGCACCTTCCGCCTCCAAGCTTCCCGACGTTGACCCTTCCAGCCAGCTTTCAGGCTTCAAATTTGGCGGGAGGCCGCTTGAGCTCGCTGGCGACGACCCGTAAGCATTCGATTCCTATCTTTATCTCTTGCTCTGCTTTTGAGGCTTGATGTCCGCATCTCTTGGATAGGCTGGCGCCCGCAGCAAAGAAGCCGAAGGGGGCTCCCGAGGTTCCACCCGTGGCAGCGCCTCTACCTGCGAAGGAGGGTGACCACGACGCACAGGCTTATCCTTCCCGTTCATCCTCGCGAGGCCTGGCTGAGCCGGCTGGGGCGAGCTTAGCCCCCACGGCCCAAGTGGCTCCCGAGGTGCTCTCGCCTGCCGCCGCCACCACAGCTGTCGGGGCGCGGTAGACTCCGCCTCAGGATGCTGCGGCCACGCTGCCGCCTTCTCCTCCTACTCCACCGGCTGCTGTCTCTCCGACTCCTTCTGCCATTCTGGATCGTGCTGTTGCTGAGCTGGACCGACTGCGGCAGGATCTTCTTGGCGCCGACCCCCGCTTGGTGGCCGGGCGCTTGGAGCTGGCTTCAGGATGGGTTCGCTCCGACGCTTCGATTCGGGCGGCGCTGGTCCAGGCCTCGACGGCATGCGACGAGGAGAAGCAGGCCGTCCTTGAGGTGAAGGGTTCTCGTGACGCAGCCCTGGGGGAGGTGGTCGACGTCCGTGGACGTTGCAAGGTGCTGGAGGGCGAACTGCAAGATTTGCGGGACCAGCTCGCGAACGAGGTCCGCCTTCGCCAAGAGCAGGAAGAAGGCGTGAAGACTCGCGAGGCGGCTCTCAAGGTGAGGGAGGTCAAGCTCGAGAAACGCCGCGACCGCCTAGGCGCGCTGGAGCAGGAGTTGGGAGTGAGGAAGGCCAAGCTGGACGACGAGGCCCTGGTTCTTGCCGAGGACCGCGTGGCCTTCACGGAGATGGAGGCGAGGGCTCGCTCCTCACTGAGGATGCTTTACGACAGCGGCCTGGAGAGCCCACTGGCTGGCGCGGCTGGCGCCGAGGACGGCCCCGCCATGCTGCTTCCCTTCCTGGTTCACGCTCTTGAAGATGTCGCCCTTGGCCTTGGCCCCACGGTCGAGGCCGAGGTGCGTGTCCTATCTTCTGTAGCACTGACGCGGGTCCTCACCCACATCTACCTTCGCGATCCCGGTGTCGACCTCGACAGCCTGCTGGAGCCAGTGAGCGGCGAGCGTGCCGCTGCCACTGCCGAGGCCGTGAAGGGTCGTGCAGAGGCCCTGCTGGGGAAGTTCCGGGCCTTCAGCACCAAGCCGAAACAAGGCGCTGCCGACTCCACCGCTCCGTGAGGCATGCCCGATCCGCGCTGCTCCACCACCGACAAGTGACTCCGTCGCGGCTCCTGTCCTGCCTTTAATTCCTGCACATGTATCATGCCTCGGGGAGGCGTTTAAACTTGCATTTGGCATTGAGATAACAGTGTGGACTGTAATATTTGTTTTTGAATTCCTTGAAATTTGTGCCTTTCCTTCCTACTTGCTTCTATTCTACGCCGGCAGAGCCCGGCCCCGCGCATGCCTCACCCAGCGTTGGTCCCGACCGGAAACCAGGACGGGGCCAAGGAGTGAGGGGCCACATGACAAGTTAGGCTCCTGAGTCGCGATGCTCAGGAGTCCCCCTTGGCGCATGAACAGCAAGTAGGGAGGTGTGATGCGGGTGGATCTACCGTTCTACGTCTGCAGAGCCCGGCCACGCGCGTGCCTCACCCAGCGCTAGTCCCGACCAGAAACCAGGACGGGGCCACGGAGTGAGGGGCTACATGACCAGTTAGGCTCCTGAGTTGCGATGCTCAGGAGTCCCCCTTGACGCTCAAACGGCCTTCGTACCTTGGCTCCGCTCGGGGAGAGACGCGCGACGAACCAGGCCCAGGGGGACCTGGCTGGGCGGCGTGCGTCTGGGTGTGACCCAGGCGCAGCCCCCGTGCCCAGCCCCCTCGCGCGGCACTCCCGAGGGGAGGCGTTACGATGAGGCTAGACACTGAGCTCTGGACTCCCTGAGGTTGATGTGGCCCGGGGACCACCCTCAGTTGTTTATCACCAGCGCGGAGCATAGCGCTACCGTATGTGTACGGGCATAGCCGCTCCTCGGCAGTGTCGTCAGCCAGCGCGGAGCATGGTGCTTCCACTGGTATGTGGGAGGGGCCCCCCTCCGGGAGGAGCCCCCGGGGCATGTACAGCCCCGCCCTGACATGTGGCTGGCACGGTAGGGCCTGGCGAGGTGTATCTAGGCACCCGTGAGCCAGCGCGGGACTCACGGGGCCCTACCTCTAGGCAGGTTGCGCCTGGCACTGGGCCTTATCTTGTGATGTGTCCCTGCAAATTTGGTTAGATGCTGGCACTCTACGTCCTTGGGTCCCGGCCCTCGAGCTGGTCTCAGCCGTCGCTGGTATGCCAGGTCGCGATGCCATGGACAAGGCCAGAGGGTGAGGGCTGGAGAGCCAGTAAGAGCCCTGAGTCGCGATGCTCAGGTACCCCCCCCCCCTTTAACGTGCAAGTGGTCGACATGGAGAAGAAGAGGTGCCATGGACCGGCATCAAATAATCAAGCATGGTGGGCCTAACGCATAATCGAAAATAAACGCAAATGGGATACATGCCACTGGGCCTGGCCCGAGCGGCTTGGGGATCATGCAGCCTGAGGGGCGCCCCCAACAAGGTAAGCTAACAACATGGAATAAAAAAGGGATACATGCCGCAGGGATGAACCCACGCGGCCTGGGAATAATGCAGCCCTGGGGGGGCGCTCCCAGCTGGAAGTAAAACTAGAAAGGTGTCACCTGATGATGTTGAGGACGAAGGAGTGTTGATGTAGCAGGCTCGGTGGGCCGCGGGAGCCGATCCTCACGAGCCCCCAGATCTAGGGGCCTCGGGAGGCTCCGGAGGTGCTGGCGGCTCCTCGCGGGCCATCTCCATCCCTGCCAGGGCAGCGGAACGCCTGGCCTCTCATGCCTTCGTGATGCCCCTCATGAGGCGCTGGTACGTGTCAGCCGCCTTCGGCAGGCTACAAGGCATGCAGACGTAGCTATGGGGTGGGCCTCCACAGCGCCCCACTCCCGAGGGCCAGAGGGGATCCAGAGAGGCGACTCGGTTGAGCCCTGGTATGTCGATGCAGACGCGCAACCCCCCAACCTCGCCTGGATGGGGAGCCACTGCTGGTAGGCGGCGGCCGCCTTTCATGACTCTTGACTCCTGTAGCTCCTGAATGGCCTTGCTGACGAACTCCTGAGGGTCTGGATCTCCTTGCCTTGCTCCTTCTTGAGGGAAACGTGCTTCGGAACACGCCTCCATGTGGTGCCCAAGCGCCTCCCTTGTGACCCTAGCTAGGTCGGTGGCCCTCCAGGGGAGAGCCCCCGAGCCCTACCTAAGGAGGGCGCCGAGCGCGCTTTCCTATGCGATGGAAGGAGGCTCCCCTGGGCAGGCGCGGGCCCAGAGGGGCCTGCCTCCTGAGTGGTCGGGCCAGACGATGTCTTCTTCTTCTTAGGGGCTGTCTTGGGAGGCCTCCTGCTTCCATGATCCGGGTCTTCCAGTGACGCGGCCTGAAAGGCTCGTTCCAGGGAACACACCGCGTCCTTCTCTTCACAGGGCACCGTGATGACTCCGCACTTCCTGGCATCTTGAGGACGTTGTAGCCGTGGTGAGTTACGGCCATGAACTTGGCCACCGCTGGGTACCAAGGATGGCGTTGTACGGCAGGCGAATGTGAGCGACGTCGAAGTCGATGAGCTCGGTGTGGTAGTTGTCGCGTGCCCCGAAGGTGATAGGGAGGCGGACCTGCCCAATCGGGACCGTGGAGCCGTCGGTGATACCGGAGAAAGGCTTGGTTGGCTGAAGCTGGCTGTAGGGCACTTGGAGATTGTTGAATGTTTCCATGGATAGGACGTTGAGCCCTGCCCCGCCATCGATGAGGGTCTTGGTGACCACCACGTTGCTGATGATTGGGGAACAAAGCATCAGGAGGACTCCGGTTGTAGCCGCACACTTGAGCTGATCTGCCGAGCTGAACGTGATGGCGCACGCCGACCACTTGAGAGGGCGCGTGGCTTCGAGCCTGGGGAGGACTGCGTTCACTTCGCGGGCGAACTGCTTGAAGATGCGCTGAGAGGCTGGGGCTTGTGCCCCGCCCAGGATGCAGGCGATCGTGCGCGGCTCCTGGAAGCCCCCAGCCCCCTCGTCCTGGTGGCGGTCCTCGTTCCTCCTTGGCTGCGGCGGCAGCGGTGGGAGGCCCGCGTTGCCTTGCGGGCGATGCTCGCGAGGCTGATCCCTCTAGTCCCCCTCGCGAGGCCGATCCCTCCAGCCTCCCTCGCGAGGCGGGTCTTGCCAGCGATCCTTGCGAGGTTGGTCGCGCCACCCTTGGCGCGGGCCACGGTCTTCCCAGCGTCCTGTGTTCCTTCCTCCTCCTCGGCCGTAGCCCCGGTCACTGCGGTCAGGGCGACGGCCGATCCTTCCTTCTCGCACGGCTCGGAGCTCTTGACATTTGTTGGTGTTGTGGGTGTGGAGGTCGTGGTACACACAGTACCGGCTGCCCTTGGAAGGTTCGGGCTGATCTCTGCCTCGCTTGGTGTCTGGTTCTACCGCGAGCACGGCAGCCCCCTTGCGCTTCACATGCTTGGCCTTGGGCTTCTTCTCTTCTGGGTCCACGGCAGGCAGCTCGAGGAGGGAGAGACGCCCTTCCTCGGCCCTGGCGCACTTGGTTGCCAGGTTGAACAGCTCCAAGGAGGTGCACAGGTCTTCATGCATCGCCAGCTCCTCCTTCATCTAACGTCGCGCACGCCGTCGGAGAAGGCCGAGATGATGGCCTCCTTGGTCACCTTGGGAATCTTGAGGCGCGCGTTGTTGAAGCGCTGGATGTACTTCTGCAGGGTCTCCCCGGGCTGTTGCTTGATGTGGCGCATGTCGCTTACGGCGGGTGGGCGGTCGCGAGTGCCTTGGAAGTTGGCAATGAAGCGGGTGCGCATCTCGTCCCAGGAGGAGATTGTGCCTGGAACTAGGTTCAGGAGCCAGGTGCGGGCCCCGTCCTTGAGTGCCATGGGGAACCAGTTCGCCATGACCTTCTTGTCTCCGTTGGCAGCTTCGATGCCCAGCTCGTAGAGCTGGTGGAACTCCGCAGGGACAGCCGTGCCGTCGTAGCGAGGAGGCAAGTCCGGCTTGAACTTGCCGGGCCACGCGACGCTGCGTAGCTCGGCGGTGAAGGCGCGGCAGCCTGCTGTGGCCACGGGAGGCCTTGGATGACGGGGAGCTTGGTCTTGCATGTCCCCACGCGCTGCAGCTGGGAGCAGCGCGGGGTCTTGACGCGAGGGAACAGGAGCATGGTCACGACGTGCTGGAGAAGGGAGCGCCCGGGCAGCTTCTTGCGGGCGAGGGACTTCTGGACAGCTCTGCTCTTGCTGCGCTGGCGCCTGACGGAGCGGGTTCCGCCCAGGGGCCTTGCGCCTTGGATCCATGGCGCCTTCCTGAGGAGGAGGCGGTCGGGGCGTCACCGGAGCTTCAGTGCCCGCGCGGGGTGGGGTGCGGTGCAGCGGAACGGACGGCGCAGGAGAGCCCCCTATGGCACGGACGAGCTCGGCGACGCGGTCGAGCCATTCTTCATAGACGTCGTCGACGGGGTGGTAGCGCAGGAGCTCGTTCGCCGCGATGAGTGCAGCCCGAGCCTCCATGGGCGCGTGGAGCGCGCGGGACGAAGAACCAGCTGGGGTGAGCGAGGGAGTTGCGGTGCGGCCGTCTTGCCGCACGGACGGATGCTGGGACGATGCTTGCTGCTCGTCCCCCGCCGAACCGGTGGCGGCGTCGATGGCAGGTGACGGTGAACGGCAAGGACGCCCGCCGACAGGGGCTGTCTGGGCGACGCGGGAAGCGAGCGCGGCCCAGCGCTTGGCGCAGGCCCGACGAGCGTCAGACATGGGCGTGATGGTCGGAGGAGAATGGGGTGGTGGAAGACGAATCCCGGCACACCCCTACCTGGCGCGCCAGATGTCGGATTTCGGGTTCCGGCAGACCCTTGAGGTTCGAACACTGGGGTGCGCGCGGAGATTTCGCCTCCTACCTACCTGCACCCCTCCACCTTGCTAGGATCTAAACTATGGCCAGAACAACACAAGAGACGCAGGGTTTATACTGGTTCGGGCCACCGTTGTGGTGTAATACCCTACTCCAGTGTGTGGTGTGGTCGATTGCCTCTTGGGCTGATGATGATGAACAATACAAGGAAGAACAGCCTCGCGAGGGTCTGTTCTTGGCTGGGGCGATGAACTGCTGGGAGGAGCTCAGTCAGCCTTCTCTCTCTCTCTCTATCTGATCTAAACCCCTCTCTCAAGAGCCTCCTCCTCTCTATCCCTGTGTGTTCGTGTGGTCGTCGTCATCGTCATGCGTCGTCCGTGTGTCTTGTGGGTGGCTGATCCTATTTATAGAGGCCCTGGTCCTCTTCCCAAATATCGAGCGGGAAGGGAGCCAACAATGGCGGGCTAATTTGAAGGGGGACAGCTAGTACTAGCTACCCTGACAAAAGTTGTCTTCGCCTGCGCAAAGCTCTGGTGATGACGCCGTATTGGGCTCCACGGTGACCTCCATCTCGTAGTCCTCCTGGTCTTGGTCTCATTGCACCGAAATGGCAATCTTTGCTTGATGCCTCGGTAGTCCATGGCTGCGCTTGCCCCCTTTGCACCAAAGAGGAAAGGGGGACACTGCGCGGGCTGGCACCCGCCTGGCGCCCTCGGTCGTCATGGCTTGCATCACGGGCACCTCGTGAGGTACCCCGCCTTGATCTCTCCGCCTCCTTGTGAGCCAGCCTGACGAGGCCGCGCCTGAGGAAGCTCCGCGTCGTCCGCCCCGCGAGGCTTGGCCCCTCGCGAGGGTCTTGGGTTTGTGTTGGTGAAGATGGGCCGCGCTGGGCCCCCCTTTTGAGCCATGCCGCAGGCCGTAGGCAGGCAAGTCTGGGGACCCCCATTCCCAGAACGCCGACAACCCTGTTCCGACCATAGGCGCTCGAACAAAAGTCTATTTCCTCCGTTTTGCAGTACGCCAGGCCCCTCTCAATCAACAGGACAACGTTTCGACTATAGGCGGTTGGAGAGAAGCTCGTTTCCTCTATTTTGAGGTAGGCCACACCCTCCCGATGAATAGGACCCTGTTTCGACCGTAGGCGGTCAAACAGAACTCCGTTTCCTTTGTTTTGCAGTATGCCAGACCCCGAGTAGATCAATAGGACCTCGTTTCGGCTGATCCATCAAAGCCGGTTGGCTCCCCATGAACAGGAAGCATTCTGACCCAGTCGGTTGCCTCCCGATAAACACAATGTTGTTTCCTCTGTTCCGACCCAACTGGTTGGCTGCCGATGAACATGACGTTGTTGCTCCCGTCCATTGCCTCTCCATGTACACAAGCCCTGGTCATACGTATGCATGAGTACGCATTCGAGTCCTCGCCCGTATGTACGTATGTGGCTATATTTTTTGCCATGTGGTTGTATGTCTGTGTACACGATTTAGACGGGCTGCATGAAGGGCTACTTCAAGGGCTCTACTAGGACACGTGCTACTACTTACTCAACCACGATTCATCCTTGCAGAGACACCGATCGACTAGTTTGTATGTACACATTTGCGACCAGATAGACAACGCTATGTATGCTTCACCCAAGTGGCTCCCAGTCGTCAGGGAGGATAAGGAGGCACTTCCTTCCATGTGAAGGTATAGCTGGTGGGTCCAAGCTTTTAGGGGGGAATAATTATATTTTTGCATAATAAGGAGGTAGTTGCATGCGTGTGTCCATGGACCTGGTGCGTCCCCACTGTCAGCCTCTGCACGTATAGTACTCTTCCGATGACTCTTGTTTGTTGACCATGTTGACCACACTATGCCAAGCGCACCAAGGCGGTGGATGACGGCGAGGCCCCAGACGGGAACAAGCCAGAGATGGGAAGACGCAACAGTGGGGTTATAGAGGGAGGGGTGTACGAGGGTTAATTGGTTCTGGTGTGGCGTGGTTCTGCAGTCGGTAGAGAATAACTGGAGGTATGGAGGGGTGGAGGGATGGCCTGTCTGGTGGTGGGGTAGGGCTTCGCAACGAGGCATGCTAAGCAGAGTTTCTTGCCGCCGGAGGCGGGAGCAAGTGGTCCCATCAGCGCTAGAGGAAGAAGACGAGACATTGAAGATGGATGCTGGCCATTGGATGTAAATCCAACGGCTATGGATTTCAGAATCATTTGTTGACTAAGTTGACAATGCCTTGTGTAGGCTTCAACCTATTGGCCCACATTTCAGCCTAAAAATGTGGCACATATTCAGCCCATCTTTTTAGAATTTAGAGTCCACTTGCTGAGCTGGGTGAACAAATAATGTACCATCCATGCAGCCCATTTATTTTTTCTAAGAAATTACAGCCCATTTGCACTTTCTCAAAATACACGATTTGGATGGGCTGGTTGTAAATATAATGTTTGGTTGGGCGGAGCAATGTTATCAGAAAATAAACTAGGGTTAGGCATTTTGTTATAAATATAATTAAATAATAAATGCATTATTATTACATTGGTCCTTAAATCTTAACAAGCTTTTGTATGGAATCACGAGGATTTTCTTTGCCTTTGAGTAAAAAAGTAGGATTTTATTGTTAAACATTTATTTTTATAAGTTAATAAGACGTGGGATATTTTTTTATTATATATATAAGTATCTATTAAATATATGACGATGATAATAATAATATATAATAACATATAAAATATTATAGATATATATAATATAGTTAGAATGGAAACATAAGTAGGAACTGGCATTCATATTCTTATATAGGAAAATAGAACAGACCTCTGCGTTTTCTTTAAAATAATACATAAGTTGGACTGCGAATGATTTAAAAAAGGAAAACCTAGGCTAGGAGGCCCATAGGCTGGTCGATACATGATGGCCCTCAAAAAAATTAAAACCACTATGTCTGCATGTCGTGGGCTGCGCATGTTAAAAAAGAAAACCTAGACTAGGCAGCCCATAGCCCAGCTGATACTTGTTGGCCATCTGATAAAAAATGATACCTGTCAGCTCCCTGATGACCGGCTTCATTGTAAATGTATCTCCTTTATTAACTACTTTGACAAACTCATGGGCCCCAACGCCAATATACCATTAGGAAGAAGCATTTTTTCAATAAGGCACTTGCTTGCATACGGACATGGACCTGGTGAGTCTCGACTGTCCGCCTCTCTGCGTACAGACCTCTCCAGATTCCTCTCATTTGTTGAGCATGTTCACAACGGCAGATGGCGGCACCGCGGTGAGTGCACAAAGGCAGAGGATGATGTCCAGGCCTCGGACGAGAAATGCAACGGAGCTGGGGAAGATGTGCTACAGTAGTGGTAGAAGTTGTGCCTAATTTCTAGCGAAAGTACTACAGTAGCCCAGTGGCCAAGTCCCACTCCCCAACCTTTGCTTTGCCCAGGTTCGATTCCACATGATGGAGTGAAAATATCCCCAACTTGTTTGCCTCTGTCGTTATTGACATGTGGGACCCTCTTGTCATCTACGCACACCACCTCCAACACTTGCCAAAACTTTGTCCCTAGTTTTCTCTGTTTTTCGCACACTCAACATTGTGTGGGCATTTCAAAAATAGCATATCTTTTTTGACTGTGCATCATATGAAGATGTGCTATGCATGAATGTAGATCAGCATGATGTTAACTGGCAGGTAGTTCCATTTTCGACCATGAATAAAACTTGCATCGTGATGTTATCACTGTTTGAAAAGGGTGTTTTAATATAAATGCTCTGCCTTTGAAACTTGCAGTTTCTTATCTGAAACTGAAACTTGTAGTTTCTTCTCTAAAAATCACATTGTCTGCGCTTTTATAAGAAACTACATTTTTAAAGTACTAAAAGTAGATCTCTGGAATTTAGAAAAATACTTCATATGCTCAATACTACAAATTTGAAATTCAAAAGACATTCATATATGAAAGTACTCAAAATACACAACACAAAACACAATTCACAACCTGCAAATACTGATAACCCTAAGCTCCTCCTCTGATTATTTTGGGGCACTCCCCTCCTATTCCTCGGTGGTAGACAACCGCCCCATGAGACGAGGTGAATAGCGAGGGGGAGGATGGCGAGGAAGCATCATCGCGCCAATTGCTTTCCTCCTGTTGTAGTTGGGTACGGTCGACAAAGTATCCACCATCTCGCTCTGCCACGACACCCTCACAAACGACACCATGTAGATGCTCGATCCTTGATCCTATGGATTCTCCATCTTGGATCAATACTCCCACTACCTCCTCCTCATGATCGGATTCAGTGAATCAGTCTTCTCCATGGCCCAGAGGAGAAGCTCTATGTACTCCCGCGCGACTCCCTGTGAGAGTATCGCTGCCTTTTTCCTATGTTCCAGATATTTGGCCATCGCTGTCGCCATTGTCGTTAATTGCCGTGGGTTATCAAACCAAGACTATATCTCCATCATACTGGGTAGCTTCACAGGGTCACCGTCTATGATGGTCACGTAGCGGTTATACTCCTCCATCGATCTACTTCTCCATAGCACCTTCATTCATTGGTGGTAGTTTTGCAATGGAAGAGGAGCGGCGCTGGTTTTGGATTGGAACAGGAGAGGAGTGGTGATGGTTTTGAAATGGAAGAGGAGAGGAGCAGCAGTGCTTTTGGAAGTTTTTTTTGTTTCAAGGTGATGGTCTTGGAAGTCGGAATGCAAGGGGAGTGGAGGGCATTGGTTTTGGATTGGACAAGAGGGCGGCACGCTATGAGTTGGTCCCTCCTACGACCTCCGTGCTGGTTTACTAGCACCATCATATTTTGTGTCAAAGTTTGACCATGTACCATATTTAACAAGCAAAATGTGAATGCATGTCATAAAAAATTATATGGATTCATATCTGAATGTACTTTCCAATTATATTATTTTTGCAACGTATAATCTATATTTTATTGGTTTAAGTCATGGTCAAAATATGACACAGGATACAAGGGAGACTAGTTAATGTGGGGTCACTTCTTAATTGAAGGGTAAATTGATTTTGATTTATATCCAGTCACAGCATGCCGGCCCTCTCATCCAATCCTAAACTGACGCCACACGCTCCTCTCCCTCTTCTCCATTTCAAAACCACCCCTATCCTCTCCAGATTCTCAATTCCAAAACCACTGTCTCACCTCTCTCTCTTCTCCATTGCAAAACCACCCCTCTCCTCTCCATCTTCTGCATTGCAAAACCACCGTATGGCCTCTCCCTCTTCTCCACTACAAGAGCACCGTCTCGCCTCTCTTCTTCCAAAGGCAGCACGCACCTCTCAGAAACACATCTATGGAGAGGATGCAGAAGCGAATTGTGTAGATAGACGACAGTGACCATATGAAGTTAGCTAGGTTGAAGGAGATCCTTACCTGGTTTGAGAATGAGTGGGATATTTCAAGGACGGTGAGGGCCATGTGGAAATGTACGAGAAAGAGTGAGACGACAATGATGAGGGTAGCAATGTACTCCCAAGTCGCACTGCAGTCCTTCGAGTTCATCGAGTATCTCCTCTGGGCGATGGAGCTGACAGATTCGCCTGAGGCAAAAGTCAGGCGGAGGTGGTGGGTGTATAGATCGAAGGTCAAGCATCCAGAGGATGATGAATCGATCAATTACAGTGTGCCGTTCATCAGGGTGTTGTACCAGCTAGAGCCACCAAAGTATTCGTTATCCCACCACAAGAGGAGTCGGATGGCATGACGTTGCTTCCCCGCCATTCTCCACAGTTCCCTCGCTGCTAGCCTCGTCTCAATAGTGGCAGTAGTGTTTAAGGTAAGCTTCGCACTAGACCTAATCTTACATCTGCTCATGCTTACAATGAGTGTGACGGCTAATAAAAATCATATGGGTAAGTACTGGGTTGTGTTGTTACTGCTGAGCTATGATCGGGGTGAGTCTCCCTGCCCCCCTCCATGGTATACAGGTGCTATGAACAACTACTCTACAATAATGGGCTTATAGCCCGCTTACATGGCACTTTTTCTTATGTGGAGGAGAGAGACATGGAAAAATGGTGGGAGTGGGCTCTCATGCAAGACCGTAGCTATTTATATACATACTCCTTGGGAAATGCAATAAATACTATGAAGAAAGAGATAGAAAGAAGTAAAAAATACACTTATAGCGAACCTTATAACTAACCTTGTTGTATGAGTGACTATAAGTGATGATTATATATGTCATGCCAACATCACATGGCCTAAAGCACCTGGACAGAGGAAGTAGTTTCATGCATGCGAAGTACGCATTTTTCTCATTTATAGCCGTTTGAAATCTCAAAGGGCACGACTATGTGAGGGAGGTGACATTCGTGTTAGGCGCGACCATGATATGGGCTGCTGAGAGCCCTTGGATATGAGATTGAACGGTCGCATGCTAAGTTGTTGAAAATTTGTAGAAAGGCCCTCTAGGATATGATATTCACCCATAGGTCCGGAATCACGGCATGCAACCATTCAATCTCAGATCCAAGGGCTCTCAGAAGCCCGTATCATGGGAGCATGTGAAGCTTTGTATCACCTAAATTTTTTCCGACGCTTGGCGTGCGAACATGCAGATGTTATACTGTCAGGCCTACAAAGTGGGTCTAGTAGACAACATCTAATTGGGCCCCCATAGTACCGGGCACGCGTGCGGCTGTTTATCCACCGGGCAAGCCACTACCCTACCATTCGCACGCCCTACTCAACATTTTTACAATCGGAAAACCGCTAATAGTTTGCTCCTACTCATCCTCGTCCTTTAACATTACAGCAGTTTGCTCCCAATCGTCCCATCCTTTCACATTACAAAAGTTCCACTTCTCCTAACCCTCCTCCAAAGTTGATGGCCTCCCAAATCATCATGATCGTCAATGAGGACAAGGTTAAAAGCATCACTAGCGAGGAGTTCGAAGTCATCTACACCGTTCTTCTGCGACGGTGAAAGGATGCCTTCCTCTCTTCAAACGCATGTTTGAAAAGTCAAATGGTGTTGAGTGGGTTGCTAGGCTAACTGTTGAGTACACCACAGTCCTAGGACCAGAGAAGAATCTAAAGGAAGAAGAGAAGAAGAAGCCCGCTATGATCTTGCGTGCATAACTTGTGCTTGGTCTACCACATATGCCAGGTCAATGTTAAGTGTGAGGATTTTAAGAACTGCCTCACAGACGAAAGAGTTAAATTCATTACTGTAGACTTTTAGAACGGCAAGGAAGTCCTAGATCAGATAGGCCTCATTGTAGGCTAGCCATTCAACCTCCAGAAGAAAAGGCTCGTGTCCTCCCATCAGCCTTCAATGTTGATCCTGGCAGGAGCCATGGTTGATCCTTTGTATGGTAAACTGATGAAACCTCCCTACACATTTCACTGTGCATGGGAGTGGAATGAAATAGATAAAGACCACATCCAGTACACAGCAATGGATGCCTACCTTTGATTGAATATCTACAAGGGTTGGATGGAGAGCCAGAGCCTAGTGTGTAGTTCAAGCAAAGAAGTATTGGCGAAGAGGAAGAGGAACAAGGATGAAGTCGGGGATGTGGACGAGGACTCCAAGTAAGGTGGCAGTGTCATTGCTCATGCTGGTTCTAATGTAGTGTCTACCGGATTAGTTGCTTAGTTTGATTTCAAGGTGCTTAGTTTTATTTTAGGGGTGTGTTGTGCTGAGCCCCGAGCAGAACTATGTTATGTTCTTTCTCGTTACTTGAACTCTTTAGTATATAGCCAGCAGTTGGCTATACTATTAACCATGCTCTAAGCATGCCACATACGAAAAACACTTAAATGAGAGAACTAATATAAAAAACTTAAATGAGAGTAGTTTACCCAAAGCATGAAGGAGTTTAGTTGTCAAAAAATTAAATAGGTGTGATATTTTTAATAGATTTTAGCACCCCATCTAATCACGCACTAGCTTTTTTAATAGTACTATGCATAATTTGGCCACGAGCGTTCTGTATACGTACCACCTTTTTTATTTAATTTCATCTTGTTAGTTTTGCTCCATGGTGCAATCTATCGATACTACTATACAAAACTATATTTAAAAGGCGAGGGGGGCAGTCTCGCCTAGTTGGTTTGATAGGGAGGCGAGGGCCTTTGTGATTTGATGGCTCATTACTGCCGGAAGTTGGGGCCTTGTAATTTGATTGCTCGGTATAGTCATTATTACTATGGCACTACCACCAGGATAATCCGAAGCATGAAAGGTCAACCTGGTTGCTGGCGCTCCTAAATGTCGGTGAAAGGAAGTATAATTGTTGCCGACGACCTCAGGAGGAGCAAAGAACCGTGCAATATAATCTAGTTTTCCAATGGAGTACTAGTACGATGGAGGAGTGTGAAACACGGCAGCCCAATACAATATGGCGATAAAAATGATCTAATTTGATTGTGATCGATCCCACGATGTCGCTCATCGTTAGCATTTTTATATTCGTGCCTCGAACAGAACATGACACATGCGGCGCACCACCCGAAAGACACATTGGTAAAACAAGAAGACACATGGGCCAAAGAAGAAACAAGATTACCTCCCAAAAACGAAGGAAGACATACACAACAGTCTCGGTCACTTCTCTCTACTTCATGAAGGGTTGCTGGGCGCAGTGTCCTAACTTCTTCTTCATCGCCTCAACAACCTTCATCTCCTCATGCATATCCTCTACCATCTTCTTCATTATGTCCATGATGTGGGGTTTCTTGAGGCAAGCGTTCATCATATCCTCCACGGTCGCATTATGATGCTTGAAAGCAACCAGGTGCTCGATGTGGAGCTTCGCCAAGTCCTCCTTCTGTTCCATGATGATGAAGTCATCATCTTCATCGAGGAACTACTCTTATCATGCAACTTCTTCTAGCCGGCGATCTCCTCCTTCAGCAGGTCGAGCTCATCGTGGAGCTTCACCTTATCCTCCTCAACTTGCAGGATTTCTCCGGTCGCCTTCTTACCCGAGGCAATGCTCTCCTTCAGCAGCTTCACCAAGCCGTCGGTCAACTCCTTCTACTTATTGAGATGAGCATGCATGCCGTCAAGGGATAACGGCTCTAGCATTGCCAGCTCAGCATGTTCGCCTCCCCGGCTAGTGTGCTGTAGAGAGCCCTCGCCTTCCCGTGAGAGACCTTTCAAGGTCTCCGCAAGATGGCGAGCCCTCCTTTTTTTGCGGCCTTGGTGTCAGGCCCGTGGGATTGGGGGTACCCCGGGTCATCTACCTGCGGCCCAAGACATGGTGCATTCCCATGGCCCAGCGGCTGGCCCATCACTGAACTTCACAAGCAAGACCCTCGCGAGGCCCCTGCCTTGTGAGGCACACATCAGCAGGCATCATCAACGGCCTCGCGAGGACCCTAAGTGAGGCGATATCCTGAGACCGCCTCCCGCGGCCCCTCGCGGGGAGAGCAAGTCAGGCGTGGCTTGGCGGGTCGTGTGGTCCTGCGACTCCACGTGGGTGACGCGTGCGCTGACGAGCGGTGCCAAAGGCCATGCCAGCAGGCGCGGATGAGGAGGCTTTCCGCTTTCGTGCTAAGGGAGTAAGGACAACGCACTGATGACGCTTGAACTACGTCGGTATTTCCCCAAAGAGGAAGGGATGATGTAGCACAGCTATGGTAGGTATTTTCCCTTAGTTATGAAACCAAGGTATCAATCCAGTAGGAGAACCAAGCAACACTATGTAAATGGTTCCTGGACACACAGAACAAATACTTGCAACCCGACGCTTATAAGGGGTTGTTAATCCCTTTTTCGGGTAACTGCGCCAGAAATTGTCAAGTTGACGGAATACAATTTGTGCTAGATTGGATAAATAGATCTTGATAAAACAAAAAATAAAATGAATAGCAAAAAACTACAGGAAGCTATTTTTGGGTTTGTGGAAATATAGATCTGAAAACAAAAGCAAATAAAAATAGATCTCAAAGCAAATAGGATAAAGAATAGACTCAGGGGCCGTAGATTTCACTAGTGGCCTCTCTCTCGAGAAAATAGCATACGGTGGGTAAACAAATTATTGTTGGGTAATCAATAAACATCGAATAGTTATGATGATATCCAAGGCAATGATCAATATATAGGCATCACGTCCAAGCTTAGTAGACCGACTCCTGCCTGCATCTACTACTATTACTCCACACATCGACCGCTATCCAGCATGCATCTAGTGTATTAGGTTCATGGAGAAATGGAGTAATGCAAAAAGAACAATGACATGATGTAGATGATATCTATTCATGTAGGAATAGCCACCATCTTGTTATCCATAATAGCAACGATACATGCGTGTCTTTCTACTCCTTTTGTCACTAGGAAAGAACACTGCACGATCGAACCCATCACAAAGCACCTCTTCCCATGGCAAAAAAAATCGATCTAGTTGGCCTAACTAAACCATAGATTCAAAGAGGAAATACGAGGCTATAAGTACATATACTCAAAAGAAGACTCAAATAATATAAGAGATCAAAAGAAGACTCAAATAATATTCATGGATATAGATCTGATCATAAACTCAAAGTTCATCGGATCCCAACAAACACACCGCAAACAGAGTTACATCAAATAGATCTCCAAGAGACCATTGTATTGAGAATCAAAAAGAGAGAAGAAGCCATCTAGCTACTGCCTACGGACGCATAGGTACAAAATGAACTACTCACGCATCATCAGAGAGGCACCAATGAGGATGATGAACCCCTCTGTGATGGTGTCTAGATTGGATCTCGTGGTTCTGGAACTTGCGGTGGCTGGGATTGTGTTTCGTCGACTCCCTAGGTTTTCTAGAATATTTGGGTATTTATAGGGCGAAGAGGCGGTGTGGGAGGCCACCAGGTGGGCACAACCCACTAGGGCGCGCCTGGACCCCCAGGCACGCCTAGGTAGGTTGTGCCCCCCTCGGGGCACCCCTCTGGCACTTCCTTGGTCCATGTTGTTTCTTCTGGTCTATAAAAATGTCCAAAAAGTTTCACCGTGTTTGGACTCTGTTTGGTACTGATATTTTGCGAAGTAAAAAACAAGCAAAAAAACAACAACTGGCATTGAGCACTATCTTAATAGGTTAGTTCCAAAAAATGGTATAAAGTTGCTATAAAATGATTGTAAAACATCCAAGAATGATAATATACAAGCATGGAACAAGCAAATATTATAGATACATTGGACACGTATCAAAATCCCCAAGCTTAGTTCCTACTCGTCCTCGAGTAGGTAAGTGATAAAAACAAAAAATTTGATGTGGAATGCTGCCTAACATGTTCATCACATATTCTTTTCTTTTGTAGCATGGACATTTGGACTTTTATACGGTTTAAAGCAATAGTCTAGTTTTGACATGAAGATTTCAATACTCAAGCATATCAATAAGCAACCATGTCTTTCAAAATATAAACACTAAAGAAAGTTATCCCTAGCCCATCATGCTTAATCATTGATCCATTCATGAAACACACTGATAAGTCTCCAACGTATCTATAATTTTTTATTGTTCCATGCTATTATATTATCTGTTTTGGATGTTTAATGGGCTTTACTAAGCACTTTTATATTATTTTTGGGACTAACCTACTAACCCAAGGCCCAGTGCAAATTGCTATTTTTTGCCTATTTCAGTGTTTCATGGAAAAGGAATATCAAACAGAATCCAAACGGAATGAAACCTTCGGGAGAGTTATTTTTGGAACAAATGTGACCCAGTGGACTTGGAGCGGACGTCAAGAAACAAATGAGGCAGCTACGAGGCAGGGGGAGTGCCTACCCCCTAGTCGCGCCCTCCACCCTCGTGGGCCCCTCGTAGCTCCACAAACCTACTTCTTCCTCCTATATATAACCATATACCCTGAAAACATATAGGAGCACCACGAAACCCTATTTCCACTGCTGCAACCTTCTGTACCCAAGAGATCCCATATCCAGGCCTCTTCCGAAGCTCCGCCGGAGGGGGAATCAATCATGGAGGGCATCTACATCAACACCATAGCCTCTCAGATGATGTGTGAGTAGTTTACCTCAGACCTTCGGGTCCATAGTTATTAGCTAGATGGCTTCTTCTCTCTCTTTGGATCTCAAGACAATGTTCTCCTCGACCTTCTTGGAGATCAATTTGATGTAACTCTTTTTGCGGTATGTTTGTCAACATCCGATGAATTGTGGGTTTATGATCAAGTTTATCTATGAACAATATTTGATTCTTCTCTAAAATCTTTTATGTATGATTGGTTATCTTTGCATGTCTCTTCGAGTTATCAGTTTGCTTTGGCCTACTAGATTGATCTTTCTTGCAATGGGAGAAGCGCTTAGCTTTGGGTTCAATCTTGCGGTGTCCTTTCCCAGTGACAGCAGGGCAGTAAGGCACGTATTGTACTGTTGCCATCGAGGATAAAAATATGGGGTTTATATCATATTGCTTGACTTTATCCCTCTGCATCATGTCATCTTGCTTAATGCATTACTCTATCCTTATGAACTTAATACTCTAGATGCATGCTGGATAGCGGTCGATGTGTGGAGTAATAGTAGTAGATGCAGAATCATTTCGGTATACTTGTCGCGTACGTGATGCCTATATACATGATCATGCCTAGATATTCTCGTAATTGTGCACTTTTCTATCAATTGCTCGACAGTAATTCGTTCACCCACCGTCATACTTACGCTATCTTGGGAGAAGCCACTAGTGAAACCTATGGCCCCCAGGTCTATTCTCTATTATATTAATCTCCCGTCAATTAGCTAGTTCTATCGCCGTTTATTTTGCAATCTTTATATTCCAATCTATATCATAATAATACCAAAAATATTTATATTATTATTATTATTATTATCTCTATCAGATCTCACTCTCGTAAGTGACCTTGAAGGGATTGACAACCCCTTTATCGCGTTGGTTGAGAGGTTCTTATTTGTTTGTGCAGGTACGAGGGACTTGCGTGTAGTCTCCTGCTGGATTGATACGTTGGTTCTCAAAAACTGAGGGAAATATTTATGCTACTTTGCTGCATCACCCTTTCCTCTTCAAGGGAAAACCAACGCAGTGCTCAATTGGTAGCAAGAAGGATTTCTGGCGCCGTTGCCAAGGAGATCTTTTCACAAGTCAAGACATACCAAGTACCCATCACAAACTCTTATCCCTCGCATTACATTATTTGCCATTTGCCTCTGGTTTTTCTCTCCCCCACTTCACCCTTGTTGTTTTATTCTTCCTCTTTTTCCGTTCCCCTTCTCTTTTCTAGTTCTTCTCTTTTCGCTTGGTTCTTGTGTGCTTGTGTGTTGGATTATTTGTCATGATGGCTCAAGATAATACTAAATTGTGTGATTTTTCCAATACCAACAATAATGATTTTATTAGCACTCTAATTGCTCCTCTTACCGATGCCGTCTCTTGTGAAATTAATACTGCTTTGTTGAATCTTGTCATGAAAGATCCGTTTTCCGGCCTTCCTAGTGAAGATGTCGCTACCCACCTAAACAGCTTTGTTGATTTGTGTGATATGCAAAAGAAGAAATATGTGGATAATGATATTATTAAATTGAAGCTATTCCCGTTTTCGCTTAGAGATCATGCTAAAACTTGGTTTTTGTCTTTGCCTAAAAATAGTATCGATTCATGGAATAAGTGCAACGATGCTTTTATCTCTAAGTATTTTCCTCCCGCTAAGATCATCTCTATTAGAAACAATATTATGAATTTTAAGCAACTTGATCATGAACATGTTGCACAAGCTTGGGAGAGGATGAAATTAATGATACGTAATTGCCCTACACATGGTTTGAATCTTTCGATGATTATACAATTTTTTTATGCCGGTTTGAATTTTGCTTCTAGAAATCTTTTAGATTTGGCTGCGGAGGCACTTTTATGGAAATCACTTAAGGAGAAGCTACCAAACTCCTAGATAATATTATGGTTAATTATTCTCAATGGCACACCGAAAGATCTACTAGTAAAAAGGTTGATGCTATAGAAGAAATTAATGTTTTGAGTGGAAAGATGGATGAACTTATGAAATTGTTTGCCAATAAGAGTGTTTCTTATGATCCTAATGATATGCCTTTGTCTACTTTTATTGAGAATAATAGTGAATCTACGGATGTGAATTTTTTTGGTAGGAACAATTTTGGTAATAACGTGTATAGAGGTAATTTTAATCCTTGGCCGTTTTCTAGTAATTCCTCTAATAATTATGGTAATTCCTACAACAATTCTTATGGAAATTGTAGTAATATGCCCTCTGATTTTGATTCTAGTATTAAAGAATTTATTAGTTGGCAAAAGAGTTTCAATGCTTTGATTGAAGAAAAATTGGCTAAGATTGATTTGTTGGCTGGGAACGTGGATAGAATTTCTCTTGATATTGATTATTTGAAACTTAGATTATTCCACCTAAGCATGATGTCAATGAGTCTCTCAAAGCCATGAGAATTTCCATTGATGAGTGCAAAGAAAGAACCGCTAGGATGCGTGCAAAAAAAGATTGCTTTATAAAAGCGTGTTCTTCTAGATTTGATGATAATAAGGATGGAGATCTAAAAGTGATTGATGTGTCTCCTATTAAATCTTTGTTTTTCAATATGAATCTTGATAATTATGGGACTGGAGATGAGTCAACTTTATTTAAAAGGCGTCCCAATGATTCGGAGGTTTTAGATCTTAATGCGAAAATTAATAAAAGTGGGATTGGAGAGGTCAAAACTTTGCATAGCAATGAACCCACTATTTTGGATTTCAAGGAATTTAATTATGATAATTGTTCTTTAATAGATTGTATTTCCTTGTTGCAATCCGTGTTAAATTCTCCGCATGCTTATAGTCAAAATAAGGCTTTTACTAAACATTTTGTTGATGCTTTAATGCAATCTTATGAAGAAAAGCTTGAACTGGAAGTTTCTATCCCTAGAAAACTTCATGATGAATGGGAGCCTACGATTAAAATTAAAATTAAAGATCATGAATGTTGTGCTTTATGTGATTTCGGTGCTAGCGTTTCCACGATTGCAAAAACTTTGTGTGATGTGTTAGGTTTCCGTGAATTTGATGATTGTTCTTTAAACTTGCACCTTGCGGATTCCACCATTAAGAAACCTATGGGAAGAATTAATGATGTTCTTATTGTTACAAATAGGAACTATGTGCCCGTATATTTGATTGTTCTTGATATATATTGCAATCCTACATGTCCCATTATTCTTGGTAGGCCTTTCCTTAGAACGATTGGTGCAATTATTGACATGAAAGAAGGGAATATTAGATTTCAATTCCCATTAAGGAAAGGCATGGAACAATTTCCTAAAAATAAAATTAAATTTCCTTATGAATCTATTATGAGAGCCACTTATGGATTCCATACCAAAGATGATAATACATTGATCTATCCTTGCTTTTATGCCTAGCTAGGGGTGTTAAATGATAGCGCTTGTTGGGAGGCAACCCAATTTTATTTTTGTTTCTTGCTTTTTGGTTCTATTTATTAATAAATAATTCATATATCCTCTGTTTAGATGTAGTTTTATGTTTTTAATTAGTGTTTGTGCCAAGTAGAACCTTTGGGAAGACTTGGGGAAAGTCTTTCCGATCTTGCTGTAAAAAACAGAAACTTTAGCGCCCACGAGATTTGCTGCCATTTTTTACTGGAGAGTGTGATTACGTTGATTATTTTTGCAGGTGATTAACAGATAAATTCCTCACGTCCAGAAATTTATTTCCGAATTTGTGCTGTTACAGAAGTATTCTAAACCTACAGATTACTACAGACTGTTTTGTTTTTGACAGATTCTGTTTTTCATGTGTTGTTTGCTTATTTTGATGCATCTATGGCTAGTATCGGAGGTTATGAACCATAGAGAAGTTGGAATACAGTAGGTTTAACACCAATACAAATAAATAATAAGTTCATTACAGTACCATAAGTAGTGGTTTGTTTTCTTATACTAACGGAGTTCATGAGATTTTCTGTTTAAGTTTTGTGTTGTGAAGTTTTCAAGTTTTGGGTAAAGATTTGATGGATTATGGAATAAGGATGGCAAGAGCCTAAGCTTGGGGATGCCCAAGGCACCCCAAGGTAAAATTCAAGGACAACCAAAATCCTAAGCTTGGGGATGCCCCGGAAGGCATCCCCTCTTTCGTCTTCTTCTATAGGTAACTTTACTTGAGGCTATATTTTTATTCACCACATGATATGTGTTTTGCTTGGAGCGTCTTGTATGATTTGATTCTTTGCTTTTTAGTTTAACACAATCATCCTTGCTGTCCACACCTTTTGGGAGAGACACACATGAATTGTAATTTATTAGAATACTCTATGTGCTTTACTTATATCTTTTGATCTAGATAATTTTGCTCTAGTGCTTCACTTATATATTTTAGAGCACGGTGGTGGTTTTATTTTATAGAAATTATTGATCTCTCATGCTTCACTTATATTATTTTGAGAGTCCTTTAGAACAGCATGGTTATTTGCCTTGGTTATGAAATTAGTCCTAATATGATAGGCATCCAAGATGGGTATAATAAAAACTATCATAAAAAGTGCATTGAATACTATGAGAAGTTTAATACTTGATGATTGTTTCGAGATATGAAGATGGTGATATTAGAGTCATGCTAGTTGAATGGTTGTGAATTTGAGAAATACTTGTGTTGAAGTTTGTGATTCCCGTGGCATGCACGTATGGTGAACCGTTATGTGATCAAGTCGGAGCATGATTTATTTATTGATTTTCTTCCTTATGAGTGGCGGTCGGGGACGAGCGATGGTCTTTTCATACCAATCTATCCTCCTAGGAGCATGCGCGTAGTACTTTGTTACGATAACTAATAAATGTTTGTAATAAGTATATGAGTTCTTTATGACTAATGTTGAGTCCATGGATTATACACACTCTCACCCTTCCACCATTGCTAGGCTCTCTAGTACCGCGCAACTTTCGCCGGTACCATAAACCCACCATACACCTTCCTCAAAACAGCCACCATACCTACCTATTATGGCATTTCCATGGCCATTCCAAGATATATTGCCATGCAACTTTCCACCGTTCCGTTTATTATGAAACGCTTCATCATTGTCATATTGCTTTGCATGATCATGTAGTTGACATCTATTTGTGGCAAAGCCACCGTTCATAATTCTTTCATACATGTCACTCATGAGTCATTGCACATACCGGTACACCGCCGGAGGCATTCACATAGAGTCATATTTTGTTCTAAGAATTCAGTTGTAATTTTTGAGTTGTAAGTAAATAAAAGTGTGATGATCATCATTATTAGAGCATTGTCCCAAGTGAGGAAAGGATGATGGAGACTATGATGCCCCCACAAGTCAGGATGAGACTCCAGATGAAAAAAACAAAAGAGGCCATAAAAAAAGAAGAAGAAGGCCCAAATAAAAAAATGAGAGAAAAAGAGAGAAGGGACAATGTTACTATCCTTTTACCACACTTGTGCTTCAAAGTAGCACCATGATCTTCATGATAGAGAGTCTCCTATGATATCATTTTCATATACTAGTGGGAACTTTACATTATCGAACTTGGCTTCTATGTTCCAATGATGGGCTTCCTCAAAATACCCTAGGTCTTCGTGAGCAAGAGAGTTGGATGCACACCCACTTAGTTTCTTTTTGATCTTTCATACACTTATAGCTCTAGAGCATCCGTTGCATGGCAATCCCTGCTCACTCACATTCATAACTATTGATGGGCATCTCCATAGCCCGTTGATACGCCTAGTTGATGTGAGACTATCTTCTCCTTTTTTGTCTTCTCCAAAACAACCATTCTATTCCACATATAGTGTTATGTCCATGGCTCACGCTCATGTATTGCGTGAAGATTGAAAAAGTTTGAGAACATCAAAAGTATGAAACAATTGCTTGGCTTGTCATCGGCGTTGTGCATGATTTAAATACTTTGTGTGATGAAGATAGAGCATAGCCAGACTATATGATTTTGTAGGCATAACTTTCTTTGTCCATGTTATTTTGAGAAGACATGATTGCTTTGTTAGTATGCTTGAAGTATTACTATTTTTATGTCAATATTAAACTTTTGTCTTAAATCTTTCGGATCTGAACATTCATGCCACAATAAAGAAAATTACATTGAGAAATATGCTAGGTAGCATTCCACATCAAAAATTCTGTTTTTATCATTTACCTACTCGAGGACGAGCAGGAATTAATCTTGGGGATGCTTGATACGTCTCCAACGTATCTATAATTTTTGTTTGTTCCATGCTATTATATTATCTGTTTTGGATGTTTAATGGGATTTACTAAGCACTTTTATATTATTTTTGGTACTAACCTACTAACCCAAGGCACAGTGCAAATTGATGTTTTTTTGCCTATTTAAGTGTTTTGCGGAAAAGGAATATCAAACGGAATGAAACCTTCGGGAGAGTTATTTTTGGAAAAAACGTGACCCGGGGGACTTGGAGTGGACGTCAAGAAATAAACGAGGCGGCCACGAGGCAGGGGAGCACGCCTAACCCCTGGGCGCGCCCTCCACCCTCGTGCCCCTTGTGGCTCCACCGACCTACTTCTTCCTCCTATATATACCCATATACCCCGAAAACATCCAAGAGCACCATGAAACCCTATATCCACCGCCGCAAACTTCTGTACCCGAGAGATCCCATCTTGGGGCCTTTTCTGGAGCTCCGATGGAGGGGGAATCAATCAACACCATAGCCTCTCCGATGATGTGTGAGTAGTTTACCTCAGACCTTCGGGTCCATAGTTATTAGCTAGATGGCTTATTATCTCTCTTTGGATCTCAATACAATGTTCTCCTCGATCTTATTGGAGATCTATTTGATGTAAATCTTTTTGCGGTGTGTTTGTCGAGATCCGATGAATTGTGGGTTTATGATCAAGTTTATCTATGAACAATATTTGATTCTTCTCTGAAATCTTTTATGTATGATTGGTTATCTTTGCAAGTCTCTTCGAATTATCAGTTTGGTTTGGCCTACTAGATTGATCTTTCTTGCAATGGGAGAAGTGCTTAGCTTTGGGTTCAATCTTGCGGTGTCCTTTCCAAGTGACGGCAGGGGCAGCAAGGCACGTATTGTATTGTTGCCATCAAGGATAAAAAGAAGGGGTTTATATCATATTGCTTGAGTTTATCACTCTACATCATGTCATCTTGCTTAATGTGTTACTCAATTCTTATGAACTTAATACTCTAGATGCATGCTGGATAGCGGTCGATGTGTGGAGTAATAGTAGTAGATGCAGAATCGTTTCGGTCTACTTGTCACGGACGTGATGCCTATATACATTATCATGCCTAGATATTCTCATAATTATGCACTTTTATATCAATTGATTGATAGTAATTCGTTCACCCACCGTAATAATTATGCTATCTTGAGAGAAGCCACTAGTGAAACCTATGGCCCCCGGGTCTATTCTCTATTATATTAATCTCCCGTTAACTAGCTATTTCTGTCGCAGTTTATTTTGCAATCTTTATATTACAATCTATATCATAAAAATCCCAAAAATATTTATCCTATTGTTTTCATCTCTATCAGATCTCACTCTTGTAAGTGACCGTGAAGGCATTGACAACCTCTTTATCGCGTTGGTTGCGAGGTTCTTATTTGTTTGTGCAAGTACGAGGTACTTGCGTAGAGTCTCCTATTGGATTGATACCTTGGTTCTCAAAAACTGAGGGAAATACTTACGCTACTTTGCTACATCACCCTTTCCTCTTCAAGGGAAAACCAACGCAGTGCTCAAGAGGTAGCACACACTCACATATTAGCTACACCCAATGCTCAAGTACGATCATAGTGGCCCTTAGTTGGTGCTTTATAAGATAAGATGGAGACTCGAAATAAAATTAAAAATTGCATAAAGTAAATAGATAGGCCCTTCGCAGAGGGAAGTAGGGATTTGTAGAGGTGCCAGAGCTCAAAGATTAAATTGAGAGATATTTTTTTGAGAGGCATACTTTTCCCGTCAAGGAAAACGACCGAGTAATTCCAAACACTTTCCATGCTAGATATATCATTGGCAGTTCCGAAATAGAAAATTAAGTTTATTCTTTTTACAGCATTCTTTCACAATCCATGGCCGTTGTATCCACGGGTGCCTTACATACCAACACTTTTCAAGAAATTTATTATTTGATAACATAAAGTAAATTTCTTTTTCATTTCGGGACTGGGCATCCCTATTACCGCCGTACTCTCGTGCAATGAAAAGTGAATAAACACTCATCTTGCAAATAACACATCTAGCATCGAAAATATTAGCCACCCCCTTCCGCTTAATGAGCGGTACGAGCACACAAAAAGGAAATTTATTTTGAAAATTAGAGATGGCACATACAAATTTGCTTAGAACGGCACGGGAATACCACACATAGGTAGGTATGGAGGACTCATATGGCAAAACTGGGTTTAAATATTTTGGATGCACAAGTTTTATTTCCACTTAGTACAAGTGGAGGCTAGCAAAAAGATTGAGAAGCAACCAACCAAGAAACAAAAAATCACATAAGCGAGCATTAAGCATAACTAACACCGAATAATGCACCACAAGTAGGATACAATTTCATTACATAACTATTGACTTTCGTGCTTGCATAGGGAATCACAAACCTTAACACCAATGTACTTACTAAAGCATACTTACTCATCAATATGACTCACATATTACTATCATCATATCTCAAAACTATTACAAGGCATCAAGTTTATGTTGTCTAATGATCTTCATGAAAGTTTTTATTATATCCCTCTTGAATATCTATCACTTTGGGACTAGTTTCATATGTTGCAATTGCTTTTGACAAGCACAAAGAAATCTAAGTGAAGAACATGAGCATAAAATATCGTCTCTCAAAATAATATAAGTGAAGCATGAGAGAATTTCTTCAAAAATGTACTAACTCTCTGTAACACCCCAGATATAACTTGCCATATTTGTAACTCCGACTCTGCCATTTCCGGCTTTAAGTTATGAGTTTCCCTTCGTGGTTGGGTTTTGTCTTTGTTTTGCATTTTGTTCGTGTCATGCATTTAATATCATGTCATCATGTGCATCTCATTTGCATACGTGTTCGTCTCATGCATCCGAGCATTTTCCCTGTTGTCCGTTTTGCAATCCGACACTCCTACGTGCACCGGCGTCCCCTCTTGCCTCTTTTCGTGAGCAGGTGTTAAACGTTCTCGGAATGGACCAAGATTTTCCAAGTGGCCTTGGTACACCACCGGTAGACCGCCTGTCAAATTTCGTTCCATTTGGAGTCCGTTTGATACTCCAATGGTTAACCGGGTAATCGGAAAGGCCTCGTGTGTGTTGCAGCCCAACACCCCTCCAAAACGGCCCCAAAACTCATCCAAACCACTTCCATGTCCTCCGCCGTCGGATCACGATCACGTGGGCGAAAACTACACCCCATTTGGACACTCCTACCTTCTTCTAGGTATAAATATATGCACCCCTCCTCCAAATTAGGGTCCAAAACCCTAGCCCCGCTACCTCTCCGCCGCCGAACACGTCCAGTCCCGCCAGACAGATCACGCCGCCGCCACCGCGCCTATCGCACGCCGCCACCTGTCCTGCGGGTCTTCGTCGCAGTCGCGGCCCACCGGAGCCCAGGGCAGGCCCGTGCGGGCCCGAGCCACACCGCCGCCACCTGCGTGCAGCGCGCCGCCCGCAGCGCCCGACGCCGAGCCGAGCTTCCTCCTGCCGGCGCTTCCTAGATCCTCGTCGGACCGCGCCTCCTCACCGGACCGCACCTCCGCACCGGATCGCCTTCCCTGACGTCGACCGCCGCCGCCGAGCCAAAGATCCGGCGCCACAGCCCTCTTCTTCCCCCTCCGGTGTCCGTCTCCGGAAAGACTCCGGCGAACCTCGTTTCCCATGCGAAGAAACCCTAGATATGTTCTTCTGCGAGGTAGTTTTCTGCTAAGTCCCTAATGTTGTATGCCTCTGTTCATCATGCCATATATCCATAACCGTAGCTCTGTTTCATGCGCATGATATATCAAAATGTTTAATGTGAGATGATCTTCATTTCGTTTCATTGTGATATCCTTGTTTGAGTCCATATTGATGCCCAAATCATGGATGCAAGAGTGCTATAAAATGGTTGCTCCTGTTACTTATTAGTTTTGGGTGATTTGTTATTTTTGTCACATTTGTTGTGTGCTTCATATGGGCATGTTCTCTACATGTGTTTTGTACTATGCCATGCCATCTTTACAGGGGTGCTTGCCATGTATTTTTGTGATCTTTGTGGTGAGTAGCAGAAGCATGCAAAGTAGCCTTTGTGATATTGCTGATTTCAGGGACTTAGGATTTTTCTAAGTCCTTGTTCTGTTGTTATTCTTATGCCATGTAAACATGATGCTATAGAGTGATCCATGCTTGTTTTGAGTATCTACATTAATGGTGTTTTGGACATATGGTTATGCTCTATCGATCCATGCCCCTATTTGCATTTATGGAGTGACCTAGCATGTCTTATTCTTGCTCCACTTTTGCTAAAAAATGTTCCTGGCAGACTGTTTACATGTTAATCAATTTTGCCGCGGTTGTTTCTAGTGATCCATGCATGCTATGAACTTTATATTGCCTTGGTTAGATTCATGAACATGTCTTATTGCTAATGCTATGCTTATCTTGTCATGAAATACCTTGTGATGAGTGTTTTGAGCTCGCAAAGTTGCCTTCATAACTCTGTTTATGCCATGCTCTATTTTCTGCTAAGTCTGAATCTGATAATAAAACTTGCTATGTTTACTTGGGTGCCATCATATCTTCTGTGCCTTTTTGGCTCATGATCAGTAAGGGACTTTTGTTCTAGGCATTTAGTAGATTCATACCATGCCTTGTTTTCCTATGATATGTTCCTGTTACCTGTTGTTTGCTTGCTATAATCATGGCTTCCTGATGAGATTTCTGGCATGTTAGTATTTTCACCAAGTCTGTGAAGCTGATATCTTTTGCACTTTTTCCATGCTTGTTTGAACCTGTTCGAGTGTGATTTAGCCATAGCTCAGTGTTCATGTTTTGTCAAGCATCTTGAGTACATAACTGCCATATGCTTTGTTGCTATGTTGGAGTGCAGTAGCTTAGTTTGTTGTTGCATTCTAGATGGCATCGTGCTGTTAATCGCAGAATTGTGCCATTATTGTTTTGCTTGCCATTTGCAAACCGTGCATCCGATTCTGGTGATCCTTATATCTATTTCGACCAAAATCATCTCTTCTTTCCAGAGGCACACTTGGTTTGCCTAGTTGATGCCTTGATCAATCTTTTCCTTCCGGAGCATGCATATGCATTGCATATCACATCCCGCATGTCATGACATGTTTTGCATCATGTTGCTTGTGCATTGCACCGTGATTGATTGTTGGTCCTTTTGCTTGTGTTCTTGCTTTGGGTAGAGCAGGGAGACGAGTACGTGATCAAGGAACCTGTTGAGTACGCTAACGAGGATCAAGCTTTCGTCAACTCTGAGAACTTTGCAGGCAAGATGACCATACCCTCGAAATCACTTCTATCTTTGCTTGCTAGTTGTTCGCTCTATTGCTATGCCGCGATGCCTACCACTTGCTATATCATGCCTCCCATATTGCCATCTCAAGCCTCTAACTCACCTTTCCTAGCTAACTGTTGTTTGGCTATGTTACCGCTTTTGCTCGACCCCTCTTATAGCGTTGTTAGTTGCAGGTGAAGTTGAAGTTTGTTCGATGTGGGAACATGGATTTTGTTGGGATATCTTTATTATATCTTGTTTACTTTAATGCATCTATATACTTGGTAAAGGGTGGAAGGCTTGGCCTTATGCCTGGTGTTTTGTTCCACTCTTGCCGCCCTAGTTTCCGTCATACCGGTGTTATGTTCCTTGATTTTGTGTTCCTTACGCGGTTCGGTGTTATGGAAACCCCTTGACAGTTTGCTTTGAATAAAACTCCTCCAGCAAGGACCAACCTTGGTTTTAACATTTGCCACCTAAGCCTTTTTCCCTTGGGTTCCGTGGACTCAAGGGTCATCTTTATTTTTAACCCCTGGTCCAATGCTTCTCTAAGTGTTGGTCCAACCTGAGCGATGCCTGGCGCCCCCTGGGCAACCAGGGTCTATGCCAACCAAACGTCTGGCTCATCCGGTGTGCCCTAAGAACGAGATATGTGCAGCTCCTATCGGGATTTGTCGGCACATTCGGGTGGCTTTGCTGGTCTTGTTTTACCATTGTCGAAATGTCTTGTAACCGGGATTCCGAGTCTGATCAGGTCTTCTTGGGAGAAGGAATATCCTTCGTTGACCGTGAGAGCTTGTGATGGGCTAAGTTGGGACACCCCTGCAGGGTTTTGAACTTTCAAAAGCCGTGCCCGTGGTTGTGGGCAGATGGGAATTTGTTAATATCCAGTTGTAGAATACTTGCACTTAACTTAATTAAAATGAATCAACAGCGTGTGTAGCCATGATGGTCCCTTTTCAGCGGAGTCTGGGAAGAGAAACGGTCTCGTGTTATGCTTGAACGTAAGTAGCTTCAGGATCACTTCTTGATCACTATTAGCTTATCGACCGTGCTTTGCTTCTCTTCTCGCTCTCTTTTGCATAAGTTAGCCACCATATATGCTAGTGCTTGCTGCAGCTCCACCTCACTACCCCTTTCCTACCCTTAAGCTTAAATAGTCTTGATCTCGCGGGTGTGAGATTGCTGAGTCCCCATGACTCACAGATACTTCCAAACAGATGCAGGTGCCGATTATGCCAGTGCAGGGGACGCTACCAAACTCAAGTGGGAGTTCGATGAGGATTCGGGCCGTTACTATGTTTCTTTTCCAGATGATCAGTAGAGGAGCCCAGTTGGGACGATCAGGGATCTACATTTCGGGTTGTCTTTCTTTATTTTGGTTCCATAGTCGGACCTTGATTGTATTCTAGATTATGTATGATGTATTTATGTATTGTGTGTAGTGGCGATTGTAAGCCGACTCTTTATCCCTTTCTTATTCAGTACATGGGATGTGTAAAGATTACCCCTCTTGCGACATGCCTACCATGCAGTTATGCCTCTAAGTCATGCCCCAACACGTGGGAGATATAGCCGCATCGTGGGTGTTACAAGTTGGTAATCAGAGCCTTCCCCGACTTAGGAGCCCCCTGCTTGATCGAATCACTAACGTTGTTGAGTCTAGAACAAAATGTTTTGAGTCTTAGGATTATATATATCGGAGAGTAGGATTATTTTTACTCCTCATTCCCTTCGTCGCTCTGGATGGATCCTCCAACGCGTCAGAATCCGAACCCTCTGCCACCACCTCCACCTCCGGAGGCATGGCAAGCTGTCATGGCCGCCACCAACACGAACACTCAGATGCTTTTGCAACTCTTGCAAGAGCGCAACCAAGGGCAAGGCAACCAAGGAAATCATGGACAAGGAAACAATCAACCTAAGTTTGCTACCCTCAATCAGTTCCTCGCAAACCAGTCGAAGTCCTTCAGCAACTGTGTCGAGGCCATAGACGCCGACGACTGGCTCGTGGATATCTGCAAACATTTTGAGTGTAGCAATGTCAGGCCTGAGGACTTTGTCAAGTTTGATTCGTTTCAACTCAAGGATCAAGCTGCTCAGTGGTATCAACAATACAGAGATTCCAGAGGAGGTCGTGTCATTACCTGGGATGATTTCCGCCGAGACTTCAAAGCTCATCACATTCCACAAAGTGTTGCTTAGAGTAAGTGTGAGGAGTTCCGCAATCTCAAGCAAGGCAGCATGTCTGTGTATCAATACAATATCCTATTTCAGAGGCTCGCTCACTTCTCTAAACAAGACGTCCCTGATGAAAAGAGCATGATTTATCAATTCAGCGGTGGCCTCAGAGAAGACCTGCAATTAGCTCTCGTGCTTTTTGAGCCAACTAAGTATGATAAATTCTACAACATGGCACTAAAGCAAGAAGCTTCTCAGCTCAAGTGTGATGCTTCTAAGAAGAGAGTCAGGGATGCAGTTCAATCTTCTTATTCGTCTCAAGTGGCAGCTAAGCAACAGAAGTTTTGGTTGCCTCCTCCTCCTCCGTTTCATCAGCCTTATCAGCAGAAGAGTAAAGGTGGCAATGGATCTTCCTACCCACCCAACCCAGGCTATCAGAACAAAGCTCAGTCTCATACTCCAAGGTCAAGATTTGCCTAGGCAGTTATCAGTTGTCTCTCCGGGTAAATTCATGAATGCAAGCTCTTTGGTTCCGAATGTTTCTACCAAGATGGGCGACTATAAATTTCTGTCTTCTCCAATTGTTCTTGGTAGCTCGGATATTGATCTAATTCTCGGCATGGACTGGCTTTCTAAGCACAAGTCTTAGCTTGATTGTGCTGCCAAGCAGATTCAATTGACACACTCTTCTGAGAATGTGATCATCTATGCCGCCCGTGATGATACCATTTGACTGTTTTCTCCGATTGAGAAGGGCGAGTTGATAGCCATCTCTCAGATTCCAGTCGTTTGTGAATATCAAGACGTCTTTCCAGAAAAGCTTCCAGGAATGCCTCCTCACCGGCCAGTTGAATTCATTATCGATCTTGAGCCTGGCACGAAACCTATTTGCAAACGTCCTTACAAGCTTGGATTATAAGAGTTGAAGGAGTTGAAGAAACAACTCGATGGGCAAGAGTGTATGGGTCTGATCAGACTGAGTTCATCTCCATGGGGTTGTGGTGTTCTTTTTGTCAAGAAGAAGGATGGCACGGAACGACTCTGCATCGACAACTGTCCATTGAACAAGATGACAATAAAGAACAAGTACCCACTTCCCAACATCAATGAGCTATTCGAGCAACTTAAGGGCGCTCAAGTTTTCTCCAAGCTTGACCTCTGTATGGGTTATCATCAGATTCGCATTCGTGAACAAGATATCCCCAAGACAGCATTCAGAACAAGCTATGGTTCTTATGAATACACTGTCATGTCTTTCTGCCTTGTCACTGCTCCTCCAACGTTCTCTCGCATGATGAACTTCATCTTCAACCCTTACACAAATGATTTCGTCTTGGTGTATCTCGATGATATTTTGGTCTTTTCCAAGAATAAGGAGGATCATGCCAAGCATTTGAGATTGGTACTCGACAAACTCAGAGATCATCAATTCTATGCGAAGTTTTCCAAGTGTGAGTTCTAGCTTGATGAGGTTCCCTACCTTGGCCATATCATCCCTGCCAAGGGCATTGCTGGTAATCCTGAGAAGGTGTCTGCAATTGTGAATTGGGAACCGCCTTAGAATGTCAAGCAGCTCCACAGTTTTCTTGGGCTTGCAAGCTATTGTCGAAGATTCGTTGAGAATTTCTCTGAGATTGCAAAGCCTCTTTCCAACCTCCTCCAGAAGCATGTTAAGTATGTCTCGACGCCTGAATGTGACGTCGCTTTCAACACCCTGGAAGAGAAGTTAGTCACAACTCCTGTTTTGACTCCTCCTGATGAATCCAAACCATTCGAAGTTTTCTGTGATGCCTCCCTGCAAGGTCTCGGTGTTGTGTTAATGCAAGAGAAGAAAGTTGTGGCTTATACCTCTCGCCAGTTGAATCCCAACGAAAAGAACTACCCCACTCATGACCTCGAGTTAGCGGCAGTTATCCATGCATTATTAACGTGGATACATCTCTTGTTGGGAAGGAAAGTGGACATCTTCACTGATCATAAGAGTCTCAAGTACATCTTCACTCAGCCCAACCTCAACCTCAGGCAGACTCATTGGGTCGAAATGATTCAAGAATACAATCCCAGTATTGAATATACTCCAGGCAAGGCCAATGTCATTGCACATGCTTTGAGCAGGAAGACTTACTGCAATAGCTTAATTCTCAAGCCCTTCCAACCGGACCTTTGTGAAGCTTTCCGCAAACTGAGTCTCCAAGTTGTTCCTCAAGGCTTTCTTGCCAACCTCCAAGTCTCTCCTACTTTGGAAGATCAAATTCGTGAGGCACAACTTCTTGATGCCATGGTGAAGAAGGTGAAAATGGGATTGCCAAGAGTCAACCCAAATACAAGTGCTATCGCATTGATGACAAAGACACTCTATTCTTCGAGGATTGAATTGTGGTTCCTAAAGGTGATCTAAGGAAAGTCATTATGAACGAGGCGCACAATTCCCTTCTATCCATTCATCCTGGAAGTACAAAGATGTACCATGACCTCAAGCAATCGTATTGGTGGACTCGAATGAAGTGAGAAATTGCTCAATTCGTGAATGAATGTGATGTCTGCAGAAGAGTGAAAGCAGAACACCAACGGCCAGCTGGTCTCCTCCAACCTCTTGCCATTGCAGAATGGAAGTTTGACCATATTGAGATGGACTTCTTGACTGGATTTCCCAAGTCCAAATGTGGAAATGATGCTATCTTCGTTGTCATCAACAATCTTACTAAAGTGGCTCATTTCCTTCCAATCAAAGAATCGACTACAGCAGCTCAGCTGGCAGAACTATACACCTCCAGGATTGTCTCCTTCCACGGCATTCCGTAATTGATATCTTCAGTTCGTGGAAGCATCTTTACTTCTAAGTTCTGGGACTCCTTTAAGAAGGTCATGGGCACCAACATTCGCTTCAGCACAGCCTTCCATCCTCAAACTACTGGCCAAGTCGAGCGAGTCAATCAAATCCTTGAAGATATGCTCAGGGCTTGTGTCATTTCCTTCGGTATGAAGTGGGAAGATTGTCTTCCATATGCCGAGTTCTCCTACAACAACAGCTTCCAAGCGAGTCCGGGCAAGGCCGCATTCGAGATTATCTATGGCATAAAGTGTCGTACTCCTCCTAATTGGTTAGAGACTGGTGAACGCCAACTTCTTGGCAATGACTTCATCACAGAGGCACAAGAAATGTGTAAAGTCATCCGTGAAAATATCAAAGCCGTGCAATCATGCCAGAAGAGCTACTATGATAGCAAGCATCGTGACTTGGTTTTCGAGATCGGAGACCATGTCTACCTCTGCGTCTCTCCAGTGAAAGGTACTCGTCACTTCGGTATCAAAGGGAAGCTTGCCCCTAGATACGTGGGTCCTTTCAAGATCATTGGCAAAAGAGGCGACCTCGCCTATCAACTTGAGCTTCCGTCCAACTTCGCAAACGTGCACGATGTGTTCCATGTGTCACAGCTTTGCAAGTGCTTCAAGACTCCTGAGCGCACCATCAACTTCGAACAGATTGATCTCCAAGAAGACCTGTCTTATCGTGAGCTTCCCGTTGCTATTCTTGAAGAAACCGAGCGCAAGACTCGCAACAAGTTTAACAAATTCCTGAAAGTGAAGTGGTCACACTATTCCGACTAAGAAGCCACCTGGGAACGCAAGGACTACCTCCGTTCTGAATATCCGGAGTTCTTTCAGTCCTAGATCTCGGGACGAGATCCTTTCGTAGTGGTGGAGTGTTGTAACACCCCGTATGTAACTTGCCATATTTTCAACTCCGACTCTGCCATTTCTGGCTTTAAGTTATGAGTTTCCCTTCGTGGTTGGGTTTTGTCTCCATTTTGCATTTTGTTCATGTCATGTATTTCATATCATGTCATCATGTGCATCTCATTTGCATACGTGTTCGTCTCATGCATCCGAGCATTTTCCCCGTTGTCCGTTTTGCAATCCGACACTCCTACGTGCAGCGGCGTCCCCTCTTGCCTCTTTTCGTGAGCGGGTGTTAAACGTTTTCGGAATAGACCGAGATTTGCCAAGTGGCCTTGGTACATCGCTGGTAGACTGCCTGTCAAATTTCGTGCCATTTGGAGTCCGTTTGATACTCCAACGGTTAACCGGGTAACCGGAAAGGCCTCGTGTGTGTTGCAGCCCAACACCCCTCCAAAACGGATCAAAAACTCATCCAAACGCCTTCAATGTCCTCCGCTGTCGGATCACAATCGTGTGGGCGGAAACTACACCCCATTTGGACACTCCTACCTTCTTCTAGGTATAAATATGTGCACCCCTCCTCCAAATCCGGGGCCAAAACCTTAGCCCCGCTCCCTCTCCGCCGCCGGACACGTCCGGTCTGGCCGAACAGATCGCGCCGCCGCCACCACGCCTATCGCACACCGCCACCTGTCTGGCGGGTCTTCTCGGCCACCGCAGCCGGCCGAGGCCCAGGGCAGGCCCACCCGGGCCCGCCCAGGCCCGAGCCGCCCTGCCACCACCTGCGCGCAGCGCGCAGCCCGCAGCGCCTGACGCCGAGCTTCCCCGCCGCCGTGCCGAGCTTCCTCCCGCCGGCGCCGCCTAGCTCCTCGCCGGACCGCGCCTCCTCGCCGGACCGCACCTCCGCGCCGGATCGCCTTCCCCGACGTCGGCCGCCGCCGCCGAGCCCAAGATCCGGTGCCGCCGCCCTCTTCTTCCCCCTCCGGTGTCCGTCTCCGGCAAGACTCCGGTGAACCTTGTTTCCCGTGTGAAGAAACCCTAGATATGTTCTTCTGCGAGGTAGTTTTCTGCTAAGTCCCTAATGTTGTATGCCTCTGTTCATCATGCCATATCTCCATGACCGTAGCTCTGTTTCATGCGCATGATATATCAAAATGTTCATTGTGAGATGCTCTTCATTTAATTTCATTGTGATAGGCTTGTTTGAGTCCATCTTGATGCCCAAATCATTGATGCAAGAGTGCTATAAAATGTTTGCTCCTGTTACTTATCAGTTTAGGGTGATTTGCCATTTTTGTCACATTTGTTGTGTGCTTCATATGGGCATGTGCTCTACATGTGTTTTGGACTATGCCATGCCATCTTTACAGGGGTGCTTGCCATGTATTTTTGTGATCTTTGTGGTGACTAGCACAAGCATGCAAAGTAGCCTTTGTGATATTGCTGATTTCAGGGACTTAGGATTTTGCTAAGTCCTTGTTCTATTGTTATTCTTATGCCATGTAAACATGATGCTACAGAGTGATAAATTCTTGTTTTGAGTATCTTCAGTAAGCGTGTTTTGGACATATGGTTATGCTCTATCCATCCATGCCCCTGTTGCATTTATGGAGTGCCCTAGCATGTCTTAATCTTGCTCCACTTTTGCTATAAAATGTTCCTGGCAGATTGTTTACATGTTAATCAATTTTGCCGCGGTTGTTGCTAGTGATCCATGCATGCTATGAACTTGCTCTTGTCTTGGTTAGCTTCATGAACATGTCTTCTTGCTAATGCTATGCTTATCTTGTCATGAAATGCCTTGTGATGAGTGTTTTGAGCTCTCAAAGTTGCCTTCATAACTCTGTTTATGCCATGTTCTGTTTTCTGCTAAGTCTGAATCTAATAATAAAACTTGCTATGTTTACTTGGGTGTTATCATATCTTCTATGCCTTTTTGGCTCATTATCAGTAAGGGACTTTTGTTCTAGGAATTTAGTAGATTCATTACATGCCTTGTTTTGCTATGATATGTTCCTGTAGCATGTTGTTTGCTTGCTCTAAACATGGCTTCCTGATGTGATTTCTGATATGTTCCTGTAGCATCTTTTGTACTTTTACCTTGCTTGTTTGAACCTGTTCTAGTGTGATTTAGCCATAGCTCAGTGTTCATGTTTTGTCAAGCATCTTTAGTACATCACTTCCATATGCTTTGTTGCTATGTTGGAGTGCAGTGGCTTAGTTTCTTGTTGCATTCTAGATGGCATCGTGCTGTTAATTGCAGAATTGTGCCATTATTGTTTTGCTTGCCATTTGCAGACCGTGCATCCGATTCCGGTGATCCTTATATCGATTTCGACCAAAATAATATCATCTTTCCTACAGCACACTTGGTTTGCCAAGTTGATTCCTTGATCAATATTTTCCTTCCGGAGCACGCATATGCATTGCATATCACATCCCGCATGTCAAGCCATGTTTTGCATCATGTTGCTTGTGCATTGCACCGTGATTGATTGTTGGTCCTTTTGCTTGTGTTATTGCTTTGGGTAGAGCCGGGAGACGAGTACGTGATCGAGGAACCTGTTGAGTACGCTAACGAGGATCAAGCTTTCGTCAACTCTGAGAACTTTGCAGGCAAGATGACCATACCCTCGAAATCACTTCTATCTTTGCTTGCTAGTTGTTCGCTCTATTGCTATGCCGCGATGCCTACCACTTGCTATATCATGCCTCCCATATTGCCATGTCAATCCTCGAACCCACCTTTCCTAGCAAACCTTTGTTTGGCTATGTTACCACTTTTGCTCAGCCCCTCTTATAGCGTTGTTAGTTGTAGGTGAAGTTGAAGTTTGTTCCATGTTGGAACATGGATTTTGTGGGGATATTATTATTATATCTTGTTTACTATAATGCATCTATATACTTGGTAAAGGGTGGAAGGCTCGACCTTATGCCTGGTGTTTTGTTCCACTCTTGCCACCCTAGTTTCCATCATACCGGTGTTATGTTCCTTGATTTTGCATTCCTTACGCGGTTGGGTGTTATGGGAACCCCTTGACAGTTCGCTTTGAATAAAACTCCTCCAGCAAGGCCCAACCTTGGTTTTAACATTTGCCACCTAAGCCTTTTTCCCTTGGGTTCCGCGGACTAAAGGGTCATCTTTATTTTTAACCCCCGGGCCGGTGCTTCTCTAAGTGTTGGTCCAACCTGAGCGATGTCCGGCGCCCCCTGGGCAACGAGGGTCTATGCCAACCCAATGTCTGGCCCATCCGGTGTGCCCTGAGAACGAGATATATGCAGCTCCTATCGGTATTTGTTGGCACATTTGGGTGGCTGTGTTGGTCTTGTTTTACCATTGTCGAAATGTCTTGTAACCGGGATTCCGAGTCTGATCGGGTCTTCCTGGGAGAAGGAATATCCTTCGTTGACCGTGAGAGCTTGTGATGGGCTAAGTTGGGACACCCTTGTAGGGTTTTGAACTTTTGAAAGTCGTGCCCACTGTTATGGGCAGATGGGAATTTGTAAATATCCGGTTGTAGAAAACTTGGCACTTAACTTAATTAAAATGAATCAACCGCGTGTGTAGCCGTGATTGTCTCTTTTCGGCGAAGTCCGGGAAGAGAACACAGTCTCATGTTATGCTTGAACGTAAGTAGCTTCAGGATCACTTCTTGACCACTATTAGCTTATCGAGCATGCTTTGCTTCTATTCTCGCTCTCTTTTGCATAAGTTAGCCACCATATATGCTAGTGCTTGCTGCAGCTCCACCTCACTACCCCTTTCCTACCCTTAAGCTTAAATAGTCTTGATCTCGCGGGTGTGAGATTGCTGAGTCCCCGTGACTCACAGATACTTCCAAACAGATGCAGGTGCCGATGATGCCAGTGCAGGGGACGCTGCCGAACTCAAGTGGGAGTTCGACGAGGATTCGGGCCATTACTATGTTTCTTTTTCGGATGATCAGTAGAGGAGCCCAGTTGGGACGATCGGGGAACTAGCATTTGGGGTTGTCTTTCTTTATTTTGGCTCCGTAGTCGGACCTTGATTGTATTCTGGATGATGTATGATATATTTATGTATTGTGTGAAGTGGCGATTGTAAGCCGACTCTTTATCCCTTTCTTATTCAGTACATGGGATGTGTAAAGATTACCCCTCTTGCGACATGCCTACCATGCGGTTATGCCTCTAAGTCGTGCCACGACACATGGGAGATATAGCCGCATCGTGGGTGTTACACTCTCAAGTAAATCTAAGTGAAGCATGAGAGCATTTCTTGAAAAATATTAAATCACACTATGATCAAAAAGATATAAGTGAAGCACTTTGTCAATTCCATAGCTCAAAAAAATTAAGTGAATCATAAAGAGCAATTCTAACAAATCATAGTATAATTTTGGCTCTCTCAAATAGGTGCGTTCAGCAAGGATACTTTACACAAAACAAAAAGCAAAACAAGCGAAGACTCATATAATACAAGACGCTCCTAGCAAAACTCATGATATGTGACGAATAAAAATATAGCTCCAAGTAAAATACCGATGGTCGTTAGAAGAAATAGGGGATGCCTTCCGGGGCATCCCCGAGCTTAGTTGCTTGGTTATCCTTGAATATTAACTTGGGGAGCCATGGGGCATCCCCAAGCTTAGGCTCTTCTTACTCCTTATTCCTTCATCCATCGTGATCTCACCCAAAACTTGTAAACTCCAATCACACAAAACTTAACAAAACCTTTATGAGATCCGTTAGTATAAGAAAACAAATCACTACTCTAGGTACTGTTGCAAACCCAGTCATATTTTATTTTTGCATTATATCTACTGTATTCCAACTTTTCTGTAGCTCATACCCCCCGATACAACCCATAGATTCATCAAAATAAGCACACAAAGCAAAGAAAACGAAATCTGTCAAACACAGAATAGTATGTAGTAGTTTGAAAACTTCAAATACTTCTCTAACTCCAAACACTCTAAAAACTTAGGATAGCGTAGGAAATTTATATACCAATCTTTTGTAAAAAATTCAGAATTTTATCACGCTTCTGTTATTTTAAAGAATTCTGTTACTGGCACAAAAAGTTTATGTTTTTCAACAAGATCAAATCAACTATCACCCGACATGATTCCAAAGGCTTTACTTGGCACAAACACTAATTAAAACATAAAAAAACACAATAATAACAGTAGGATAATTGTGCAAACACTCAAGAACAGAAATAAAAAGACAAAATAGATTTTATTCATTGGATTGCCTCCCAACAAGCGCTATCATTTTATGCCCCTAGCTAGGCATAATGCATAGATCTAAGTATTGTCATCTTTAGTTCTTGATCCATACGATGCCCTCATGATTGATTCATATGGTGGCTTAATTTTTGTTATAGGAAAGTGTTCCATTCCCTTTCTTAGTGGAAATTAAAATTTAATATTGCCTTCTTTCATATCAATCACGGCACCAATAGTACGTAAAAATGGTATACCAAGTATAATCGGACAAGACGGATTAGAATCTGTCAAGAACAATAAAATCTATGGGAACATAATTCCTATTTGCAAGAATAAGAACATCATAAATTCTTCCCATAGGCTTTTTAATAGTGGAATCTTCCAAGTGCAAATTAAGAGAACACTCTTCAATATCGGTAAGACCAAGCACATCACATAAAGATTTCAGAATTGTGGAAACACTAGCACCCAAATCACATAAAGAAAAACAATCCTAGTTTTTAATCTTGAATTTCATAGTAGGTTCCCATTAATCATGCAATTTTCTAGGAATTAATATTTCTAATTCAAACTTTTCTTCCAAAGCTTTCAGCATGGCATCTATGATATGTTTAGTAAAGGCTTTATTCTGTTCATAAGCATGGGGTGAATTTATCATGGATTGCAACAAGGAAATACAATAAATCATAGAGCAATTATGATAATTGAAGTCTTTGTAAGCCAAAAGAGTGGGCACATCACTATTTAAAGTTTTGACCTCTCCAAACCCACTTCTATCAATTTTTCATCAAGATTTTCACCCTCTGAATTATAGGGGCGCCTTCTAACTAAAGTTGAATCTTCTTCATTCCCCTTCTCATCAATTTTAATTTTACTAAACAAGGAATCAATAGAAGAAAAACCAATCACTTTAAGATCTTCATCACTTTTATGAAAACAATCACTAGAAAACGCTCGTTTTAAGAATTCTCTTTTAGCTCTAAGCATAGCGGTTCTTTTCTTGCTTTCATCCATAGAAATATGTAAGGCTTTAATTGATTCATCAACCTTAGGTACAAACATTTTCAACTTGAGATTTTCTACGTCGTGAGAAATTATATCAATGCTTCTAGACATATCATCAATCTTATTCAATGTTTCTTATATCGTATTATTAGTTTTTAAGCGTTGATAATTTTTTTTAATTTTATTCTCAAGATCAGAGGTGTTCCTAATATTGTAAGAAGAATTTCCATAGGAATTACCATAATTATTATTGGAATTTCCAAGAAAAGGCCTAGGATTAAAAACTACCTCTATAAGCATTGTTATTAAAATTGTTTCACGAGACAAAATTCACATCTATGGGATCACTATTTTGCTCAATCAAACTAGACAAAGGTACATCATTAAGATCAATAGGAGAACTTTTATTAGCAATCAATTGAAGGAAATATGCCCTAGAGGCAATAATAAAGTTGTTATTTATATTTCCTTATATCATGATAAATGTTTATTATTCATGCTAGAATTGTATTAACCGGAAACTTAGTGCATGTGTGAATACATAGACAAAACTGAGTGTCCCTAGTAAGCCTCTACTTGACTAGCTCGTTAATCAAAGATGGTTAAGTTTCCTAACCATAGACATGTGTTGTCATTTGATGAACGGGATCACATCATTAGATAATGATGTGATGGACAAGACCCATCTGTTAGCTTAGCATTATGATCGTTTAGTTTTATTGCTATTGCTCTCTTCATGAATTATACATGTTCCTCTGACTATGAGATTATGCAACTATCGAATACCGAAGGAACACCTTGTGTGCTATCAAATGTCACAACGTAACTGGGTGATTATAAAGATGCCCTACAGGTGTCTCCAATGGTGTTTGTTGAGTTGGCATAGATCGAGATTAGGATTTGGCACTCCGTGTACTGTAGAGGTATCTTTGGACCCTCTCGGTAATGCAAATCACTATGATCATTGCAAGAAAATGTGACTAATTCGTTAGTTACGGGATGATGCATTATGGAACGAGTAAAGAGACTTGCCAATAATGAGATTGAACTATGTATGAGGATACCGACGATCGAATCTCGGGCAAAGTAACATACCGATGACAAAGGGAGCAATGTATGTTGTTATGCGGTTTGACCGATAAAGATCTTCGTAGAATATGTAGGAGCCAATATGAGCATCCAGGTTTCGCTATTGGTTATTGACCGGAGATGTGTCTCGGTCATCTCTACATAGTTCCCAAACCCGTAGGGTCCGCACGCTTAACGTTCAACGACGATTTGTATTATGAGTTATGTGATTTGATGAACCGAAGTTTGTCCAGAGTCCCGAATGAGATCATTGACATGACGAGGAGTCTTGAAATGGTCGAGACATAAAGATCGATATATTGGAACGTTATGTTTGGACACCGGAATGCTTTCAGAAAGGTTCAGACATTTTCCGGAGTAGTGGGGGTTACCGGGACCCCCCAAGGGGGTAAGGGGCCTTCATGGGCCCTAGTGGAGAGAGGAGGCGGCGGCCAGCTGGAGGCGCGCGCCCCCCAAGCCCAAACCGAATTGGACTAGGGTTGCGGGGCGGCCCCCCTTTCCTTCTTATCCTCCACCTCATTCCCCATCCCCCCTTCTTCGGAAAGGAAAGGGGGGCGAATCCTACATAGACCAGGAGTCCAAGTAGGACTTCCACCCCTTGGCGCGCACCCCTTGGGCCGGCCTCCTCTCCCCCCCTTATATACGTGGGAGGGGGGACACCAAAGACACAACAAGTCTTCTCTTAGCCATGTGCAGTGCACCCTCCACAGTTACACACCTCGGTCATATCGTCGTAGTTCTTAAACAAAGCCCTGCGCCGATAACTTCGTCATCACCGTCACCAAGCCGTCGTGCTGACGGAACTCTCCCTCGTCCTCAACTGGATCAAGAGTTCAAGGGAAGTCATCCAGATGAACTTGTGCTGAACACGGAGGTGTCGTAAGTTCGGTGCTAGGATCGGTTGGATCGAGAAGACGTTCAACTACATCAACCGCATTACTAAATGCTTCCACTTTCGGTCTATGAGGGTACGTGGACACACTCTCCTGTCTCATTTCTATGCATCTCCTAGATAGATCTTGTGTGATCGTAGGAATTTTTTTGAAATACTGCGTTCCCCAACAGTGGCATCCGAGCCAGGTTTATGCGTAGATGTTATATGCCCGAGTAGAACACAATGAGTTGTGGGCGATAATAGTCATACTCCTTACCAGCAACGTTTTACTTTGATTTGGCGGTATTGTTGGATTAAGCGGCCCCGACCGACATTACATGACCGTGTTCATGAGACTGGTTCTACTGACGTGCTTTGCACACAGGTGGCTGGCGGGTGTCTGTTTCTCCAACTTTAGTTGAATCAAGTTTGATTATGCTCGGTCCTTGTTGAAGGTTAAAACAGCACAATTGACGAAAAATTGTTATGGTTTTGATGCGTAGGTAAGAACGGTTCTTGCTAGAAGCCTGTAGCAGCCACGTAAAACTTGCAATAAAAAAGTAGAGGCCGTCTAACTTGTTTTTGCAGGGCATGTTGTCATGTGATATGGTCAAGACGTGATGAGATATGAATTGTTGTATGAAATGATCATGTTTTGTAAAAGTTATCGGCAACTGGCAGGAGCCTTATGGTTGTCACTTTATTGTATGAAATGCAATCGTCATGTAATTGCTTTACTTTATCACTAAGCGGTAGCGATAGTCGTAGAAGCAATAGTTGGCGAGATGACAATGATGCTACGATGGAGATCAAGGTGTCAAGCCGGTGACAGTGGTGATCATGACAGTGCTTTCGAGATGGAGATCAAAGGCACAAGATGATGATGGCCTTATCATATCACTTATTTTGTTTGCATCTGATGTTTATCCTTTATGCATCTTATTTTTCTTAGTATGGCGGTAGCATTATAAGATGATCTATCACTAAATTTCAAGGTACAAGTGTTCTCTCTGAGTATGCACCTGTCGGAGTCTTGGGAACGGGGGTACCCAAACTTGCCTGCCTGCGGCCTAGGGCGTGGCTCCACCAATGGCCTGGTATTGCCCATCTTCACCAGCAACCACTCAAGACCCTCGCGAGGCGGCCAAGACCTCCTCCGGGGCAGCCTTGCTAGGCTGGCTCCCGAGGAGCGGAGATATCTATGCAAGGAGCACCTAGTGAGGTCGGCGTGACATGAGCCCTGATGACCAAGGCCAGGCGGGCGCCAGCGGGCGCAGCGTGCCAGTCTCCTCTTTGGTGCTAAGGAAGCAGGCACAGTCGAGGAGTCCTGAGGCATCAGGCAAAGGTTTCCATATTAGTGCAAAAATTCCAAGACCAGTAGGACGGCAGGACGGAGGTCACCGCATAGCCCACGGCGGCGTCACCACCAGAGCCTTTGGCAGGATAAGACCACCTTTTGTCAGGATAACTTGTACTAGTTGTCTCCCTTCGAAATTGGCCATTGTGGGATCCCTTCCCGCCTAGACATTTGGGAAGAGGACCGGGGCCCCTATAAATAGGGCTAGCTACAACCTAGTCAAGAGAGGCTCATATGGGGACGGATCATTCGGACCATCCTCAAGCACACCAGCTCATCGATCTCAAAAACAGATCTGCTCAGGAGGCTATTCGTCCACTGTACTAGTTCATCCTCAGCCCAAGAGGCAATCCACCACACCACACTAGAGTAGGGTATTACACCACAATGGTGGCCCAAACCAGTATAAACTCTCGTGTCACTTGTTCCTTGGGTTCGGTGAGCTAGGCCTAGAGATCATTGTGAGAGTGAGCTAGGGAGAGAGAGAGAGAGAGATCTTCATGCGCACCCTCGTGTTCGAACCTCAAGGGTTTGATGGAACCCGCAATCTGATATTTGGCGCGCCAGGTAGGGGTGCCCCGAAGCTTCGCCTCTCCGCTTGCTTCACCCTGCTCCATGGCAGAGGCCATCCCTCCAATTAGGCCGGCAGGCGCCTGTGGATGCGCCGCGGGCATCCGGGCCTTCAGCCATGCCTTGCTGTAGGTGCGGGGGTCGCGCAAGTTCAAGCCAAGGATGCCGCCCCGCTACGACGGTGCGGAGGATCCGGCGGCCTTCCTGCAGGCGTATGAGGAGGCCGTTCTCAAAGACGGAGGCAACGGCCAGGTCATAGCCAACTGGTTCCCCCTGGTCCTGGCCGGCGTGCCATGCGCTTGGCTTCTCAGCCTGCCAGGATCTTCGGTGGCCTCCTGGGAGGAGTTGTGCGGTCTCTTCATCGCGCACTTCACGGCATAGGCGCCCCTCGCAGTAGCAGCCCTCCTTGGTGGTTCGCGGGCTACAGCCACGGGTTGCCATGTCAAGCAGTTCATCCGTCAGATGGGCGCCTGTCGACGTCCTGGGAAAGGGGGTACCCAGAGTTTCCTGCCTGCGGCCCAGGGCGTGGCTCCACCAATGGCCTAGTACGGCCCATCTTCACCAGCAGCCACTCAAGACCCTCGCGAGGCAGACGACACCAAGACCTCCTCCGGGGAGGCCTCGCTAGGCTGGCTCCTGAGGAGCGGAGATATCTATGCAAGGTGCACCTCGCGAGGTCCGCGTGACGTAAGCCATGACGACCAAGGCCAGGCAGGCCCAGCAGCCGCAGAGTACATGTTTCCACTTTGGTGCTAAAGGGGCAAGCGCAGGCGAGGAGTCCCGAGGCATCAGGTAAAGGCTTCCATATTGGTGCAACAAGACCAAGACCAGCAGGACGGCAGGGCGAAGGTCACCACGGAGCCCACGGCGGCATCACCACCAGAGCCTTTGGCAGGCGAAGACCACCTTTTGTCATGATAACTTGTACTAGTTGTCTCCCTTCAAAATTGGTCGTTCTGGGATCTCTTCCCGCCTAAACATTTGGGAAGAGGACCAGGGACTCTATAAATAGGACTAGCCACCACCTTATCAAGGGACGGATCATTGAGACCATCCTCACACAGACAAGCTCACCGAGCTAAAGAACACATGTCCTCAGGAGGTTGTTCATCCCTTGTACTAGTTCATCCTCAGCCTGCAAGGCAATCAACCACACCACACTGGAGTAGGGATTACACCACAACGGTGGCCCGAACTAGTATAAACTCTCATGTCACTTGTCCCTTGGGTTCAGCGAGCTAGGCCTAGAGATCGTTGCGAGAGTGAGCGTGAGAGAGAGAGAGAGATCTTTGGTGCACCCCAGTGTTCGAACCTCAAGGGTGTGCCGAAACCCACGATCCGACATTTGGCGCGCCATGTAGGGGTGCGTTGAAGCCTCTCTTCCGTCAGCTGATCCACCAACACCCCGCGGTCTAGATGTTTGGCGACACAAGGGCCAACGCAGACCATTGGGCTGCTTGGCCCGTCAAGGCGGTACCGTCCGCCCAAGGAGACCTCAACTCCGCACTCCAGGCAGCCCGCACACCGCCGAACGCCGCGGGACGCGGGCAGCGCAAACCAACGCCTACCACCCTCACACCGCGGTGCAATGGGGGCCACCGCAAGATCCTCAAGCTACGTAGCGGCGACGGTGCTGCACACCCGACGGGAACAGGCGAACATGCAAGCCGCACTCGTTGTGGCGCGGGAGCTGCTGTGGTGCCGACTGATGGAGAGCGGCCGTGACCCATTGCTAGAACGCGTTGCTGAGCTGTTGGACACTGCATCCAGGGGTACGCCGCCTTTCTGCTCCCTACTTGCATCCCAAGGTGTGGCCAGATCGCACGACGGGCCTCGTCGCGCTCGCATGCTCCCAGGTGCACCAGGAGGGCTCGCCAGCGCCAGCATGACCAACGGTGCCAGACATCCGGCTGCACCTTTGCCTCCCACGGGTGCCGTAGGTGCGGGAGTTGCTCCTCACGATCCCAATGGGGCGCCACCCTACAACCACCAGGGGGCGCGCCGGGCCCGGCGGCATGGCGCACAGGGCGTCTCAGCGGGGGTTTCGGAGAGGCTGCTTAGGAAACCTATGTGCCGCGCATGGTGGATCGAGAGTACACGCCAGAGGATGACCCCCGCGCGTTCCTCAAGCCGGGCTGGGAAGAAGAGATGCTGGAAGTCGAGGCCTTCCATGAACCGCCCTTGAGCCTTGTAGACCCCGCCAACGACAACAACCGCAGGGTACCAGTGATATCTCATGAGCAGGCTTACGCTAACCATGGGTCGTAGGTGGACCAGGCCGCAGTGGCGGACGGCGACTCCAGCGTGGCAGCCCCACTCCAACCAGGGGCAGCGCACTAAGGGCTGCGCGGGAGGGGTCCGGAGCAAGGCCCTCCCTTATGTCGTGCGAGGCAAGGAGTCGCCTAGAGGTAGGTCCTCTACCGGGGAGGCACCGGCGAGCCTCCCACCAGCAGAGGGCCTGTGGTCGTGGAGGGCGCCACTAGTGTCCCCTTTGCCCCTTGGCATCGTCCTGGTTTCCGGACAGCCCAAGGGTGGTCCAGGGTGGCGCAAGGCGGGGCCCTCATCTGGCGATATGAAGCAAGGCTCACTCCTGTGAAGGTCTCCGCCTGTGACACTCCCATGTAATAATAAGTGGGGCTGCACACGCCCCAGAGTCTCCGGAGATCCGCCCTCGGGCCTCGGGGGCTCCCGCCCACGTCCAGTGGAAGCACCATGCTCAGCGCTGGCCGTCGACACTGTCCCCCAATGACTATGCTAACGACCAGTGGAAGCATTTAGCTCCGCGCTGCTGAGAAGACAAGAAGACTAGCTAGGTGCCGGACGCGGCCATTTGCTTTCAACCCCTTTTCTATAGCTTGATTTGCCGCCTTTTGGATTTGAACTTGAAGTCGTATTTTCATTGGCAAGCATGGGGGCATCTTTTCTCGTTCATGTTGATTTCTTGAATTTTGTGGCTCCGTGCCTTGTTTCTATGCCCGCGCCTGCTGCCCCTCCCTTACGAGCACCTCGCGAATGGGGGCTGGGCGTGGTATGCGCACACATCTCGCCATGATCTAACGCTTGTTTCTCGCAAGGCCCTCTCAGGCGAACTAGCAGGCTCCTCAGAAGCCTAGAACATCGTGAGCTTGCGGAGGACTCCCCTCAGGAGAAATGCACATCGACAACTACAAGACTAGTCTGAGGCCTACCTAGACTGAGGTAGGTTACTGCATCAAGCTGGATTAGGGAATAAACAATAGTCTGATTACATGAGGGGCTCCCCCTCCCCAAAATGCTCTTACATCTTGAAGGGTCGTGCCCAAGCTTTTGTGCGCAGGTTCAAAACAAGGAGCGCGGGCTCAATCAGAGATGTCGCTAGTAGCATCTTCCGAATCGCTCCTTGACATGTAGGTGGTGTCGTTGCCATCGTCGTCTTCACCATCATGGACCATGCCGCCTTCATCCGCCACGACCACCACTGCGTCGTCGTCGGAAGCAAAAGCCCTGACTAGAGCATCCACATTATCGTCCACCTAGCGCACCAGGTTGTCATGGATAGCTCCGGGCACTGGGGCATTGGCAGCGTCGAAATCGAAGTTGGGGTCGGCATTCTAAAGATGGATGAAGACGCGGGAGAACGCACGTCGAAGGAGGCCCCAGCTCTTTTCCTTGACAAGCTCGCGAGCCCTCTTGGCCTGGTCCTGCAAGCGCGTCACGACGTTAGTGAAGAAGCGAAGATGGCTGGCATAGTCCTCTACATGGGGGTGAGGGGCGTGTTCGTCGCAGTTGGCACCCAGCGCTTGGTTGGCCCTCACCCTGAGGGCCCAGAGCATGGGAGTATGCTCGTGCAGTATCGTCTGCCGGTGGAGCGCTTCCTCCCTACTTTGCTATGCGAGGGACTCAGCATCAGCAACCCGCCACTAGAGCGGGAGCAGTTCGGCGCGGGCGTGTAGCGACCAGACCTCAAACGGCCTGATCTCTGTGCTCCAGTGTCATCCCTGGATCAGTAATGCTAACACGCACAGTACTTGAAGGATTTATAATAGAGTAGCAATCACACACTTATTACATCGAATGTCTCAAAAGAGAACTTATTACAACAAATATGGCTTAAGGCCATCTAATAACGACGACAGTGGAAGGCTTGGAACATAAGTGAGTCCATCAACTCCAACGGCATCACTGAGTATAGAACCACGACCTAAAGGCACCTTACTCATCGTCTGAAAAAGTCTGCAACATGAACATTGCAGCCCGAAAACGGGTCAGCACATGGAATATGCTGGCAATGTAACACATAGAGAGTAATGGAAGAATAAGACTATACTACATGCAGACTTGGCTAGTGGAAAGCTCTATGGTTACAGTTTTGCGTAAAGCCAATTTTTTCCTACTGCAAAGGAATAAATTTTATTTAACTATCCTGGTAGTTGTTAAACATTGAGAGTGTAGACGCCCTCTCAATCCCAATTAAGCATCATCTTTAAAACCCAACAAAATTAATTAGAGTAACATGATGAGATTCACATGATAATCCAAGTACTAGATACTCAAGTTGTCCATAACCGGGGACACGGCTAACCATGATTAGTTTATACACTCTGTAGAGGTTTGCGCACTTTTCCCCACAAGACTCGATCTCCTCCGTTGGGATTCTCGCACTACATGATGATTGAGAAACAGATGACCGAGACATAGTCTTTCAGAAGCGCTAGCACCCTACGAACAGGTAGACCGTACCAACCTACATCCCCTACATCTGCTAGTCTACCACTGTAAGAGTTCGCATGACTTAGTCAACTATGCTAGAGCCCATAGTAGCTTGTGGCAGCACACGGAAATTTCTAGTATGAATAATCTCAGGATCCCTTTGAGCCTGGGTGGCGGTCCAAAAGAAAAACAGGCAATCGCTGGAATACCCAGGTGCCTCAATCCACCTAGATGTGTGTTTAAGTTGCCACCTTAAATAAACCATTAAATTATCAATCTCACATCTGTCATGGATACACTCACCCAATCCACGTCTACTAGCATAACATGGCAATATAAGCAAACGTAGAAGTAACTCCCAAAGGTTTGATAATAAAACAGGTAATAGGTACTACCTCATCTACTTCCCAAAACCCACAATTTAAATTGATCCTAATCATACAATGTTTGAGGGTTGATCTAATGCAATAAAACCTGGGTAGTAGGAGGTATGATCAAAGTGTTACTTGCGTTGCTGATGATCCGCGAAACCTAGTGATTCAAAGTAGCAAGTGGCGCACTCCGGGTACTCTATCGCAAACAAACAAGCATACAATAAGTACTCATCTAATGCACGTGTAAAACTCAAATAAGAGATCTAACCAGAAAGTTCAACTTAAGAACTCCGGTTTGCAAAAAGAATCAAATCGAACAAAGCAACGAAAGTCAAACGGCGAAAGAAACAAACTTCCTTTACTATTCTGGACCTAGGTCAAATTTTACAGAGGCAAAAACTTGTTTGAGTTGGTTAAACGTAAAGAGGGTTTCGAGACGAAACTCCAGGCGCTTCAATCGCCTGATTCCGATAAACGAGCGAAAAGTTATACTAGAACGAAAATCGGATCAGAAATCACGATCAGAAATAATTGCGGAAAATCCGAGAAAAAGAAAAACGACGAACAGATTAACAAACGAACGTTCGTTTTCTGGAACTAAACGATGAACGCATCCGTTAAAATGAACGAACGAGCGAACGCTCGCTTAATAAGCTAAACCGGAAAAAAAACCGATCTAATAAAAAAAGGGATCTAAAAAAACCGAATGAAAACCGGCGGAAAACCGAATGATTTTCTAGGAAAAACCGGCGGCGGCCGCGGGGTCCGGCGGCTGCGGCGGCGACTCTGGCACGGCGCGGCGCGGGGCGGCGGCGGGCGGCGTGGGGCGGCGTGGGGCGGCGCGGGCATGCGACGGCGTGCGGCCGCGGGGTCCGGCGGCGCGCGGCGGCGGCGGTGCGCTAGGGATAGGGTTAGGCGGTGCGGCGGCTTGGGCTTAGCGGGCTCGGGGCGGCACTATTTAAAGGCCCGGCAGGAAGAGTCCTGGCCGAAACCGGCCCTAAGTCGGTTGCACGTTTTTTTAAATAATTAGGCGCAGAAAAACAAATAAAAGAAATACTAAACAGACTCCAAAAATCCCGAAATAAATTTTCCCCGACTTCTAAAATTAAGCCGAACAGGATGAACATTTATTTGGGGCCTAAACGCAATTTTGAAAAACACGCATTTTTCCTAAATTCAAATAAAATAGCAAATAAACCAAAATAAAATCTTATTTGATTTTATTATTAAATCCTCAATATTTCTTTATTTTGGGAAAGTCATTTTATTCCCTCTCTCATATTTTTATAATAGAAATATTTGAAGATAAAATAAATAAAATCAAATGATCCTATTTTCAAAATTCGAGAAAACTCAAATATGAAAATAACAAAATCCCCAACTCTCTCCAAGGGTCCTTGAGTTGCATAGAATTTCTAGGATCAAACCAAAAGCAATTAAAAAATATGACATGCAGTGATGATCTAATGTATAACATTGCAAATTGAAAATTTGGGATGTTACAAACCTACCCCCCTTAAGATGAATCTCGCCCTCGAGATTTGGGTTGGCTAGAAAATAGGTGAGGGTGGTCCTTCAGCAGATCTTCCTCTCACTCCCAGGTGGCTTCATCCTCGGTGTGGTGGCTCCACTGAACTTTGCAAAACTTGATAACCTTGCTGCGGGTGACTCGGCTGGCATACTCAAGAATCTTGACTAGTTTCTCCTCATAGGTTAAATCACTGTCCAACTGAATCGCTTCCAGCGGCACTGTATCTCTTAGCGGTATATCAGCCATCTCTGCGTGGCACTTCTTCAACTGGGAAACGTGGAATACATCATGAACTCCTGACAATCCTTTGGGTAATTCCAACTTGTAGGCTACTTCTCCCATACGCTCCAAAACCTTGTATGGTCCTACAAAACGTGGCGCTAACTTTACCTTAACTCCAAAACGCTTAACTCCTAGAAGTGGAGATACTCGGAGATAGACTTGGTCTCCGACTTCGTAAACTGTCTCCTTGCGTTTAGAATATGCTTAGCTCTCCTGCCTGGACTGGGCTACCTTGAGCCTATCGCGAATCAATTTCACTTTCTGTTTATACTCCTTAATCAAATCCGGTCCAAACAACTGGCGGTCTCCAACTTCATCCCATGACAATGGGGTCCTGCACCTCCTTCCGTACAAGGCTTCGAAAGGGGCCAATGGGGGCTCTGCCCCTCTCCTCATTTATAGCCAGACGGAGGACAATCACCGGCCTCCATGATCTAAGGTAATGATGATTTTCTTCTGCATGCAGCAGGGTCTAGTCAAGTCGGGAAGTTGTCGAGGCAGCATGGGGAAGCGGAGACGCCCGCGACCTATCAATCGCCACGCATCAATCGAGGCCGTGGGCGGTTGGGGCCAGCGGTGGTGCGCACTTGCCCTTTGGCTTCGCCTCGAACCATGTCCGAGCGCGCCTTGCGCCCGGGGGCTACTGTCGGTGTCCTGGGAATGGGGGTTCCCAGACTTTCCTGCCTGTGGCCCAGGGCGTGGCTCCACCAACGACCTGGTACGACCCATCTTCACCAGCAACCACTCAAGACCCTCATGAGGGGCCAAGCCTAAGACCTCCTCCGGGGCGTCCTAGCTAGGCTGGCTCCCGAGGAGCGAAGATATCTATGCAAGGGGCATGTCGCGAGGTCCGCGTGACGTGAGCCACGACGACCAAGGCCAGGCGGGCGCCAGCGGGCGCAGGGTGCCAGTTTCCACTTTGGTGCTAAGGAAGCAGGCACAGGAGAGGAGTCCCGAGGCATCAGACAAAGGTTTCCATATCGGTGCAACAAGACCAAGACCAGCAGGACGGAGGTCACCGCGGAGCCCACGGTGGCGTCACCACCAGAGCCTTTGGCAGGCGAAGACCACCTTTTGTCAAGATAACTTGTACTAGTTGTCTCCCTTCGAAATTGGCCGTTGTGGGATCCCTTCCAGCCTAGACATTTGGGAAGAGGACCAGGGCCCTTATAATTAGGGCTAGCTACCACCGTAGTCGAGAGAGCCTCATCTACGGGCGGATCATTCGGACCATCCTCAAGCACACCAACTCATCGACTCAAGAACACCTCTCCTCAGGAGGCTGTTCGTCCACTATACTTGTTCATCCTCAGCCCAAGAGGCAGTCCAACACACCACACTGGAGTAAGGTATTACACCACAACGGTGGCCCGAACCAGTATAAACTCTCGTGTCACTTGTTCCTTGGGTTCGGCGAGCTAGGCCTAGAGATCGTTGCGAGAGTGAGCAGGAAAGAGAGATCTTCGTGCGCACCCCAATGTTCGAACCTCAAGGGTTTGCCAGAACCCGCAATCCGACATCACCGTTGCTACAGTTTGTCGTGCCGAGACACCACGTGATGATTGGGTGTGATAAGCTCTATGTTCACATACAACGGGTGCAAGCCAGTTTTGCACATGCAGAATACTCCAAAACGGAATACTGAGACAAGCCTAGCATATGCAGATATGGCCTCAGAATACTGAGACCGAAACGTCAAACGTGAATCATATAGTAGATATGATCAACATAGTGATGTTCACCATTGAAAACTACTCCATCTTGATACGTCTCCAACGTATCTATAATTTTTGATTGCTCCATGCTATATTATCTACTCTTTTGGACTATATTGGGCTTTATTTTCCACTTTTATATCATTTTTGGGACTAACCTATTAACCGGAGGCCCAGCCCATAATTGTTGTTTTTTGCCTATTTCAGTGTTTCGGAGAAACAAAATATCAAATGGAGTACAAACGGAATAAAATCTTCGGGAACGTGATTTTCTCACAGAACGTGATCCAGGAGACTTGGAACCTACTGCAAGGGATCAAAGAGGAGGTCACGAGGGTGGGCCCCCCCTAGGGCGCGCCCCCTACCTCGTGGGCCCCTTGGTGCTCCACTGACGTACTCCTTCCTCCTATATATACCTACGTACCCCCAAACGATCAGAACAGGAGCAAAAAACCTAATTCCACCGCCACAACTTTCTGTATCCACGAGATCCCATCTTGGGGCCTGTTCCGGAGCTCCGCCGGAAGAAGGCCGTCATCACGGAGGGCTTCTACATCATCATAGCCCCTCCGATGAAGTGTGAGTAGTTTACCTCAGACCTTCGGGTCCATAGTTAGTAGCTAGATGGCTTCTTCTCTCTCTTTGAATCTCAATACAAAGTTCTCCCCCTCTCTTGTGGAGATATATTCGATGTAATATTCTTTTTGTGGTGTGTTTGTTGAGATCGATGAATTGTGGGTTTATGATCAAGTCTATCTATGAATAATATTTAAATCTTCTCTGAATTCTTTTATGCATGATTGGTTATCTTTGCAAGTCTCTTTGAATTATCCGTTTGATTTGGCCAACTAGATTGGTAGTTCTTGCCATGGGAGAAGTGCTTAGCTTTGGGTTCGATCTTGCGGTGTCCTTTCCCAGTGACAGAAGTGGCAGCAAGGCACGTATTGCATCGTTGCCATCGAGGATAACAAGATGGGGTTTATTTCATATTGCATGAATTTATCTCTCTACATCATGTCATCTTGCTTAAGGCGTTACTCTGTTTTTAACTTAATACTCTAGATGCATGCTGGATAGCGGTCGATGAGTGGAGTAATAGTAGTAGATGCAGAATCGTTTTGGTCTACTTGTCACGGACATGATGCCTATATACATGATCATGCCTAGATATTCTCATAACTATGCTCAATTCTGTCAATTGCTCAACAATAATTTGTTCACCCACCGTAGAATGCTTATGCTCTTGAGAGAAGCCACTAGTGAAACCTATGGCCCCCGGGTCTATACTCATCATATCAATCTCCATCACTTTAATCTTGCTTTGCTTTACTTTTTACTTTGCATCTTTATACCAAAATGTAACACCCTCGATGCGACTATATCTCCCACGTGTCGAGGCATGACTTAGAGGCATAATCACATTGAAGGCATAAGTCGCAAGTTAGGCAATCTTCACAACATCCCATGTAATATGAATAATAAAGGGGAGATAACATAGTTGGCTTACACTCGCCACGTCAATCAAGTACATAAATAACATTACATCAACCAAACACTCATGGCCCGACTATGACGCCAAAATAAAAGAGAACCGAACATGCGACACGGTCCCGATCACCCCCAACTGGGCACCACTACTGATCATCAGGAAAGGAAACATAGTAACGTTGAGAGTCCTTGTTGAACTCCCACTTGAGCTCGAGCGTGTCGCCTGGGGCGGAATCATCAGGCCCTGCATCTGGTGTAATAGTAATCTGTGAGCCATAGGGACTCAGCAATCTTGCACCCTCACGATCAAGACTATTTAAGCTTATAGGTAAGGCAAGGTAAAATATATAAGTGGAGCTGCAGCAAGCGACTAGCATATATGGTGGCTAACTTATTCGCAAAAGAGAGCGAGAAGAGGAGGCAAAGCGCGAGCGAGAAACTAGAGAGCGACCTGCGCAAACATTACTCCAACACCGTGTCCACTTCCCAGACTCCGCCGAGAAGAGGCCATCACGGTAACACACTCGGTTGATTAATTTTAATTAAGTTAAGGTTCAAGTTATCTACAATCGGACATTAACAAATTCCCATCTGCCCATAATCACGGGCACGGCTTTCGAAAGTTCAAATCCCTGCAGGGGAGTCCCAACTTTGCCCATGACAAGCTCTCATGGTCAACGAAGGAATAGACCTCCTCCCAAGACGTTCCGATCAGACTCGGTATCTCGGTTACTCAAGACACTTCGACAGGTTAAAACAAGACCAGCAACACCGCCCGAATGTGCCGACAAATCCCGATAGGAGCTGCACATATCTCTTTCTCAGGGCACACTCAGATTGTCTAAACTTCCGGTAGGCCAGCCTAGAGTTGCCCCTGGTAGCCACCAGCGGCTGACAGTTTGGACCAACACTCAGAGGAGCACTGGCCCGGGGGGGTAAACAAGATGACCCTTGAGTCTGCAGAACCCAAGGGAAAGAAAAGGCTAGGTGGAAAATGGTAAAACCAAGGTTGGGCATTGCTGGAAAAGCTTTAATCAAGGTGAACTATCAAGGGGTTCCCATTATAACCCAACCGCGTAAGGAACGCAAAATCCGGGAACATAACACCGATATGACGGAAACTAGGGCGGCAAGAGTGGACCAAAACACTAGGCGAGAGGCCGAGCCTTCCACCCTTTACCAAGTGTATAGATGCATTAAGATAACAAGATAATATAATGATATCCCAACAAGTAAATAAATGTTCCAGCAAGGAACGGCCTCCAATCTTCACCTGCAACTAGCAACGCTATAAGAGGGGCTGAGCAAAGCGGTAACATAGGCAATCAACAGTTTGCTAGGACATGGTGGGTTAGAGGTTTAACATGGCAATTTGGGAGGCTTGAAAGCAAGTGGTAGGCATCGTAGCATTGGCATAGCGAAAGAGCGATCAAATCTAGCATAGCAAAGATAGTAGTGATTTCGAGGGTATGATCATCTTGCCTGCACAGTTGTCAGAGTTGACTGGATCCTCGAAAGCAAACTCAACAGGCTCCTCATTAGCGAACTCGTCTCCCGGCTCTACCCAAACAAGACAAACAAGCAACAAGGACACAATCAACCACGTGCAAGGATCAATCAATATGATGCAAAGATGATATGCTATGGGGATGCGATGCGGGATGCATATGCAAGATGTGACAGGAAATGTAAGAACCTGGCCTCAACATGGAAATCCAAGTGTGCCACTGGAAAGATGAGATGAAATCGCTTGAAAACGATATAAAGAACGCCGGAATCGGAGCTACGGTTTGGAAATGACAAGCGATTCAAATATGACACCGGTCTGCGATTTACAGCAAGTAGGCATCTAAATACAATGAGATGAACATGCTACAGCATCCAAACATGACAACAAAATACATGGCAGGGATGCATTCAAGATTCTTAACAAAAGTCTAGCACTGAGCTACGGCCAATTCATCCATTAACAGGTTCAAACAAGCATGGCAAAAATGCATATGGCAAACAGATCTCAGACTTAGTGAAATTAACACTTGTCTGGAATTTCAGATCAGGTAGCACACTTCGGAGCAACAAAACTACATGTTACAGGACCTGAACATGGCAAAGTAAAGCATGGCATGGAGCTACTCAAATAGATTAACAAAAGTCCCTTAGTGACCCTGAGCCAAAAGGGATAAGAAAATACAATTGCAAGCATGTGAACATAGCAAAAACATAATCAGTTTTCAGACTTAGTGAAAATTGGAACATGCTGAAACATATCTCAAGTAGGCATGTTTACGAGCTCGATGCACTCACTACGGAGCAAGTAATGACCAACTAAGCATACATCTATCAAGAACACACAAAATGCAAGCTATAAATGGCAAGAACAATAGCATAGCATGCACGGATCAACTACAACATCATTGGCAAAATTGCAAACAAGTTGACAATCTGCCCAGATTCATGAAGTAGCAAAAGTAGAGCTCGATTGACTCAAGCTATAGTGCTCCATAATTGCAAACAAAGACATGGATGGATAGAGCACTACAAGATTGACAAAACATCCTTATTGATCATCCTCAAAAGAGGCATGGATCACTAGGAAACAACATGAACATATGGCCATATGAGATAAACAGCTCAAGGACTTAGTGAAATTGCTAAGTCCCTGAAAACAGAATTACCAAGTGCACCACTTTGCAAGCCTGTGCTAGTCACCACACACATCAAAAAAATACATGGGTTGCACCTCTGGAAAGATGACAAAAACCCTTAACAAAACATATGTAGAGCTCATGGGCATAGCATGCACACAATAATCATGGAAAAAATGACAAAAAGCTAAATAGAGCAGCAGATCTGACAATTATCTCAAGTAGCCCTCTTCTAACAGCATTTCAGGAATCAAGATGAACTCAATTGAAAATGATGCAATGGAATGAAATGATGTACTCTCTGAGATGAACATTTTGATATGCTATATGCATGAATCGGAGCTATGGATGCAAAGTTATGGCACGACGAACATGGGTACATGGATCTGGGATTTCGGGACTTAGAAGAAAAATTCGGCCTAGGGTTTACTGTTCACGGCTAGATCTGGATCGCGGCATGCTCTTCGAGGTTCGACGCCGACCTCGCCGGAGTTGAAGACGACGGCGTCCGGAGATGGTGAGGTGGCTGCGGCCGGAGGAGGGCTCGCCGGAGAGGACCGGGCGGCGGGGCGCGGCCGAGGTCGGTGGGGGCGGCGGCTAGCGGCGCCGGGCTTGGCTCCGGTCGGCGTAGCGGCGAGCTCCGGGCAGCCGGAGAAGCGGGCGGCGGCGCCGGGCTGGAGGAGGCGGCGGCAGGGTGACGCGCGGGGCGGCGCAGTGGATCCGGGCCGCGGGGGCCGGCTCCGGGCTCCTGGGCCGTGGCGGCGGCCGGCGGCGGAGGTGCCACGTGGCAGCCTGCCACTGGTGCGGGCGGGCGGTGGACGGTGTCCGGCCGGCACGGACGTGTCCGGTGGCGCGCGGTGGATTTTTAGGGTTAGAGGAAGGGGAAGATCCGCGAATTTTGGGAGGGGACTTTAAATAGAGGTAGAGGGAGCTAGGAGAGTCCAAATGAGGTGCTGTTTTCGGCCACGCGATCGTGATCGAACGCTCTAGATGATGGAGCAGGTCTAGGTGGGTTTTGGGCCAAATCTGGAGGGGTGTTGGGCTGCAACACACACGAGGCCTTTTCGGTCCCTCGGTTAACCGTTGGACTATCGAACGAAGTCCAAATGATACGAAACTTGACAGGCGGTCTACTGGTAGTAAACCAAGGCCGCTTGGCAAGTCTCGGTCCAATTCGGAAATGTTTAATCCCCACACTCGAAGAAAGCTAGAAATGACCACTGGAGGAGAACGAAGCGCCGGAATGCAAAACGGGCAACGGGGAAAATGCTCGAATGCATGAGATGAACACGTATGCAAATGCAATTCACATGATGACATGATATGAGATGCATGACAACGACAACAACACACGGAGACAAAGACCCGAACCCGAGAAAATAAAATAACTTAACGCCGGAAACAGCAAGAGTTGGAGTACAAATTGGGAAAGTTACATCCGGGGTGTTACACAAAAATTCCAAAAATATTATGTCTATCAGATCTCACTCTCGTAAGTGACCGTGAAGGGATTGACAACCCCTAATCGCGTTGGTTGCGAGTAGCTATCGTTTTTTGCAGGTACAAGGGACTTGAGCGTTGCCTCCTACTGGATTGATACCTTGGTTCTCAAAAACTGAGGGAAATACTTACGCTACTCTATTGCATCATCCCTTCCTCTTCGGAGAAAACCAACGCAAGCTCAAGAAATAGCAAGAAGGATTTCTAGCGTCGTTGCCTGGTAGTCTACGCAAAAAAGTCAACATACCAAGTACCCATCACAATCCCTATCTGTCGCATTACATTATTTGCCATTTGCTCTCGTTTTCCTCTCCCCCCAATTCACCCTTGCCGTTTTATTCGCCCTCTCTCTCTCTCTATCCTCCTTCTCTGTTTGCCTCTTTTGTTTGCTCGTGTGCTAGTTTGCTTGCTTGTCGTTATGTCTAAAATTGGGGAAGTTATCACCAATATGGGCGATAACAATATCATGGAAAATTCTGATGCTCCTGCTAAAGAACCTACCATCTTTCATACAAAAAAATCCGTGTTGGTAGTGGTAATATTATTGGAAAAGGAGTTATTCAAGATTTCTTTACTTGTGCTGGTGCTTTACCTTCTATGTGTAGTTCTATCCTTCACAGAACTAGTAGTCTTACAGACACTATTGCCGTGCTTGTAGTTGAACTTGAAAGACAATTCACGCACATGCATCCTTCCATACAAAGGATTTTTCTGGAATTTTCTAATATTGAGCATTCTTCTGTTAAGCGTGCCGCTACTATCTTTTTGGCTCTTGAGTTTAGATTCATAATAAGAGAAGCCAAATAAATATTTGCACATTATAGGGTGGACGCTTGCCTTCCTCCCATAGAGGCTATCCTCTTTGATCAAGAAGAAATAATGCGTTTTCAATCTCTAGATTATGTTGCTTTCAATGAAAATCTTAGAAGAAGGGTTCCTACCAATGTTTTAGTTGATAAAATTTATGAACTTAATGATGATTTGGCTATTCGAAATAATGAGCTAGGATATTCTCTTGAATATAGGCTTACAAAGTTCTGTCAAAAGAATGCTTATAATGATGAATTGGTTGTGCATTATAAAGGACCAAAGGAGGAACCTATACCTCCCAAGGTTGATCTTGGGGACTTTTGTCCCGTTAAATTTAGTCCTTTTGATTACTTTTGCTTGCCTCAAAGAAAACTTGCTGCCAAACGTAGAGAATATGAAATGAGTTTCACCAATCTATCTTATTACTATGGCAATACCTAGATCTATCCTCGCTTTTATGCCTAGCTAGGGGCGTTAAACGATAGCGCTTGTTGGGAGGCAACCCAATTTTATTTTTATTCCCTGATTTTTGCTCCTGTTTAGTAATAAATAAATTATCTAGCCTCTGTTTTGGTTGTGTTTTTTGTGTTTAATTAGTGTTTGTGCCAAGTAGAACCGTTCGGAAGACTTGGGGAAAGTCTTGTTCAACTTGCTGTAAAAAACAGAAACTTTAGCGCTCACGAGAACTGCTGTAATTTTTATTTCAAGACTGATATTTAGTTAATTCTTTTTGCAGATGATTAATAGATAAATTTCTCACGTCCAGAAATTTATTTTAGAATTTTTGAGGTTCCAGATCTTGCGCTAGCTACATATTACTACAGACTGTTCTGTTTTTGACAGATTCTGTTTTTCGTGTGTTGTTTGCTTATTTTGATGAATCTATGGCTAGTAAAATAGTTTATAATCCATAGAGAAGTTGGAATACAGTAGGTTTAACACCAATGTAAATAAAGAATGAGTTCATTACAGTACCTTGAAGTGATCTTTTGTTTTCTTTCGCTAACGGAGCTCACGAGTTTTCTATTTTGAGTTTTGTGTTGTGAAGTTTCTAAGTTTTGGGTGAATTCTTGTGATGGATTATGGAACAAGGAGTGGCAAGAGCCTAAGATTGGGGATTCCCATGGCACCCCCAAGATAATCCACGGACACCAAAAAGTCAAAGCTTGGGGATGCCCCGGAAGGCATCCCCTCTTTTCGTCCACTTCCATCGGTAATTTACTTGGAGCTATATTTTTATTCACCAGCATGATATGTGTTTTGCTTGGAGCGTCTTGTATTATTTGTGTCTTTGTTTTTTAGTATGCCACAATCATCCTTGCTATACACACCTTTTGAGAGAGCCATACATGAATTAAAATTTGATAGAATAATCTATATGCTTCACTTATATCTTTTGAGCTAAGTAGTTTTGCTCTATATGCTTCACTTATATCTTTTGAGCTAAGTAGTTTTGCTCTATGTGCTTCACTTATATATTATGAGCATTATAATTTTGCTCTATGTGCTTCACTTAGATCTTTTAGAGCACGGTGGTGGATTTGTTTTAAAGAAACTATTGATCTCTCATGCTTCACTTAAATTATTTTGACAGTCTCTCAATAGCATGGTAATTTGCTTAATAATAATATGCTTGGCATTCAAGATTTGTGAAACTTTCTTTTGAGTGTGTTGAATACTAAGAAAAGATTGAAGCATGATAATTGTTTTGATATATGGAGGTGATAATATTAAAGTCATGCTAGTTGAGTAGTTGTGAATTTAAAGAATACTTGTGTTGAAGTTTGTGATTCCCATAGCATGCACGTATGGTGAACCGTTATGTGATGAAGTCGGAGCATGATTTATTTATTGATTGTCTTCTGTAACATCCCAAATTTTCAATTTGGAATGTTATACATTAGATCATCATGCATGTCATATTTTCTTGCATTTTGCCCGATCCTAGAAATTTCACGCAACTCAAGGACCCTCGGAGAGAGTTGGAGATTTCATTATTTTCATATTTGAGTTTTCTCAAATTTTGAAAAGAGGATCATTTGATTTATTTATTTTATCTTCAATTATTTTTCCGGTGTCAAAATATATGAGAGAGGGAATAATATGACTTTCCCAAATTTAGGAAAAATGAAGATTTAATAAATAGATCAATTTTGGTTTTGCCGGAGTTTCGTTTGCATTTTATTTGGATAGGGAAAAATGCGCGTTCTCGAAAATTGCATTTTAGGCCCGGAGAAAAGTTCATTTTTTTCGACTCATTTTTAGGAGTCGGGGTAAATTTACTTTAGAATTTTTGCAGTTCGTTTAGATTTTCTTTTCTTTGTTTTCCTGCGCGCGTAACCGATTTTAAAAAAAAACTCCCGCAGGCCAGCCGGGCCAAGGCCCAGCCAGCCAGGCCGCCGCGCCCCAGCCTCCCTGCGCGCGTGCACCAGGCGCAGGCAGCCAACGCCCCAGGCCGCCGCCTCGCCTCTAGCCGAGTCCGGCTTGGACTTTAGGCCGGCGCCCCTTGCCTCTTTTCTTTGTTTTGTTTTCCTATTCCTAGTATATTTCTTGTCCCCTACCCCAAGTCTCCTCTCCCCTCACCTATATAAATACCCCCACACCCCCCCTCTCCTCACATCAAATCAAACCCCAAGCCCCTCTCCTCCTTAGCCGCGCCCCACCCTGCGCCCCTCACCCGCCGCCGCCATAGCCGCGCCGCCGCCGCACCTTGCCCATGCCGCCGTTCGCCGGAACCTCGCCGAGGTAGCCGCGCCGCGTCTCTCTTTTTCCCTCGGTTCGGTTTTTCTTATAAACCGTTCCGATTCTTTTCTTCTCTTCCGATTCGTTTTCTTTCCGGTTCTTTTCTAAACCGTTCCGGTTTCTAGATCGGTTTTTCGTTTTGGTCTTTTTGTCCGAAAACCCTAGATTGGTTTTCGTTCTTCTTTCGGACCGTTCGTCTCAACGAACGTGATCACCGATTTACCCGGTTAACGAACGTCCGTTCGTTTAACCATTCATCTCTTTCTTTTTGTCGGATTTATTCCGCGATCGTGATCTCAGATCCGATCTTCGTTCTAGTCTTTCTTTCCGCACGTTTATCGGAATCAGGTGATTCAAGCGCCTGGAGTTTCGTTGCGAAACCGCCGTTCCGTCTCATCAACTTAAACAAGTTTTTGCCCCGGTAAAATTTGACCTAGTTTCAACTTGCTAGAACCGAGTTGTTTTCTTCCGCCGTTTGTTTTCCGTCGTTTGTTCGGTTCGTTCTTTCTTTGCAACCGGAGTTCTTAAGTTGAACTTTCTGGTTCGTGCTCTCATTCGAGTTTTACTTGTGCATTAGATGAGTACTTATTGTGTGGTTACTATTGTTTGCTTATGATAGATTGACCGGAGTGTGACGAGTAGATCTATCAAGAGTTTTAAGTACGAATCATCTTCATCTACATTGCAGGCAAGTTCACACTTTGATCATACCTTTTTCTACAACCCATGTTTTATTGCATTAGATCAATCCTCTCACATTGCATGCTTAGGATCTAATTAAACTGTGGGATGGGAAGTAGATGAGGTAGTACCTAACACCTGTATTATTATGAAACCTTTGGGAGTTACTTCTACGTTTGCTTATTATGCCATGCTATGCTAGTAGACGTGGATTGGGTGAGTGATATCCATGACAGATGTGAGTTGATAATTTTAATGGTTTATCTAAGGTGGCAAGTTAAACACACATCTGGGTGGATTGAGGCATCTGATGTCTATCAGGACTTGCCTATTTTATTTGGACCGCCACCCAGGCTCAAAGGGATCATAAGATCTTTCAAAATAGAAACTTACGTGTGCAGCCACATGCTACTATGGGCTCTGGCATAGTTGACTAAGTTGTGCGAACTCTTACGGGGTGGACTAGCAGATGTAGGGGTTGTAGGTGGTACGGTCTACCCCACATGTAAGGTGCTAGCGCTTCTGAAAGACTATGTCTCGGTCATCCGTTTCTCAAACACCATGTAGTGCGAGAAAACAACCGGATGCGATCGAGTCATGTGGGAAAAGTGCGCAAACCTCTGCAGAGTGTACAAACTAATCATGATTAGCCATGTCCCCGGTTATGGACAACTTGAGTATCTAGTACTTGAATATCATGTGAATCTCATCATGTTACTTCTAATTAATGTTGTTCGGTTTTAATTGTTCACTTAATTGGGATTGAGAATGCTGTCAACCATTCTCAATGTTCAACAACCACCATGATAGCTAAATAAATTTATTCCTTTGCAGTAGGGAAAAACTGGATTTACGCAAAACTGTAACCATAGAGCTTTCCACCAGCCATATATGCATATAGTATAGCTGTTTCATTCCATTACTCTCTATGTGTTACATTGCCAGCATATTCCATGTGCTGACCCGTTTTCGGGCTGCAACTTCTCATGTTGCAGACTTTACAGACGACGAGTAAGGTGTTTTTAGGTCATGGCCCTATACTCAGTGATGCCGTTGGAGTTGATGGACCCATTTATCTTCCGAGTCTTCCGCTGTTATCGACACTAGATGGCCTTAAGCCATATTTATTGTAAAAGTTCTCTTTGAGGCAACGATGTAATAAGTGTGTGATTGCCACTCTGCTATAAATCCTTCGATGTACTGTGTGGTGTCAGCATTACTGATCCAGGGATGACACCTGAGCACAGAGCGCTTGATCCATTCGGGTCGGGTCGCTACATCTTCCTTATGAGTGGCGGTCGGGGACGAGCGATGGTCTTTTCCTACCAATCTATCCCCCTAGGAGCATGGGCGTAGTACTTTACTTTGATAACTTCTAGATTTTTGCAATAAGTATATGGGTTCTTTGTGACTAATGTTGAGTCCATGGATCATATGCACTCTCACCCTTCCACCTTTGCTAGCCTCTCTAATACCGCGCACCTTTCGCTGGTATCATACACCTACCATATACCTTCCTCAAAACAGCCACCATACCTACCTATTATGGAATTTCCATAGCCATTCCGAGATATATTGCCATGCAACTTTCCACCATCTAGTTCGTCATGACACATTCATCATTTTCATATTGCTTAGCATGATCATGTAGTTGACATAGTATTTGTGGCAAAGCCACCATTCATAATTTTTTCATACTTGTCACTCTTGATTCATTACATATCCCGGTACACCGCCGGAGGCATCCATATAGAGTCATACTTTGTTTTAGTATCGAGTTGTAATCAATGAGTTGTAAATAAATAGAAGTGTGATGATTATCATTTAATAGAGCATTGTCCCAAATAAAAAAAGAAGAGAAAGTCCAAAGAAAAAAAAGAGGGCCCAAAAAAAGAAAATAAATAAAAAGGGGAAATGCTACTATCCTTTTTCCACAGTTGTGCTTCAAAGTAGCACCATGATATAGTGAGTCTCATATATTGTGCTTCAAAGTAGCACCATGTTCTTCATATAGAGTCTCATATGTTGTCACTTTCATATACTAGTGGGAATTTTACATTATAGAACTTGGCTTGTATATTCCAATGATGGGCTTCCTCAAATTGCCCTAGGTCTTCATGAGCAAGCAAGTTGGATGCACACCCACTAGTTTCTTTTGTTGAGCTTTCATACATTTATAGCTTTACTGCATTCGTTGCATGGCAATCCCTACTCACTCACATTGATATCTATTAATGGGCATCTCCATAGCCCATTGATTCGCCTAGTTGATGTAAGACTATCCTCTCCTTTTTGTCTTCTCCACAACCACCATTCTATTCCATGTATAGTGCTATATCCATGGCTCACGCTCATGTATTGCGTGAAGATTGAAAAAGTTTTGAAAAAGTTAGAGTATGAAACAATTGCTTGGCTTGTCATCAGGGTTGTGCATGATTTAATACTTTGTGTGGTGAAGATGGAGCATAGCCAGACTATATGATTTTGTAGGGATAACTTTCTTTGGCCATGTTATTTTGAGAAGACATAATTGCTTTGTTAGTATGCTTGAACTATTATTATTTTTATGTCAATATAAACTTTTGTCTTGAATCTATCTAATCTGAATATTCATACCACAATTAAGAAGATTTGCATTGAAATTATGCCAAGTAGCACTCCGCATCAAAAATTCTCTTTTTATCATTTACTTACTCGAGGATGAGCAGGAATTAAGCTTGGGGATGCCTGATACGTCTCCAACGTATCTATAATTTTTGATTGCTCCATGCTATGTTATCTACTGTTTTGGACTATATTGTGCTTTATTTTCCACTTTTATATTATTTTTGGGACTAACCTATTAACCGGAGGCCCAGCCCAGAATTGCTGTTTTGCCTATTTCAGTGTTTCGGAGAAACAGAATATCAAACGGAGTCCAAACGGAATAAAATCTTCGGGAACGTGATTTTCTCACCGAACGTGATCCAGGAGACTTGGACCCTACTGCAAGGGAGCAAAGAGGAGGTCACGAGGGTGGGGGCGCCCCCCCTAGGGCGCGCCCCCTACCTCGTGGGCCCCTTGGTGCTCCACTGACGTACTCCTTCCTCCTATATATACCTACGTACCCCCAAACAATCAGAACAGGAGCCAAAAACCTAATTCCACCGCCGCAACTTTCTGTATCCACGAGATCCCATCTTGGGGCCTATTCCGGAGCTCCGCCGGAAGAGGGCCGTCATCATGGAGGGCTTCAATATCATCATAGCCCCTCCGATGAAGTGTGAGTAGTTTACCTCAGACCTTCGGGTCCATAGTTAGTAGCTATATGGCTTCTTCTCTCTCTTTGAATCTCGATACAAAGTTCTCCCCCTATCTTGTGGAGATCTATTCGATGTAATCTTCTTTTTGCGGTGTGTTTGTTGAGATCGATGAATTGTGGGTTTATGATCAAGTCTATCTATGAATAATATTTGAATCTTCTCTGAATTCTTTTATGCAAGATTGGTTATCTTTGCAAGTCTCTTCGAATTATCCGTTTGGTTTGGCCAACTAGATTGGTAGTTCTTGCCATGGGAGAAGTGCTTAGCTTTGGGTTCGATCTTGCGGTGTCCTTTCCCAGTGACAGAAGGGCCAGAAAGGCATGTATTGCATTGTTGCCATTGAGGATAACAAGATGGGGTTTGTTTCATATTGCATGAATTTATCTCTCTACATCATGTCATCTTGCTTAAGGCGTTACTCTGTTTTTAACTTAATACTCTAGATGCATGCTAGATAGCGGTCGATGAGTGGAGTAATATTAGTAGATGCAGAATCGTTTCGGTCTACTTGTCATGGACGTGATGCCTATATACATGATCATGCCTAGATATTCTCATAACTATGCTCAATTCTGTCAATTGTTCAACAGTAATTTGTTCACCCACCATAGAATACTTATGCTCTTGAGAGAAGCCACTAGTGAAACCTATGGCCCCCGGGTCTATTCTCATCATATCAATCTCCATCACTTTAATCTTGCTGTGCTTTACTTTTTACTTTGCATCTTTATACCAAAAATACCAAAAATATTATATCTATCAGATCTCACTCTCGTAAGTGACAGTGAAGGGATTGACAACCCCTAATCGCGTTGGTTGCGAGTAGCTATCGTTTTGTGCAGGTACGAGGGACTTGAGCGTGTCCTCCTACTGGATTGATACCTTGGTTCTCAAAAACTAAGGGAAATACTTACGCTACTCTGCTGCATCATCCCTTCCTCTTCGGGGAAAACCAATGCAAGCTCAAGACGTAGCACATCTCATGTGATGATCAGACATGGTTTAATTGATATGGATCACGTGATCATTTAGATGACTAGAGAGATGTCTATCTAAGTGGGAGTTCTTAGGTAATATGATTAATTGAACTTAATTTATCATGAACTTAGTCCTGATAGTATTTGCATATCTATGTTGTAGATCAATAGCTCGCGAATAGCTCCCCTATTTTATTTTTGATATGTTCCTAGAGAAAAATAAGTTGAAAGATGATAGTAGCAATGATGCGGACTAGGTTCATGATCTGAGGATTATCCTCATTGCTGCACAGAAGAATTATGTCCTTGATGCACCGCTAGGTGACGGACCTAAGGAGCAGATGCAGACATTATGAACGTTTGGCAAGCTCGTTATGATGACTACTTGATAGTTTAGTGCGCCATGCTTTACGGCTTAGAACCGGGACTTCAAAAATGTTTTGAACGCCAAGGAGCATATAAGATGTTCCAAGAGCTGAAATTGGTATTTCAGACTCATGCCCTAGTCGAGAGGTATGAGACCTCTGACAAATATTTTGCCTACAAGATGGAGGAGAATAGCTCAGTCAGTGAGCATGTGCTCAGAATGTCTGAGTACTACAATCGCTTGAATCATGTGGGAGTTAATCTTCTAGATAAGATAGTGATTGATAGAGTTCTCTAGTCACTATCACCAAGTTACTAGAACTTCGTGATGAACTATAATATGCAAGGGATAACAATAACGATTCCCCGAGCTCTTCGCGATGCTGAAATCGGCGAAGGTAGAAATCAAGAAAAGCATTAAGTGTTGATGATTGACAAGACCACTAGTTTCAAGTAAAAGGGCAAGGCAAAGAAAGGCAACTTCAAGGAGAATGGAAAGCAAGTTGCCACTCCCATGAAGAAGCCCAAGCCTAGACCCAATCCTGAAACTGGGTGCTTCTACAGCAAAGGGAATGGTCACTGGAAGCGGAACTACCCCAAATACTTGACGGATAAGAAGGATGGCAAAGTGAACAAAAGTATATATGATATACATGTTATTGATGTGTACTTTACTAATGTTCATAGTAGCCCCTGGGTATTTGATACTGGTTTGGTTGCTTTGATTAGTAACTTGAAACATGAGTTACAAAATGAATAGAGACTAGTTGAGGGCGAGGTGACGATGTGTGTTGGAAGTGATTCCATGGTTGATAAGATCACCATCGCACACTCCCTTTGCTTTCAGGATTAGTGTTGAACCTAAAATAAATGTTATTTGGTGTTTGTGTTGAGCATAATATGATTGAATCATGTTTATTGCAATATAGTTATTCATTTAAGTCAATAATTGTTATTATGTTTACATGAATAAAACCATCGATGGTCATACACCCAAGGTGAATGGTTTATTGAATCTCGATCATAGTGATACACATATTCATAATATTGATGCCAAAAGATGGAAAGTTGATAATGATAGTGCAACATACTAGTAGCACTGCCGTTTAGGTCATATTGGTGTAAAGCGCATGAAGAAACTCCATGCAGATGGACTTTTGGAATCACTTGATTACGAATCATTTGATGCTTGCAAACCATGCCTCATGGGCAAGATTACTAAGACTCTGTTCTCTAGAACAATGGAGCGAGCCACTGACTTATTGGAAATAATACATACCGATGTATGCGGTCCGGTGAGTGTTGAGGCTCGCGGTGGGTATCATTATTTTCCGACCTTCACAGATGATTTGAGCAGCTATGGGTATATCTACTTAATGAAACACAAGTCTAAAACATTTGAAAAGTTCAAAGAAATTCAGAGTGAAGTTGAGAATCATCGTAACAAGAAAATAAAAGTTTCTACGATCTGATCATGTAGGCAAATATTTGAGTTACGAGTTTGGCCTTCATTTAAAAACAATGTAGAATAGTTTCACAACTCGTGCCACCTGTAACACCACATCGTAATGGTGTGTTCGAACGTCGTAACCGTACATTATTAGATATGGTGTGATCTATGATGTCTCTTACCGATTTACCACTATTGTTTTGGGGTTATGCATTAGAGACAGTTGCACTCATGTTAAATAGGGCACCATCTAAATCCGTTGAGACGACATCGTACGAACTATGGATTAAGCAAGAAACCTAAGATGTCATTTCTTAAAAGTTTGGGGTTGCGATGCTTATGTGAAAAAGGTTTTAGCTTGATAAGCTCGAACCCAAATCGAAGAAGTGCGTCTTCATAGGATACCCAAAAGAAACAGTTGGGTACACCTTCTATTACAGATCTGAACGCAAGATCTTCGTTGATAAGAATGGATCCTTTCTAGAGAAGGAGTTTCTCTTGAAAGAAGTGAGTGGAAGAAATGTATAACTTGATGAGGTAATTGTACCTTCTCCCAAATTGGAAAGTAGTTCATCACAGAAATCAGTTCCAGTGATTCCTACACCAATTAGTGAGGAAGCTAATGATGATGATCATGAAACTTCAGATCAAGTTAGTACTGAACCTCGTAGGTCAACCAGAGTACAGTCCGCACCAGAGTGGTATGGTAATCATGTTCTGGAAGTCATGTTACTATACCATGACAAACCTACGAACTATGAGGAAGCGATGATGAAGCCCAGATTCCACAAAATGGCTTGAGGCCATGAAATCTGTGATGGGATCCATGTATGAGAAGAAAGTGTGGACTTTGGTTGACTTGCCCGATGATCGGCAAGCCATATAGAATAAATGTATCTTTAAGAAGAAGACTGACACTGACGATAATGTTACTGCCTACAAAGCTCGACTTGTTGCGAAAGGTTTTCAACAAGTTCAAGGAGTTGACTACGATGAGACCTTCTCACCCGTAGCGATGCTTAAGTCTGTCCGAATCATGTTAGCAATTGCCGCATTCTATGATTATGAAATTTGGCAAATGGTTGTCAAACTGTGTTCCTTAATGGATATCTTAAAGAAGAGTTGTATATGATGCAACCAGAAGGTTTTGTCGATCCAAAAGGTACTAAAAAAGTGTGCAAGCTCCAGCGATCCATTGATGGACTGGTGCAAGCCTCTCGGAGTTGGAATATATGCTTTGATAGTGTGATTAAAGCCTATGGTTTTATACAGACTTTTGGAGAAGCATGTATTTACAAGAAAATGAGTGGGAGCTCTGTAGCATTTCTGGTATTATATGTGGATGACATATTGTTGATTGGAAATAATACAGAATTTCTGGATAGCATAAAGGATACTTGAATAAGAATTTTTCAATGAAAGACCTCAGTGAAGTTGCTTACATATTGGGCATGAAGATCTATAGAGATAGATCAAAAATTGGACTTTCACAAAGCGCATACCTTGATAAAGTTTTGAAGAAATTCAAAATGGATCAGTCAAATAAAGGGTTCTTGCCTGTGTTACAAGGTGTGAAGTTGAGTCAGACTCAATGCCCGACCACTGCAGAAGATAGAGAGAAAATGAAAGTCATTCCCTATGCCTCAGCCATAGGTTCTATCATGTATACAATGTTGTGTACCAGACCTGATGTGTGCCTTGCTATTAGTTTAGCAGGGAGGTACCAAAGTAATCTAGGAATGGATCACTAGCAAGCGGTCAAGAACATCCTGAAATACCTAAAAAGGACTAAGGATATGTTTCTCGTTTATGGAGGTGACAAAGAGCTCGTCGTAAATGGTTACGTCGATGCAAGCTTTGACACGGATCCGGATGAATCTAAGTCACAAACAGGATATGTATTTATATTGAATGGTGGAGTTGTCAGTTGGTGCAGTTCCAAGCAGAGCGTCGTGGCGGGATCTACATGTGAAGCGGAGTACATAGCTGCTTCGGAAGCAGCAAATGAAGGAGTTCATATCTGATCTAGGTGTAATAGCTAGTGAATCGGGTCCAATGAAAATCTTTTGATACAATACTGGTGCAATTGCCTTGGCAAAGGAATCCAGATTTCACCAAAGAACCAAGCACATCAAGAGACACTTCAATTCCATCCGCGATCAAGTCAAGGAGTGGGACATAGAGATTTGCAAGATACATACGGATCTGAATGTTGCAGACCCGTTGACTAAGCCTCTCTCACGAGCAAAACATGATCAACACCAAGACTCCATGGGTGTTAGAATCATTACTATGTAATCTAGATGATTAACTCTAGTGCAAGTGGTAGACTGAAGGAAATATGCCCTAGAGGCAATAATAAAGTTGTTATTTATATGTCCTTATATCATGATAAATGTTTATTATTCATGCTAGAATTGTATTAACCAGAAATTTAGTACATGTGTGAATACATAGACAAAACTGAGTGTCCCTAGTAAGCCTCTACTTGACTAGCTCGTTAATCAAAGATGGTTAAGTTTTCTAACCATAGACATGTGTTGTCATTTGATGAATGGGATCACATCATTAGAGAATGATGTGATGGACAAGAGCCATCCGTTAGCTTAGCATTATGATCGTTTAGTTTTATTGTTATTGCTTTCTTCATGACTTATACATGTTCCTCTGACTATGAGATTATGCAACTCCCGAATACGGGAGGAACACCTTGTGTGCTATCAAACGTCACAACATAATTGGGTGATTATAAAGATGCTCTACAGGTGTCTCCAATGGTGTTTGTCGAGTTGGCATAGATCGAGATTAGGATTTGTCACTCCATGTATCGGAGAGGTATCTCTGGGCCCTCTCGGTAATGCACATCACTATGAGCCTTGCAAGCAAATGTGACTAATGAGTTAGCTATGGGATGATGCATTACGGAACGAGTAAAGAGACTTGCCAGTAACGAGATTGAACTAGGTATGACGATACTGACGATCAAATCTCGGGCAAAGTAACATACCGATGACAAAGGGAACAATGTTTGTTGTTATGTGGTTTGACCGATAAAGATCTTCATAGAATGTGTAGGAGCCAATATGAGCATCCAGGCTCCGCTATTGGTTATTGACTGGAGATGTGTCTTGGTCATGTCTACATAGTTCTCAAACCCATAGGGTCCGCACGCTTAACATTCATTGACGATTTGTATTATGAGTTATGTGATTTGATGAACCGAAGTTTTTTTGGAGTCCCAAATGAGATCACGGACATGACAAGGAGTCTCGAAATGGTCGAGACGTCAAGATTGATATATTGGAAGGTTATGTTTGGACACTAGAATGGTTTCAGAAAGGTTCAGACATTTTCCGGAGTACCGGGGGGTTACCGGAACCCCCAGGAGGTTAATGGGCCTTCATGGGCCCTAGCGGAGAGAGGAGGTGGCGGCCAGGTGGAGGCGCGGTTCCAAGCCCAAACCGAATTGGACTAGGGTTGGGGGGCACTTTCCTTATTCTCCTCCACCTCTTTCCCCTTCCCCCTTCTTCGGAAAGGAAAGGGGGGGCGAATCCCAACTTGGACCGGGAGTCCAAGTATGACTCCACCCTCGGCACGCCCCCCTTGGGCCGGCCTCCTCTCCTCCCCCATTTATATACATGGGAGGGGGGCACCCCAAAGACACAACAAGTCTTCTCTTAGCAGTGTGCGGTGCCCCCCTCCACAGTTACACACCTCGGTCATATCGTCGTAGTGCTTAGGCGAAGCCCTGCGCCGGTAACTTCATCACCACAGTCACCATGCCATCGTGCTGACGGAACTCTCCCTCGTCCTCAACTGGATCAAGAGTTTGAGGGATGTCATCGAGCTGAACGTGTGCTGAACACCGAGGTGTCATACTGTCAGGACCCCGATTCTAAGTCACACCGATCTAGCCTGTAACACCTCATATCATTTTGCGGCCTCACGCATGGTATTCCCACGGGTGTCGCCTTACCATGGCCCGGGACCGTTTGCGCCTTTTGGCTCACGTATATGATAGTTTCGCTAGCATCCATATGACACAGAACCCGGGCCGACATGACTAGTCGTGAACCCAAAGTGGCACTAACTTACGGGGACAGGCATACATGAATCAACATCGAGCATGTCGGTTAGCAGCGTGCGAATCCGGGCTGTAGCGCTGGGCTAACAGGACTCCGGTGAACCGGGCTGCAACAGGCTAGGCAGGACTCCGGATGTCACCGCGTGACATTTCCCCGAAGGGACAGACACAGGAACGAAGTGAATCACATGCCGGCCAGTCAAGTGTTCCGGAGCAGTAGTGCTGGGCTAGCAGGACTCCGGTGAACTAGGCTGTAGTGGACTACTATGGCTCATGGAAGCACAAGACTGCATTTCCCCATAAGAGAGGCTACCAAGGATAAACAACTAGGTTGTCGGATCCCACACACACCAAGCATTTCAATCGTACACACACTATGCTCAATATGTGCAATACAATATGGCATCACAACAAGACTCTACGACTCAGAGTATTTATACATTAGGCTCCGAAGAGCCAGATAAAACAAACATGGGTCTCATGACCCACATTCAGAGCATACAAGTCAAAGCACATGTGGAAGCTTAACATGTCTGAGTACAGACTTCTACAAATGAAAAAGGCTGAGAAGCCTGACTATCTACCAGATCCTGCCAAGGGCACAAGATCGTAGCAGAGGTATCAAGCCAAACGTCAAAGTCCACACCGAACTACTAGCGAGACTGAAGTCTCTCTGCAAAAACATAAATTAAGCAAACATGAGTACAAATGTACCCAGCAAGACTTACTTCAGAACTAGCTACATATGCATCAATATCAAGAAAGGGGTGGTGGAGTTTAACTGCAGCAAGCCAGCTTTGACCCGGTGGCTATCCTGAACTACGACTACAAGTAACTCTTTTGAGGTGGCGCGCACGAGTCCACATATTCACCATATCAATACACCACTATTGATTTGCTCCTGTCTCCCTACGAGAATGCCATCCATAGCACTCACGCTTATCTTGCGCATTTTGGAGTATCCACTTTCACTTGTCTATGAACTATGCAAGGGGTCCAAGTTTCCATATCCGAGGAATCCGGCTATTCGAATAGATAATGATAACCTTGCAGGGGTGTACTTCTTCACACACGCTCTCGCCACTTACCACCATGTACACGTCGTGTATCTCGGCAACCTTCAAGCGGAAGCCTGGTGAGGGAGTCGGCCATGACCTGACTAACCACACGAGTCTCTCGTCCAGGTTTATCGCCTATTCGGGTTCCATCCACAAGGAGATCTGGCCGGGGTGTCACTCACGGCCCCAAACAATGTGTACAGGGTTCCCAAGCCCACCATCTGTGTGCCACTTGGTACACCGGGCCACTATGCCTAGTCTGTCCCAAGCCCACCTGTACCGGGTGCCACTTGGTAGACTACTAACACTACCTACAAACACCAGAAACTAGTTGCAACTCCTGGACAGAGATCGAGTTGATTAATAAGTCAAGAGGGGTCGAGTTACCGGAACCCAATGTGTGGTAGTAACTGTTCATGGATCACAAACATAGAACTCGGTTCCTAAGAACGGCTGCAATGAGACAACCCACCATGTACTCCTACATGGCCTCTCACCGCTACCTTTACCAAATCGTGTTCACACACTTAGCTCTCAACGGTAGGACTTGTTCACCACATTCCAATTCATCCCCGATGAATCAGACCTGACTCAACTCTAAGCAGTAGCAGGCATGACAAACAAGCACGAATGAGTAGGCACATCAGGGCTCAAACAACTCCTACTCATTCTAGTGGGTTTCATCTATTTACTGTGGCAATGACAGGTCATGCATAGGAAAAGGGGTTCAACAACCGCAGCATGTAACAGTTGAATTGATGTTGTCCTAATGCAGTAAAAGAGAGCAAGAGCGAGAGAGTGGGATTGTATTGGAATGAACAAGGGGGTTTTGCTTGCCTGGCACTTCAGAAGATATTATAACTCTTCATCGGTGTCATCGAACTCATCGTTGGGATACGCCTATCGAGAGGGGACAAGCACCGACAATAGAGAAGAACAGAATCAATGCATATGTGATAATATGATGCATGATTATGACATGGCAATATGCTGTGATTTGAGCTAATGCATCTAGTTATGATTTAAATGAAGTTGGTTTCAATACATGATTCAAATTCCAACTCCATATATGATTATTTAAATGCCCTTTATTTGTTTTGTCCAAAACAGATGACAAACATTGTTCAAACATGCATGAAAATGGTACAGGTGGATTCCTTGAATTTTCCTGACAAATTTTCATATATAAATTATTTCATTCTGAGCTACGGTTGAATTTCTATGATTTTTAGAAGTTTTGGATATTTTCTGAAATAAATAAATCATTTAAGATTTATTTAAATTCCAGAAAAGGATAACTGCGTCAGCCTAACATCATCATGACGTCAGCAGGTCAAAGGGGCATGGTCCAGGTCAAACCTGACCAGTGGGACCCACTGGTCAGTGACCTAGTGACATTTAGTGTCACAGACAAGTGGGTCCGGTCAACGGCCACGTTAGTGAGGTCAACGCCGATGCGTGGGGCCACTGTGTTTAGATTAATCTTAATCTATTTTTGTTAGCTGGTTAGTTAGTCAGCGGGGCCCGCATGTCAGCGAGAGTGTGGGTTAATTAGCGGGGTCATTAACTGCTAATGATGGTGCCACGTCGACGGCTAAACACCGGTGCTAAGCACAGCACGACGACGTCGCCCGTCCGGCCAACTCCGACGACGAGAGGTCGCGCGGCCGGGCGTGTTGGAACGCCAGTAGCTGGGCGCATCCGATGGTGATGGTGGCTAGACCTGGGGTGGTCTGTGGCGGCGCCGGCGATGACAACAGCGGCAGCCGGAGTTCGGGATAGCACGTGCGCGGGGCTGCAGTGCTCGGGCGAGCCAACGGAGTGGCTAGGCAGCCTCCTAGAGGTGCCAGGAGCATATCAGTACCACTGGAGCGAGCAGGAGAAGCTCGGGAGCATGGGCTTGCCGGTCATGGCGGACGACGGCCTCGGGTGATCTCGGGGCTGCGGCTAGAGGGCGAAAATGACGCGGGGAAGAGAGGGGAAAAGCGGCGGAGCTCACAGGGAGGTCGATGAGCAGACCAGTGGGCTCGGGTCGACCGGAGCGAGGCGAATCGACGAACGGCGTCTGATGGGTACCAATGTTAAAGATGACCAGATGGCTCGGTGGGGAGGGCGAGGGGCCACTGTGGGGCCACTGTGTTTAGATTAATCTTAATATATTTTTGTTAGATGGTTAGTTAGGCAGCGGGGCCCGCATGTCAGTGAGAGTGTGGGTTAATTAGCGGGGTCATTAACTGCTAATGATGGTGCCACGTCGACGGCTAAACGCCAGTGCTAAGCACAGCACAATAGCGTCGCCCGTCGGGCCAACTCCGGCGATGAGAGGTCGCGCGGCCAGGCGCGTTGGAACGCCCGCAGCTAGGCGCATCCGCTGGTGGTGGTGGCTGGACCTGGGGTGATCTGTGGCGGCGCCGGCGATGACAACAGCGGCGGCCGCAGTTCGGGATAGCACGGGCGCGGGGCTGAAGTGCTCGGGCGAGCCAACAGAGTGGCTAGGCATCCTCCTGGAGGTGCCAGGAGCATATCAGTACCCCTAGAGCGAGCAGGAGAAGCTCGGGAGCATGGGCTCGCCGGTCATGGCGGACGGCGGCCTCGGGTGATCTCGGGGCTGCGGCTAGAGGGCGAAAATGACGCGGGGAAGAGAGGGGGAAAGTGGCGGAGCTCACAAGGAAGTCGATGAGCAGATTAGTGGGCTCGGGGGCAACCGGAGCGAGGCGAATCGACGAACGGCATCCGGCGGGTACCGAAGTTGAAGACGACCAGATGGCGGCGATGCAGGCCTCCGGCAAAGCGTGGCTCAGTGGGGAGGGCGAGGGCGTCGCGGCGGAGGTCTTGGACAGCACGGGGAGGCAAGGGGAGAACGGTGGATGCGGTGGTAGTGAACGGCGGCGACGATGTGTTCGGGCATGCGTGAGAGAGCGAGGCAGAGGAGGGGAACGAGGGCGAGGAAGAGAGCGAGGGGTTCTAGGGGGTTGTGTGGCGCTCGGGGCCGACTCCAGCTGCGGCAAGCAGGCAGGAGGTGGCCGAGCGCGTGGCCGCGCGTGTCGGGTGCGTGCCCCTGTCCTCCTGGCGTGAGGAAGGGGATGACTGGCAGGGGCAAGTGGACTGGGCCGGCTTGCTGGGCCGCAGGTGAGTGCCAGGTAAGCTTTCCCTCTTTTTCTTATTTCTATTTTTGTTCTGTTTTTCTATTTATGCAAATTTGTTTAAATTTGGTTTTCAAACCAAATCACTTTTAAAAATTCTAAAAATAGTTATGGGTACTAAGTGAATTATTCCAGAGGCCCCCAACTAATTCCAAAATTGTTGGAGCATTTAAAAATATTTATAGTATTTAAATGCACCAATTCTAATACAATATGAGTTAATTCAAAAATCCAGAATGGCCTGGAAATATGTGCATCATTTTTAGAAGATGTTCTAGACCAATTCAAAAATGATGGGCATTTATGAAGGGCATTTTGGGTTCATTGAAAATATTTTTATTTTGATCCTAGTTGCATTTCATTTGGTGCTAGGGTTTGGACATCCCCATTTCAGGTTTAAGAAAATTTAAACATGATGCAACAACCAAGACTAGACCACAACAAGGCTGAAGCTAGGGCTGTGACACGTACGTTTGGTGCTAGGATCGGTTGGATTATGAAGACGTTCGACTACATCAACTGTGTTACTAAACACTTCTGCTTTAGGTCTACGAGCGTATGTGGACACACTCTCAAGTCTCATTGCTATGCATCTCCTAGATAGATCTTGTGTTGTCGTAGGAATTTTTGTGAAATACTGCGTTCCCCAACATCAATTTCATAAGAGCATCAACTTTTTCACTTAAAGTACTAATTTCTTGAACCAAATTAAATTTTTTTACTAGTTGGTGCTCTTTCAGTATGCCATTGTGAATAATTTGCCATAATATAATCAAGCAATTTAGTAGCTTCACCCAAAGTAATTTCCATAAAAGTACCACCCGCGACGAAATCTAAAAGATTTCTAGAAACAAAGTTCAATCCCGCTTAAATTTTCTGTATGATCATCCAAAGATTTAAACCATGAGTAGGACAATTTCTGAGCATCAACTTCATTCTTTACCAAGATTGTGCAACATGTTCATGCTCATGTTGCTTAAAATTCATGATTTGCATTCTAAGGGAAATATTTTTTGTGGGCGGAAAATACTTAGTAATAAAAGCATCTTTGCACTTATCCCAAGAACCGATACTATTGCGAGGCAAAGAGGAAAACCAAATTTTTTGCACGATCTCGCAAAGAAAGCGGAATTAATTTCAACTTCACAAATCATTGTCCACATATTTTTTCTTTTGCATATCACATAATTCTATGAATGCGTTAAGATGCGATGCGGCATCCTCATTAGGAGTACCGGAATATTGATCTTTCATGACAAGATTCAACAAAGCGGCATTAATATCAGAAGGCTCCGCATTAGTGGCGGGAGGAGAAATCAGAGTGTTAATAAAATCTTTATTGTTGGTATTGTAAAAATCACACAACTTGGTGTTTTCTTGAGTCATCATGACTACGCAAAGAAAATTTCACACAAAAATATATCTAACGAGAAAAGGGCAAACGAAAAAGAGGGCGAATAAAATGGCAAATTTTTGTGAAGTGGGGGAGAGAAAATGAGAGGCAAATGGAAAATAATGTAAATTGCAAGGAGATGAGATTTGTGATTAGGAACCGAATAGATGTTGATGATGTCTCCCCGGCAACGGCGCCATAAATTCCTTTTGATGTCGCTTGAACTACGTCGGTATTTCCCCAAAGAGGAAGGGATGATGCAGCACATCTATGGTAGGTATTTCCCTCAGTTATGAAAACAAGGTATCAATCTAGTAGGAGAACCAACCAACACTATGTAAATGGTACCTGCACACAAAGAACAAATACTTGCAACCTGAGGCTTATAAGGGGTTGTCAATCCCTTTTTCGGGTAACGGCGCCAGAAATTGTGAAGTTGACGGGATAAAATTTGTGATAGATTGGACAAATAGATCTTAAATAAACGCGAAATAAAATGAATAGAAACAAGTGTGGCGAGGTATTTTTGGGTTTTTGGAAATATAAATCTGAAAACAAAAGTAAATAAAAATAGATCTCAAACTAAATATGATAAAGAATAGACCCGGGGGCCGTAGATTTCACTAGTGGCTTCTCTCGAGAAAATGGCATATGGTGGGTAAACAAATTATTGTTGGGCAATTAATAGAAAATCAAATAGTTATGATGATATCCAAGGCAATGATCAATATATAGGCATCATGAACGAGATTGGTAGACCGACTCCTTCCTGCATCTACTACTATTACTCCACACATCAACCGCTATCCATAATGCATCTAGTGTATTGAGTTCATGGAGATATGGAGTAATGCAATAAGAACGATGACATGATGTAGGCCAGATCTATTCATGTAGGAATAGCCCCCATCTTGTTATCCTTAATAGCAACGATACATGCGTGTCTTGCTGCACCTTCTGTCACTAGGAAAGAACGCCGCACAATCAAACCCATCACAAAGAACCACTTCCCATGGAAAGAAAAATTGATCTAGTTGGCCTACCTAAACCAAAGATTCTATGAAGAAATATGAGGCTATAAGTAAGCATGCATATAAGAGATCAAAAGAAGACTCAAATAATATTCATGGATGTAGATCTGATCATAAACTCAAAGTTTGTCGGATCCCAATAAACACACCGCTAAAAGTGTTACATCAAATAGATCTCCAAGAGACCATTGTATTGAGAAACAAAAATAGAGAAGAAGCCATCTAGCTACCTCCTACAGACCCGTAGGTCTACAGTGAACTACGCATGCATCACCGGAGAGGCGCCAATGAGGATGATGAACCCCTCCGTGATGGTGTCTAGATTGGATTTCGTGGTTCTGGAACTTGCGGCGACAGGAATTGTGTTTCATCAACTCCCCTAAGGTTTCTGGAATATTTGGGTGTTTATAGGGTGAAGAGGCAGTGCGGGAGGCCACTAAGGTGGGCGCAACCCACCAGGGCGCGCCTAGCCCCCCAGGCACGCCCAGGTGTGTTATGGCCCCCTCGCGGCACCCCTCTGGTACTTCTTTGGCCCATGTTGTTTCTTCTGGTCCATAAAATTTCTCCAAAAAGTTTCGCTGCGTTTGGACTTCGTTTGATACTGATATTCTGCGAAGTAAAAAACAAGCAAAAAACAGCAATTGGCACTGGGCACTATGTCAATAGGTTAGTCCCAAAAAATGATATAAAGTTGCTATAAAATGATTGTAAAACATCCAAGAATGATAATATAACAACATGGAACAAGAAAAAATTATAGATACATTGGAGACGTATCATGCACCGGTTCCCAAAGCAATCCCCAACGGACCAAGACGACAGGCTCGCCAGGACGGAGGTCATCACCGAGCTCACCGGCGCATCACGGTAGGAGGCTTTTGCTGGTGAAGACCGCCTTTAGTCAGGATAAGCTTCAACCTTGTCCCCCTTCGAATTGTCCTTTGTGGCAACCCTTCCCATCATGTATTTTCGGGGAAGAGGACCAAGGCTAGCATAAGAGAGGGTAGGCTGCCACCGTAGAGAGGGATTTGGCCCCATCGACTCATCGTGTGAGTTGAGCTATACGCTTGTACTCCATCTCCCCAAGCAATTCCAACCTAGCAGGAGTAGGGTTTTACGCCGCAAGGTGGCCCGAACCTAGGTAACTTGTTGTGTACATTATTCTTCTTCCTGAGCTTGAGCACGTCGGTGCGTCATCATGAAGTAATGCGTCTTAAGGCTGAGTAGAGCGGTAGGAACGAGCGCACTGCAGAGTTCGAACCTTCCTGGGTCCTCGGAGCCCCGATTCTGACATTTGGCGTGGCAGGTAGGGGTGCGTCGTCGTTCTTCCGCTTCAGTCTGATCTTCGCTCCACCAACTCCATGGCTAACGCCTACCATGTTCGCACTGAGCGCTAGGCGGCTCGCGTCGCCCAGATGGAACCCGCGGGCCGCGGTGAACGTCACCACTCCTCCTCAGGTGTGACCAACGCCGCCAGCTACCCCGCTGCCCACGAGCAGTAGGACTCCTCCTTGCACCGTTCCATGCAGCCCGCGGCCAAACGCCATGGCCTCCTTCTTCCCCGACTGCCACGGGCTGCCGAACGCGCAAGCTACGCTACTCATGACGCGTGAGCTTCTCCGCTACTGCCCGGCCAACACCTTGCTTGGTCGCATCAGCGAGGTCATCAACACCACCGGGGAAGCCCTGGCGCCCTCCCACTCACTCCGTCCTCCACCTTCTCGACCTAGCAACATGGCGCATGGCACACCTCCGCCTCCTCCCCTGTGCAGTGACAATGTCGAACCCTGGCATGATGCACGGCCGCGTGACCCACCGCGTAGAGCGCCCGTGCTAGCCCAGGATGAGGCCAACTGCCGGATCATTAATCACATGCCACCCGATGCACGCGTGCTCCTCGAGCAGTAGCACTAGTGCCAAGACCGGATTGTCCAAGAGGTCACCGTGGCAGGGCACCAGAACCGCGCCGCCCTCGCACGCAACACTTCCTCGAGCACCGTCGGCTACCGGGCCTTCACTCGTGAGGCGCGCTGGGTGGTTTGGCCCGTCATGTTCAGACCAGAGCTGCCGCCGCGCTACGACGGCATCCCCGACCCCACAGAGTTCCTCCAGCTCTACATGCTGAGCATCGAGGTGGCAAACGGCGACGACAAGGTCATGGCGAATTGGTTCCCCATGGACCTCAAGGATGGCACACGCTCCTGGCTCATGAACCTTCGCGAGGAGTCGATCTCTTCATGGAGCAAGCTTTGTGAGCAGTTCATCGCCAACTTCAAGGGCACGCACGACCGCGCCCTCACCATCAACGAACTAGGATGTGTGAAGCAGCTCCCTAGTGAGACCCTCCACAAGTACATTTAGCGCTACAGCCAGGTGCGCAACAAGAACCCACGTGCCTCAGGAGAAGCCATTATCTTGGCATTCTCCAATGGCGCCACAGACGTCAGGATGAGCGAGAAGCTCGCCATCAATGACGATCTGAGCTCGGCGCTGGAACTATTCAACAATGCCGATAAGTGCGACAAGGCTGAAGAGGGCCGCCTTTTCTTCCACAACGACCCCGACGCCCCGCTCGACAACAATAAGGCCAAGGCCATGGAAGTGAAGCGCAAGTTCCCTGCCGTGTTGGCGGCGTAGCCTGAACAAAAGCACGCCCGTGACCGTGATGGGCCCATCAAGGATGGCCATCTTCTCTAGGTCTACCACAATGTGCGCACTCACAACACTGACAACTGCTAGGAGCTCAAGGCACTCTGCGGTGAGCGCTTGGGCCATCGCCCGGATCGCAACGCCCGTGGCACCGGCCGCGGGGGCGACCATGGCGGCGACCAGTGGGACAACCACAACGGCAATCCCTGCCGGGGCAGGCACGACCAGCCTCATGAGGGCGCCTGGCGTGATCAGCCTCGTGAGGGCGCTTGGCGTGACCAGCCCCGCAATAGGCACCCTAAGGAGAATGCTGCCATTCCACCGCTACCACCGTCGCCCAGAAGGAATGACACCAACTAGCACGACGAAGGGGTTGGCGGCTACCAGTAGCCTCGCACGATAGCCTGCATCCTCGGCGGAGCTCATGCCCCCGCGTCCAACTGCCTGTTCAAGCAGTTCTCTCACGAGGTGAATGTCGCCCTCCCGATGCTTGAGGCCATGCAGCCCCTCAAGTGGTCATAGTACGTGATCACCTTTGATTCCAAGGACCACCACAGACGCTCGGCCACCACCAGTGCGATCCCCATGCTATGCACTCCCACCATCAGCAACGTCACTATCACCAAGACCCTCATTGATGGAGCCACGTGCCTCAACGTGATATCCATCGCAACCTTTGAGAGGCTCCAAGCGCCCTACGACCAGTTGATACCGACCAGGCCCTTCTACAGGGTGATGGACGGGTCCACCATTCCCCAGGGACAAGTGTGCCTCCCTATCAGCTTCGGCACCCACAAGAACTACCACAGTAAGCTCATTGACTTTGACATGGCCCACATTGGCCTCCGGTACAACGCCATCTTGGGATACCCCGCACTCGACAAGTTCATGGCAGCAACCCACCACGACTACAATGTTCTAAAGATGCCTGGCTGCAGCGGCGTCATCACGATGGCCTGTGGCGAGAAATACGTAGTTTTCTCCCTCTAGCACGCCTACCGGGCTGCTACTACTAAAAAATCTGATGGCGAGGGCGTCATCGTGCCTCCCGAGGCCATCCCTACAAAAAAGAAGCTGCTGCTCCCCAAGGACCTCCCTGAAGCGAAGAAGCAGTCGGCTAGTTGTGACACCCAGGGCCTCGGCCCTGTTGCTGGGGCTTGCCTTCCTCCCATATAGGAAGGCGCGCCCAATGCCTCCCTTCAGCTGGGCTCGGGGGCTTTCAACTGGAAAGCATTCGGCCTGACCAATGTGTCAAGGGAGGTGCTCGGGCACCACTTGGAGGGATGCTTCCACGTGCACCCCCGCAAGCAAGGAGCACATTGTCAGGTGCCAGGGGCAAAAGAGTTCATCACTCAGGAGATTCACAGGCTGTGGGAAGCTCGTGCCATGCGCGGCGAGCATCGCGTCGCGTGTTCCATCAATTCAGCTGTCGCCCCTAGGGAGGGTAGTAAGAGGCGCGTCTATGTCGACATCGCAAGCCTTAATAGGGCCAGCTCCTAGGACCACTTTTGGCCATCGTGCGTCGGCCTAAGCAGGGGCCTCGCACAAACTACACATGCATGCCCTCCGGACTAGAAAACGCCAACGCCACCTTCCAAAGGATGGTGTGGCTCGTGATGGCGCCTCGCGAGACATCAGCCCCTGGCGAGCCCCCAAGGCCTCAAGAGCCAGCCGACCCCTAAGAGGTGAGCCTGTGTGACATTATTCGCCAAGATGCCCGACGCTCCTACAACAGCATGATTGCAGGTGACTTTTTGGTTAGTTCAAATTGAGGGCGCCCTTCGGGCTACATCATCCTCAAGCTGGTCAGGGTCCGTCCCTGCAGCCGCCTCGCTTTTGGTCGTGTAGTGAATCTGGTTATCCTTTAATGAATTATCTTGCTTAACCATATGTTTTGTGCCTCATTGATAACCCACAAGTATAGGGGATCGTTTGTAGCCATTTTTGATAAATAAGAGTGTTGAACCCAACGAGGAGCTAAAGGTAGAACAAATATTCCCTCAAGTTCTATCGACCAGTGATACAACTCTACACACACTAAACGTTTGCTTTACCTAGAATAAGAATAAAACTAGAAGTACTTTGCAAGAATAAAACTATGAATAATTTGCAAGATAATAAAAGTTAGTTGTTTAGTACAAAGCTTTTGTCACACAAGAAAGTTATTTGTCCCTAGGCTATCGATAACTAGACAGGTAATCATTATTGCATTTTTATATGAGGGAGAGGCATGAGCTAACATACTTTCTGTACTAGGATCACATGCACTTATGATTGGAACTCTAACAAGCGTCTTCAACTAGTATCAAGTCCTCTTTACTCCCATACTCAACAACCCACTTACTCAGGTATGTGTTTCAGTCACTCACGCCATCCACCATAAGCAAATCATGAATGTATTGCAACACCCTACAACAGGATCCCTCACGTTTGCATGACATGGAGGGCACCATAGGACAACACCAAAATAAAATATACAACTCAAACCAATCATGCTAATCAATTAACCCATAGGACAAAACGGATCTACTCAAACATCACAGGATAACTACATACCATTGGATAATAATATATAGTGTTGAGCACCATGTTTAAGTAGAGAATTACAACGAGAATAGAGAGGTTACACCACTTCATAGAGGGGGAGAGAGTTGGTGTTGACGGCGGCAAAGTTGTTGGTGTAGATCCCCATCACGATGATTGCCCCGGCGGCGTTCCAGCGCCACCAGGAGAGAGGGGGAGACAGCCCCCTCCTTATTCTTCTTCCTTGTCCTCCCCCTAGATGGGAGGAGAGTTCCCCCTCTGGTCCATGCCCTCCATGGCGGTAGAGGGGCGAGAGCCCGTCTGACATTGGATCTCTCTCTCTATTCTCTTCTGTTTTCTGTTCCTGTTTTTCAGCCTTTCACCATTTCTTAAATATCCGGAGATACATAACTCTGATTGCACTGAAATTCTAACACAATTTTTTTCCTGATATAAGCTTCCTTGAAGTTGAAGAAGAGCCCCAACCGACTTCTGGGGTGCCCACTACGCACCACCGCTGTCAGGACCCCGACTCAATGCCACATCGATCTAGCATGTAACACCTCATATCACTTTGCGGCCTCACACACGGTATCCCCACGGGTGTCGCCTTACCTTTGCCCGGGACCGTTTGCGCCTTTTGGCACACGTATATGATGGTGTCGCTAGCATCCATATGATAAGGAGCCCGGGCTGACATGGCTAGTCGTAAACCCAAAGTGGCACTAACTTACAGGGACAGGCATCCATGACCCAGCATCGAACGTGTCGGTCATCAGCGAGTGAATCCAGGCTGTAGCACTGGGCTAATAGGACTCCGGTGAACCGGGCTGTAGCGGGCTAGCAGGACTCCGGTATTCATCGTGTGACATTTCCCCGAAGGGACAGACACAGGATCGAAGAAGGACACATGCCGGCCTGCCTAAGTGTTCCGGAGCAGTAGCAAGCTACCAGGGCTCAATGGAAGCACTAGGAGACATTTCCCGGTAAGAGAGGCTACTAAGAATAAACAACTAGATAGTCAGATCCCACACATAGCAATACACATTACACGTACGCATAACATGCAAGTATGTGCTGTACAACATGGCATCACAGCATAACTCAACAATCATATAGATAAAGGCTCAGAAGAGCCATCATAGCATTTATTGCAAACAGGGGTCACAAAACCCATCATACAGAGCATACAAGCAACAAGCGGAAGCATTACATGTCTGGGTACAGACATCTACAAATGAAAAAGGCTGAAGAGCCTGACTATCTACAACATCCGATCAAGATCGTAGCTGAGGTAC
>NC_041388.1:187902379-187904763 GCF_002162155.2 Triticum dicoccoides
GAGGTGAGACAACGTACACGAGTCCACTAATCACCATACAATACACTACTATGGGTTCATCCCCGTCTCCCTACGAGAAGGCCATCCATAGCACTCACACTTGTCTTGAGCATTTTAGAGTATCCACTTCAGGTTGTCTATGTACCATGTAAGCATCCAAGAAGCCCATAACCGCGGACTCGGCTATTCGAATAGATCATGTTAACCCTGCAGGGGTGTACTTCTTCACACACGCTCTCGCCACTTACCGCCATGTACACGTCATGTATCTCGGCAACCTTCAAGCGGAAGCCTGGCGAGGGTGTCGGCCACGACCTGACTAACCACACAAGACTCTAGTCCAGGTTTATCGCCTATTCGGGTTCCACCCGCAAGGAGATCCGGCCGGGGTGTCGCTTACAGCCCCAAACGATGTGTACAGGGTTCCCGAGCCCACCATCCGGGTGCCACTCGGTACACCAGGCCACGTGTGCCTAGTCTGTCCCAAGCCCACCCTGCCGGGTGCCACTTGGTAGAAAAATAGCACTACCTACAAACACCAGAAACTAGTTGCGACTCCTGGACAGAGACCAAGTTGGTTAATAAGTCGAGAGGGGTCGAGTTACCGGAACCCAATGTGTGGTAGTATCAAGTCATTGGACAACATACATAGAACTCAGTGCTTAAGGACGGTTCCAGTGAGACAACCCACCATGTACTCCTACATGGCCTCTCACCGCTACCTTTACCAAATCGTGTTCACACACTTCACTCTCAGCATCAGAACATATCGTAACACTCCAATTCATTCCCAATGAACCAGACCTGACACAACTCTAAGAAATAGCAGGCATAGCATGGTAGGAACACAACAATGGCTTCAATCAACTCCTACACATGCTAGTGGGTTTCAACTATTTACTGTGGCAATGACAGGTCATGCAGAGGAATGGGTTCAACTACCACAGCACAAAGTAGCAGATGAACCGTTGTTGTCCTAATGCAATAACTGAGAGCAGGAGCGAGAGAGTAGGGTTTTATCGAAATGAACAAGGGGGTGTGCTTGCCTGGTAGATCAGCAAGGAAGGCACTGCTTCATAGATAGGCACTCTGGAACAGACTCCGGAGCAGGACCTATCGAGAAGGAACAGTGTCGGCAATCAAAACACAATCATATGCAACAATATGATGCATGAACATGGCATGTAGATGTGATGCTGTTTGAGCTAATGCAACTAGTAATCATTTGGTTTGAAGTCCATTTGAACCAAAAGTTCAAATGCATCTCCAAGTTAAGCTCCTATATATGCCATAATGTGTTTTCTCATATTCAGCATGTATAAGTTGGTTTGTCATGCATGAAACTAGTACAGATGGAAATATTGCATTTTTCTGATAATTTTTCATATATAAATTATTTTAATCTGAGCTACGGTTGAATTGTTATGAATTTTTGAAGTTTAAAACAATTTATGGAATTTTCTGATTAAATTTAAATCCAGAAATCATATATTGCGCCAGCATGACGTCAGCACGACGTCAGCGGTCAACTGCGGCTGGCTGGGGTCAAACCTGACGTGTGGGGCCCACACGTCAGTGACAGGGGGTTAGACAGAGGGTTAATTTAATTCTAATTAAAAGTTAGTGGCGCTGGGGCCCACTGTCAGTGTCATGGGGGGCTAGTTAACGGTGATTAGCACTAAGCTAATCACCTGCCGACGGGGCCCACTCGTCAGACCGGCGAGGTTGTCGCGGCGACCTCTGGACGCGGCGGCATCCGCGAAACAGGCCACGGGGGCGGCGTCGGAGAGCACCGGGGCGTAGCCCGGGCTCTCGCGCATCTGGTGGGGCAGGTGGAAGGAGCGGGGGAGGCCGGAGCTCGCCGGAGCAAAGCTCGCGGCGGCGGCCGGAGCTCGGCTTCGAGCGGGAACGGGCTGCGGGGCACGGGGAGGCCACCTGAGGGGCTCGGCGGCACCCTCGTGGCACTGGGAGCGCGATGGGATGCTCGGTTTGGGCGGAGGCGGGCCGAGACGGCGACGGCGACATGGACGGCGGCGAGAGGCTTCGGCCGTGGTGGGGAACGGCCCTACGGCGCGAAAACGAGGGGGAGAAGAGAGGGGAACGGTGGCGGAGCTCACCGCGGACCCAGCGAAGGTGTCAGCGGGCTCGGGGACGTCCTGCGTACGGCGAATCGACGGCGGTGGTGGTCGGAGCCCGAGGTGGAAGACGACGGCGAGGCGGCTCCACAGGGCGTCCGGAGGGGCACGGCTTGACGGAGAGGTGGTGGACGACATGGCGGGGCTACCGGACTCGAAGCGAGGGAGAGGGGGAGGTGGTGGCCGCGGCAACGGCGAGCGGTGGCGTCGGTGGCGTTCGGCCGTGAGATAGAGAGAGTGACAGAGGAG
>NC_041388.1:187905070-187913911 GCF_002162155.2 Triticum dicoccoides
GCGCGCCGGGCACGCTCCCCTCCCTCTGTCGAGGACGAAGACGACAGAGGAGGAGGCGGGTTGGGCCGCCTGCTGGCTGGGCCGGCCTGCTGCTGCTGGGCCAGAGGCGCCAGGTTGAAGCCGAGGTAAGGTTTTCCTGTTTTATTTCTTTTTCTAAATTTTCTGACATTTGTTTTGATTTAATAAAATACTAAATCAACTTATTACCGTATGCCAATTTTTGCAGGAGCTAGATATATTATTCCAGAGCTCCTTATAAATGGCATAATTTTTGGACCATATTTCATATATATAACAATATATATCCAAAGCAAATAATTATCGGATTAATCCAAATGGCCAAAATTAAATATCCATGAGCTCCTAAAAATATTGGTTTGATTTTTATCTCTATCCAATATTTTCAGAGGGCAACATGAGCATTTTCTTGGACCCTTTTGGAAAAAAATTTATTTGGGTCATTTTCAAAAATGATTCTGAGGGTTCCACCAATCCTCATTTCAAATTTAAATGAAATTTAAATATGATGCACAAATGGCTAGCTAGTCTAAGTCATACCAGACTAGGGATGTGACAACTCGCCCCCACTTGAAAAAATCTCGTCCCGAGATTCAGGGGTCGACGGAAAGAAAGCGGGGTACTCCAGTCGAAGACGATCTTCTCGCTCCCAAGTAGCTTCTCTCTCGGAATGATGAGACCACTGAACTTTGAGAAACTTGATGTTCTGACGTCGGGTAACACGCTCTGCTTGATCAAGAATGCGAACCAGGTACTCTCGGTATGTGAGGTTATCTTGGAGATCAAGCGTTTCGTGGTCCACTCCGCGGATGGGATCCGAGAAGCAACGCCTGAGTTGAGAGACGTGGAAGACATCATGAACTCGAGAAAGATGTGGGGGTAGTTCCAACTGGTAGGAAACCTCTCCTCGTTTAGCGAGAATGCGAAAAGGACCAATGTAACGAGGAGCCAACTTGCCCTTGATACCGAAACGATGGGTACCCTTCATGGGAGTAACTCGAAGGTAAGCTTTTTCGCCAACTTCATAAGTCATATCCTTATGATGACGATCATACTGACTCTTTTGACGAGACTGGGCTGTTTTCAAATTCTCACGAATGATGTGAACTTGCTCTTCTGCCTCCTGGATCATGTCCGGTCCAAAGAATTGTCTTTCACCGGTTTCTGACCAGTTCAAAGGTGTTCGACATCTTCGTCCATAGAGAACCTCAAAAGGAGCTTTCTTGAGGCTGGATTGGTAGCTATTGTTATAAGCAAACTCGGCAAAAGGAAGACATTTCTCCCAATCCATACCGAATGAGATAACGCAAGCTCTGAGCATGTCTTCGAGAATTTGATTGACCCGTTCCACCTGACCACTCGACTGAGGGTGGAAAGCGGTATTGAAGGAAAGATGGGTTCCCATGGCAGTTTGGAAACTCTCCCAGAAATGAGAAGTGAAAAGACTGCCACGGTCTGAATTGATCTCTAGTGGAACACCATGAAGTGACACTATTTGAGAAATGTATAAGTCAGCAAGCTGACTAGCAGTGATACTCTCTCGAACAGGAAGGAAGTGAGCCACTTTGGAAAGACGATCAACGACTATGAAGATAGCGTTATTCCCTCTCTTGGTCCTGGGAAAGCCGGTGATGAAGTCCATACCAACTTTATCCCATTTCCATTCAGGAATAGCTAAAGGCTGAAGGGTGCCAGCAGGCCTTTGATGCTCTGCCTTAACGCGACGACAAACGTCACAGTTAGCAATAAACTGAGTGATTTCTCTCTTCATCCTGGTCCACCAGAACTTCTGGCGTAGGTCCTGATACATCTTAGTACTACTGGGATGAATCGTGAGAGGAGATTCATGCGCCTCCTTAAGAATCAATTGTCGAAGATGTTGCTTCTTGGGGACCACCAGGCGGTTCCCAAAGAAAACAACACCTCGACCATCTATAGAGAAACTACCAGCAATACCCTTGGCAATGTTTCTCTTGATCCGGGTAATCCCCGTATCATGCTTCTGGGATTCTATGATAAGATCCACAAGGGTAGGTTTCGCCACCAAGGTAGAAAGGAATCCGTGAGGAGCAATGTGAAGATTAAGCTTACAGAATTCCTCATGGAGAAGTGGTTGGCCTTGCTGCAACATGAGATTGTTGCAATAGGATTTATGACTTAGAGCATCAACCATGACATTGGCTTTGCCTGGGGTGTAGGTAATCCCTAGATCATAATTTGTGATCAACTCCAACCAACGTATTTGCCTAAGGTTCAGATCCGGTTGGGTGAAGATATACTTGAGACTCTGGTGATCGGTGTAGATCTCGCAACGTTTACCAAGAAGGTAATGTCGCCAGGTCTTGAGTGCATAGACTACGGCTGCAAGCTCTAGATCATGTGTAGGATAATTCTCCTCATGTGGATGCAACTGTCGAGATGCATAGGCAATCACATGACGATCCTGCATAAGAATGCAACCTAGTCCCTGTCGTGAGGCGTCGCAGTAGATAATAAAGTCTTTAGTGAAATCCGGTGGCACAAGTATGGGAGCAGAAGTCAGGCGTCTTTTCAGTTCCTGAAAACTCTACTCACACTGTGGGGACCACTCAAACTTTTTATCTTTCTTGAGAAGTTCCGTGAGGGGTTTGGCTACTTTGGAGAAGTTTTCAACAAAGCGGCGACAATAGCTGGCTAGGCCAAGGAAACTCCTAACTTGTTTAACGGTCTCAGGTGGAGTCCAATCGAGAACGGCTTGAACTCTCTCGGGATTGACAGCAATGCCCTTACCAGAGATTACGTGGCCTAAGTAGGTCACTTCTGGCAACCAAAATTCACTCTTGGAGAACTTGGCATAAAGGCGGTGCTCTCTGAGTTTTTCTAACACAAGTCTAAGATGTTCGGCATGCTCTTCCTCGTTCTTCGAGTAAATAAGAATGTCATCGAGATAAACCACGACGAACTTATCTAAGTACTCCATGAAGATCGAGTTCATCAAGCGGGAGAATGTGGCTGGGGCGTTGGTTAGGCCGAAGGACATGACGGTGTACTCGTACTGGCCATAACGAGTAACAAAAGCTGTCTTGGGAATGTCCCCGTTTCTGATCTTGATTTGATGGTAGCCTAACCTTAAATCCATCTTGGAGAAGACTGAGGATCCAGCGAGCTGATCATACAGGTCGTTGATCCTGGGGAGCGGATACTTGTTCTTTATCGTGACCAAATTAACGGGACGATAATCTACGACCATCCGGTCCGTACCGTCTTTCTTCTTGACAAAGAGGACGGGGCAAGCCCAAGGAGAAGAACTAGGACGGATGAAACCCTTTTGCAAGGACTCATCAAGTTGTTTCTTAAGCTCGGCTAGTTCTAAGGGTGCCATCTTGTAAGGCCTCCGGGAGATTGGAGCTGTTCCTGGGATAAGATCTATGACGAACTCTACATCTCTGTCAGGTGGAACACCTGGCAGTTCCTCTGGAAAGACATCCGGAAAGTCACGGACTACCGGGATATCTTCAAGGTCTGGAAGGGGGTTGGCATTAAGAGAATAGAGTTGATGCTTTGCAACTCTAGTGGAGACGGTGACTATCTTGCCAGATGGGTGTGTAAGCTGAACAGATCTTGTGTAACAATCAATCTTGGCATGATGAGCTGTCATCCAGTCCATACCCAAGATGATGTTAATATCTGAGGACTTGAGGGCTACAAGTGATGCAAGGAATACAAGTCTATTAACAAGGATTTCGTTACCATGGCTGATTCTGGTGGTCTGCCATCTAGACCCTGGGGTTTGGATTTCAAGCGGAGTTGGCATATCGCAAAATGACATGTCGTGCAAACGAGCATAGCCTTCAGAAATGAAGGAGTGAGATGCCCCAGTATCGAATAGAACTGTTGCTGGGTGACAATTGACAAGGAGTGTACCAAGAACGACATCTGGATCATCATGAGCGTCTTTAGCTGAGACGTGATGCACACGTCCACGTTCAGTGGGAACTGACTTGACACTGATCATCTTGCGTGATGGCTTAATACAGCCAACAGTCTTCTCGGGCTGGGGTGGAGCATAACTAGTCTGAGAGCAATCACGTGCATAGTGTCCTGGCTTCCCGCATGTGAAGCAAGTCCCTGAGGTTGGACGTGGACCCGCACTGACAAGCGGTCTACCAGTAGGCAAGGGTGGAACATACGACTGAGCTGGGGAAGGCACCACATAGGATGGCCTCGGTGTATATCCGGAAGGAAGAGCGGAGTTTGGAACCCCAATCCGGCGCTTCTGGGAACTAGAGCCAGAGGAAGATCCCAAATTACGGGTGTGCTTACGAGACTCCTCGTAAGTGAGCTGAGCTGTCTCTGCATTGATGGCCTTGTTCACAAGGGCTTGGAATGTATCACAATGATGCAGGTGGAGATCACGGCGCAACTTGGGGTTGAGACCCTTCCGGAACCTAGCTTGCTTCTTAGCGTCCGTGGACACTTCTTCTGTGGCATAGCGAGCGAGGTTCTCAAACTCTCGGCTGTAAGCATCAACAGCCATCTTATTCTGGGTGAAACTACAGAACTCTTCTCTCTTGCGATCAATGAGGGCCTGGGGAATGTGATGCTCGCGAAAAGCCTCAGTGAAATCCTTCCAGGTAGAAATCTGGCCAGCTGGAAGCAAAGCCTCATAGTTCTGCCACCAAAGACTAGCAGGACCTTCCAGGTGGTATATGGCATAAGTGACCTTGTCATCTTTAGCTACGTTCGCAGAACGCAGCTTATGAGTGATGCTACAGAGCCAGTCATCTGCATCGAGTGGCTCGATGGAATGATGAAAGGTGGGGGGATGCAAGCGAATGAAATCATGAAAAGGTAGCAGACCCTTTGAACTGATGTGCAGTGTTCTCCTCGATACGTGCCAACAAACGGTTAGACTCACGCTTGTTCCTCTCCATCTCTAGCATGAACTCTGTCAACGAAGGCTGGTCGGGAGGATCCTCATCCCTACCATCTCCGTGGTTCTGGCTACGAGCAATAGAACTTGATGACATCCTGAGAAACGAAACCCAGGGATGAAATCAACATTAACTATAGACTGTAGAATGTAGGACAAGGAATTAGTATCTCTCGAACTCCTGGGAAAATTCCGGCAGCATAACGGCAGTAAAATGCTCAGAATGAGACATCCTACTAGAAATGGGGTGGTAACATACTCATCATCATCACTCAAGGTTCTGAGGTAGTACTAAACAGACTACACCGGAAGTACTCGAAAACTGGGGTATGACTCTGATCAACCAATCCTAAGGGACTACGGAGTAGTAACACGTGATCCTGATAGACGGAAGAGAAGCCTAGTTCCTTAATCCCGTCGGAAAGATAGGATGACTCAAATCAGAAGGTCATGAGGTATAAGGAGTAAAAAGAGCCTTACGTTCCAACCCACAATCAATTCCCTTACATAACTAAAGATTTTCTATACTCAACTTCGACCGGTTTGGCTTGGTAATCCTACAGGCAGTCAGGCTCTGATACCAGCGCTGTCAGGACCCCGACTCAATGCCACATCGATCTAGCATGTAACACCTCATATCACTTTGCGGCCTCACACACGGTATCCCCACGGGTGTCGCCTTACCTTTGCCCGGGACCGTTTGCGCCTTTTGGCACACGTATATGATGGTGTCACTAGCATCCATATGATAAGGAGCCCGGGCTGACATGGCTAGTCGTAAACCCAAAGTGGCACTAACTTACAGGGACGGGCATCTATGACCCAGCATCGAACGTGTCGGTCATCAGCGAGTGAATCCAGGCTATAGCACTGGGCTAACAGGACTCCGGTGAACCGGGCTGTAGCGGGCTAGCAGGACTCCGATATTCATCGCGTGACATTTCCCCGAAGGGACAGACATAGGATCGAAGAAGGACACATGCCGGCCTGCCTAAGTGTTCTGGAGCAGTAGCAAGCTACCAGGGCTCAGTGGAAGCACTAGGAGACATTTCCCGGTAAGAGAGGCTACTAAGAATAAACAACTAGATAGTCAGATCTCACACATAGCAATACACATTACACGTACGCATAACATGCAAGTATGTGCTGTACAACATGGCATCACAGCATAACTCAACAATCATATAGATAAAGGCTCAGAAGAGCCATCATAGCATTTATTACAAACAGGGGTCACAAAACCCATCATACAGAGCATACAAGCAACAAGCGGAAGCATTACATGTCTGGGTACAGACATCTACAAATGAAAAAGGCTGAAGAGCCTGACTATCTACAACATCCGATCAAGATCGTAGCTGAGGTACTAGCTACTAGTCGAAGTCCACGAGAACACTAGTAAGACCGAAGTCTCCGCTGCAAAAACATAAATAAAGCAACATGAGTACAAAGGGTACTCAGCAAGACTTACATCAGATCCTATCATACATGCATTTGTATCAAGAGGGTAATGTGGGGTTTAGTTGCAGCAAGCCAGCTTTGACTCTGTGGCTATCCTGTTCTACGACTACCAGAAACTCTAGAGGTGAGACAACGTACACGAGTCCACTAATCACCATACAATACACTACTATGGGTTCATCCCCGTCTCCCTACGAGAAGGCCATCCATAGCACTCACACTTGTCTTGAGCATTTTAGAGTATCCACTTCAGGTTGTCTATGTACCATGTAAGCATCCAAGAAGCCCATAACCGCGGACTCGGCTATTCGAATAGATCATGTTAACCCTGCAGGGGTGTACTTCTTCACACACGCTCTCGCCACTTACCGCCATGTACACGTCATGTATCTCGGCAACCTTCAAGCGGAAGCCTGGCGAGGGTGTCGGCCACGACCTGACTAACCACACAAGACTCTAGTCCAGGTTTATCGCCTATTCGGGTTCCACCCGCAAGGAGATCCGGCCGGGGTGTCGCTTACGGCCCCAAACAATGTGTACAGGGTTCCCGAGCCCACCATCCGGGTGCCACTCGGTACACCAGGCCACGTGTGCCTAGTCTGTCCCAAGCCCACCCTGCCGGGTGCCACTTGGTAGAAAAATAGCACTACCTACAAACACCAGAAACTAGTTGCGACTCCTGGACAGAGACCAAGTTGGTTAATAAGTCGAGAGGGGTCGAGTTACCGGAACCCAATGTGTGGTAGTATCGAGTCATTGGACAACATACATAGAACTCAGTGCTTAAGGACGGTTCCAGTGAGACAACCCACCATGTACTCCTACATGGCCTCTCACCGCTACCTTTACCAAATCGTGTTCACACACTTCACTCTCAGCATCAGAACATATCGTAACACTCCAATTCATTCCCAATGAACTAGACCTGACACAACTCTAAGCAATAGCAGACATAGCATGGTAGGAACACAACAATGGCTTCAATCAACTCCTACACATGCTAGTGGGTTTCAACTATTTACTGTGGCAATGACAGGTCATGCAGAGGAATGGGTTCAACTACCACAGCACAAAGTAGCAGATGAACCGTTGTTGTCCTAATGCAATAACTGAGAGCAGGAGCGAGAGAGTAGGGTTTTATCGAAATGAACAAGGGGGTGTGCTTGCGTGGTAGATCAGCAAGGAAGGCACTGTTTCATAGATAGGCACTCTGGAACAGACTCCGGAGCAGGACCTATCGAGAAGGAACAGTGTCGGCAATCAAAACACAATCATATGCAACAATATGATGCATGAACATGGCATGTAGATGTGATGCTGTTTGAGCTAATGCAACTAGTAATCATTTGGTTTGAAGTCCATTTGAACCAAAAGTTCAAATGCATCTCCAAGTTAAGCTCCTATATATGCCATAATGTGTTTTCTCATATTCAGCATGTATAAGTTGGTTTGTCATGCATGAAACTAGTACAGATGGAAAGATTGCATTTTTCTGATAATTTTTCATATATAAATTATTTTAATCTGAGCTACGGTTGAATTGTTATGAATTTTTGAAGTTTAAAACAATTTATGGAATTTTCTGATTAAATTTAAATCCAGAAATCATATATTGCGCCAGCATGACGTCAGCACGACGTCAGCGGTCAACTGCGGCTGGCTGGGGTCAAACCTGACGTGTGGGGCCCACACGTCAGTGACAGGGGGTTAGACAGAGGGTTAATTTAATTCTAATTAAAAGTTAGTGGCGCTGGGGCCCACTGTCAGTGTCAGGGGGGGTTAGTTAACGGTGATTAGCACTAAGCTAATCACCTGCCGACGGGGCCCACTCGTCAGACCGGCGAGGTCGTCGGCGGCGACCTCTGGACGCGGCGGCGTCCGCGAAACAAGCCACGGGGGCGGCGTCGGAGAGCACCGGGGCGTAGCCCGGGCTCTCGCGCATCTGGTGGGGCAGGTGGAAGGAGCGGGGGAGGCCGGAGCTCGCCAGAGCAAAGCTCGCGGCGGCGGCCGGAGCTCGGCTTCGAGCGGGAACGGGCTGCGGGGCACGGGGAGGCCACCTGAGGGGCTCGGCGGCACCCTCGTGGCACTGGGAGCGCGATGGGATGCTCGGTTTGGGCGGAGGCGGGCCGAGACGGCGACGGCGACATGGACGGCGGCGAGAGGCTTCGGCCGTGGTGGGGAACGGCGCTACGGCGCGGAAACGAGGGGGAGAAGAGAGGGGAACGGTGGCGGAGCTCACCGCGGACCCAGCGAAGGCGTCAGCGGGCTCGGGGACGTCCTGCATGCGGCGAATCGACGGCGGTGGTGGTCGGAGCCTGAGGTGGAAGACGACGGCGACGGCGGCTCCACAGGGCGTCCGGAGGGGCACGGCTTGACGGAGAGGTGGTGGACGACGTGGCGGGGCTACCGGACTCGAAGCGAGGGGGAGGGGGAGGTGGTGGCCGCGGCAA
>NC_041388.1:187914059-187919442 GCF_002162155.2 Triticum dicoccoides
TGACAGAGGAGAGGAAGAATCGGGGGAAGAGTGAGAGGGTACGGGGGGGCGTGGCGACGCGCGGGATCGTCCAGAGCGACGGGGGGGGGGGCGCCAGGCAAGCAGGGAGGCTGGTGGCGTGGTGCAGTGGCGCGCGCGTGCGCCGGGCACGCTCCCCTCCCTCTGTCGAGGATGAAGACGACAGAGGAGGAGGCGGGCTGGGCCGCCTGCTGGCTGGGCCGGCCTGCTGCTGCTGTGCTAGAGGCGCCAGGTTGAAGCCCAGGTAAGGTTTTCCTGTTTTATTTCTTTTTCTAAATTTTCTGACATTTGTTTTGATTTAATAAAATACTAAATCAACTTATTACCTTATGCCAATTTTTGCAGGAGCTAGATATATTATTCCAGAGCTCCTTTATAAATGGCATAATTTTTGGACCATATTTCATATATATAACAATATATATCCAAAGCAAATAATTATCGGATTAATCCAAATGGCCAAAATTAAATATCCATGAGCTCCTAAAAATATTGGTTTGATTTTTATCTCTGTCCAATATTTTCAGAGGGCAACATGAGCATTTTCTTGGACCCTTTTGGAAAAAAATTTATTTGGGTCATTTTCAAAAATGATTCTGAGGGTTCCACCAATCCTCATTTCAAATTTAAATGAAATTTAAATATGATACACAAATGGCTAGCTAGTCTAAGTCATACCAGACTAGGGATGTGACAACCGCGCACCGGGGGTGGGGGTAGGCCGCTCCCTGGTGGTTAGTGGAGGCCGGGGGCCTCCGTTTGTGTTGATTCCACCTCCAAATAATCACATATATTCCAAAATAATTCCTCCTACTTTTTTATTGTGTTTGGACTTTGGTTGATATGGATATTCTGCGAAACAAAAAAATGCAACAAATAGGAATTGGCACTAGGCACTCGATCAATATGTTAGTCCAATAAATCGTATAAATTGTTGCCAAAAGTATGTGAAAGTTGTATAATATTGGTATGGAACAATAAAAAATAGATACGACGGAGACGTATCACTCACCACCGTTGAGCCCGCCACTCCCTCGCGACTTTTCTCCTGTTAGTCCCATGAGCGAGGGCTAGGCACGACGCCTGTGCTCGGGTCCGTCCCTGCAGCGCCGATAAATCCAAGCAACCAAGCTCTGTCTAGCGGGCCAGACCTGTGCACGTCAACTCACCGAGATCCTTGGTGCCTCATCTCCTCATGGAACAACCACGAGTTAGTCGGTGAGCATGCGTCGCCCTAGTGCCTCGAAGTTTTGTGAGTGTGTAGAAACCAAGCTCTAGGGGGCCCGAACGGCTACCCAAAGAACCTCGCACAGCGAGGACTCCAAGCATCATGCCATGATCTACCGAACGTCGCTCCATGCATAAGCTAAGTCAAACTACCTCACAAGGAACCACTTTCGTCTCTAGAGTCCCCTTCTCTCATCACCTATGCGGAGGTTGTTCTCCTTTTCCACACAAGCCGCTTGCGCATCAAGGGGGGGCCTTGAGCAACGTGCCTCAGGAACCCTCACTAGCTTCTGGAGCCCCCACCTCCTGGCCTTATCCCAAGCATCACGACCTGACATACTGGCGGCGACTGAAGATCACTGAAGGGCTGGGTCCCAGCAATATAGAGGAACTTGTCAAGCAGAGGAAAATGGGTAGACCATCGTGAGCAGATCTCGGGGGGGGGCATATGTCTCAAACCACAAAGGCATTAGCTAAGACGGAAACGGCATCAATTTTTCACGCACCCCTTGTGGGGCTTACATTGACTTATCACACATAGAAGACGGGATAAAGAAGAAAGCTTCAGGGACACGCGTCTTCACGCGGTGTGAATTTATCGCAAGCCACGGCTGCCTCGTGTTGCGCCCAAAAGGCTAAGTTAATCGCGTGATATGTCTCCAATGTATCTATAATTTTTTATTGTTCCATGTTGTTACATTATCATTCTTGGATGTTTTACAATCATTTTATAGCAACTTTATATCATTTTTTGGGACTAACCTATTGACATAGTGCCTAGTGCTAGTTGTTGTTTTTTGCTTATTTCTTACTTCACAGAAAATCAGTACCAAACGGAGTCCAAACACAGCGAAACTTTTTGGTGATTTTTTCTGGACCAGAAGACACACGTTGGGCCAAGGAAGTACCAGAGGGGGACTCCGAGGGGAGCACAACCCACCTGGGCGGGCCCTGGTGGGTTGTTCCCACCTCGTCCGCCTCCCGCACCGCCTCTTTGCTCTATAAATACCCCAATATTCCAAAAACCCTAGGGGAGTCGATGAAACACAATCCCAGCTGCCGCAAGTTCCAGAAACCACATATCCAATCTAGACACTATCATGGAGGGGTTCATCATCCTCATTGGTGCCTCTCCGATGATGCGTGAGTACTTCATTGTAGACCTACAGGTTCATAGTTAGTAGCTAGATGGCTTCCTCTCTCTCTCTCTTTTGATTCTCAATACAATGGTCTCTTGGAGATCTATTGATATAACTCTTTTTGCGGTGTGTTTATTGGGATCCGATCAACTTTGAGTTTATGAGCAGATCTATTTAATCCATGAAAGTTATTTGAGTTTTGATCTCTTATATGTATGATTGCTTATAGCCTCGTATTTCTTGTTCGAATCTTTGGTTTAGTTAGGCCGACTAGATCGACTTTTCTTGCCAATGAAAGAGGTGCTTTGTGATGGGTTCGATCTAACGGTGCTCAATCCCAGTGAAAGAAGGGGAATTGACACGTATGTATCATTGCTATTAAGGATAACAAGATGGGGTCTATTCCTACATTAGTAGATCTTGTCTACATCATGTCATTGTTCTTATTGCATTACTCCGTTTCTCCATGAACTTAATACACTAGATGCATGCTGGATAGCGGTCGATGTGTGGAGTAATAGTAATAGATGCAGGCAGGAGTCGGTCTACTAATCTTGGACGTGATGCCTATGTACTGATCATTGCCTGGATTTCATCACCATTATTTGAAGTTTTATCAATTGCCCAACAGTAATTTGTTTACCCGCCGTATGCTATTTTTCTCGAGAGAAGCCACTAGTGAAATCTACGGCCCCGGGTCTCTTCTTTATCATATTTTCCATCAAGGTCTATTTTTATTTGCTTTTATTTTCAGATCTATTAATCCAAAAACACAAAAATATCTTGCAGGAATTTTTCTTTCTTTATTTTATCAGGTGTTCCCGCGAGATCTATTTATCCAATCTACTACAATTTTATCTATCCTTTTACTCGGGAGGGATTGACAACTCCTTTTTTATGTCGGGTTGCAAGTATTTCTTCTTTGTGTGGAGGTACCATTTACGTAGTGTTGCGTGGTTCTCCTACTGGATCGATAACCTTGGTCTCATCATGTAGCGACCAGACCTCAAACGGTCTGATCTCTGTGCTTCAGTGTCATCCCTGGATCAGTAATGCTGACACGCACAGTACTTGAAGGATTTATAACAGAGTAGCAATCACACACTTAGTACATCAAATGTCTCAAAAGAGAACTTATTACAATAAATATGGCCTAAGGCCATCTAATAGCGATAACAGCGGAAGGCTTGGAAGATAAGTGAGTCCATCAACTCCAACGGCATCACTGAGTATAGAACCACGACCTAAAAGCACCTTACTCATCGTCTGAAAAGTCTGCAACATGAACGTTGCAGCCCGAAAACGGGTCAGCACATGGAATATGCTGGCAGAGTAACACATAGAGAGTAATGAAAGAAATAGGCTATACTACATGCATATTTGGCTGGTGGAAAGCTCTATGGTTACAGTTTTGCATAAAGCCAATTTTTCCCTACTGCAAAGGAATAAATTTTATTTAACTATCATGGTAGTTGTTAAACATTGGGTGTGTAGACACCCTCTCAATCCCAATTAAGCATCCTCTTTAAAACCCAACAATATTAATTAGAGTAACATGATGAGATTCACATGATAATCCAAGTACTAGATACTCAAGTTGTCCATAACCGGGGACACGGCTAACCATGATTAGTTTATACACTCTGCAGAGGTTTGCACACTTTTCCCCACAAGACTCGATCTCCTCCGTTGGGATTCTCGCACTACATGGTGTTTGAGAAACGGATGACCGAGACATAGTCTTTTAGAAGCGCTAGCACCTTACGAACGGGTAGACCGTTACACCTACTTTCCCCTACATCTGCTAGTCTACCACTGTAAGAGTTCGCACAACTTAGTCAACTATGCTAGAGCCCATAGTAGCTTGTGGCTGCACACGGAAGTTTTTAGTATGAATAATCCCATGATCCCTTTGAGCCTGGGTGGCGGTCCATAAAGAAAAACAGGCAATCGCTGGAATACCCAGGTGCCTCGATCCACCCAGATGTGTGTTTAAGTTGCCACCTTAAATAAACCATTAATTTATCAATATCACATCTGTCATGGATACACTCACCCAATACACGTCTACTAGCATAGCATGACAATATAAGTAAACGTAGAAGTGACTCCCAAAGGTTTGATAATAAAACAGGTAATAGGTACTACCTCATCTACTTCCCAAAACCCACAATTTAATTAGATCATAATCATGCAATGTTTGAGGATTCATCTAATGCAATAAAATTGGGTAGTAAAAAAGTATGATCAAATTGTTACTTGCCTTGCTGATGATCCGTGAAACCTAGAGACTTGAAATAGCAAGCGGCACACTCCGGGTACTCTATCGCAAACAAACAAGCATACAATAAGTACTCAACTAATACACAGGTAAAACTCAAACAAGAGAACTAACAAGAAAATTCAACTTAAGAACTCCGGTTTGCAAAAAGAATCAAATCAAACGAAGCAAGGAAAGTCAAACGGCGAAAGAAACAAACTTCGTTTACTATTCTGGATCTAGGTCAAATTTTACAGATGCAAAAACTTGTTTGAGTTGGTTAAACAGATAGAGGGTTTCGAGACGAAACTCCAGGCGCTTGAATCGCCTGATTCCGATAAACGAGCGCAAAGTTATACTAGAATGAAAATCGGATCAGAAATCGCGATCATAAATAATCGCGGATAAATCCGAGAAAAAGAAAAACAATGAACAGATTAACGAACGGACGTTCGTTTTTTGTAACTAAACGGTGAGCGCATTCGTTAAAACGAACGAACGAGAAAACGCTCGCTAAATAAACTAAACCGGAAATAAACTGATATAAATAAAAAACGGATCTAAAAAACCCGAACGGAAAACCGAACGGTTTTCTCGGAGAAAACCGCCGGCTGGGCGGGGTCAACCTCGGCGGGCGGCGGGGTTCGGCGGCGGCTCCAGCGTGCGGCGACGGCGGGGCTGCGGGGTCGGCGGCGGCGGCTAGCGGCGTGGGGCGGCGGTGGCGCAGCGCGGCGGCAGG
>NC_041388.1:187919743-187936987 GCF_002162155.2 Triticum dicoccoides
GGCGGCGGCGCTAGGGCGGCGGGGTCGGGGCGCTAGGGTTTGGGCGGCTCCAGGCTGGGCTCCCCGGCTTAGAAAGCCCGGCCGGACGGAGTCCTGGCCGAACACGGCCCAAAGTCGGTTTGTGTTTTTTTTAATAATTACGCTCAGAAAAACAAATAAAAGAAATACTAAACAGAGTTCAAAAATCCCAAAATAAATTTTACCCAACTTTTAAAATCAAGCCGAACAGGACGAACATTTATTTGGGGCCTAAATGCAATTTTGAAAAACGCGCATTTTTCCTAAATTCAAATAAAATAGCAAATAACTCCAAAATAAAATATTATTTGATTTTATTATAAAATCCTCAATATTTCTTTATGTTGGGAAAGTTATTTTATTCCCTTTCTCATATTTTTGTAATAGAAATAATTGAAGATAAAATAAATAAAATCAACTGATCCTATTTTCAAAATCTGAGAAAACTCAAATATGAAAATAACAAAATCCCCAACTCTCTCCGAGGGTCCTTGAGTTGCATAGAATTTCTAGGATAAAAAAAGCAAATAAAATATGATATAAATCACCAACAAAGGGGAACTATGATCACACTTGAGTATTGGGTGTAGCTAATATGCGAGTGTGTTTCATGAATTGATCAATGATTGAGCATAATGGGCTAGGGATAACTTGCTTTAGTGTTGATATTTTGAAAGACATGGTTGCTTGTTGATATACTTGAGTATTGAAATCTTCATGTCAAAACTAGACTATTGCTTTGAATCATATAGAAGTCCCAATGTCCATGCTACAAAAGAAAAGAATATGTGATGAACATGATAGGCGTCATTCCACATCAAAAAAATTATTTTTATCATTTACCTACTCGAGGACGAGCAGGAATTAAGCTTGGGGATGCTGATACGTCTCCAACGTATCTATAATTTTTGATTGTTCCATGCTATTATATTACCATTCTTGGATCTTTTAAAATAATCTTATAGAAATTTCATATCATTTTTTGGAACAAACCTATTGACATAGTGCCTAGTGCCAGTTGCTATTTTTTGCTTGTTTTTTACTTCACAGAAAACCTATACCAAACAGAGTCCAAACGGAGCGAAACTTTTTGGTGATTTTTTCTAGACCAGAAGACACACGTTCGGCCAAGGCAGTGCCAGAGGGGGTTCCGAGGGGAGCACAGCCCACCTGGGTGCGTCTGGGGGCCCAGGCGTGCCCTGGTGGGTTGTGTCCACCTTGGCCGCCCCCCGCACCGCCACTTTGCTCTATAAATACCCCAATATTCGAAAAACCCTAGGGGAGTCGAAGAAACACAATTCCAGCCGCCGCAAGTTCCAGAAACCACAGACCCAATCTAGACACCATCATGGATGGGTTATTATCCTCATTGGCGCATCTTCGATGATGCGTGAGTAGTTCATTGTAGACCTATGGGTCCATAGTTAGTATCTAGATGGCTTCTTGTCTCTCTTTTGGTTTTCAATACAATTGTCTCTTGGAGATCTATTTGATGTAACTCTTTTTGCGGTGTGTTTGTTGGGATCCGATGTACTTTGAGTTCAAGATGGGATCTATTTTATCTATGAAATTTATTTGAGTTTTGATTCTTATATGCATGTTTCTTATAGCATCGTGTTCGAATCTTAGGTTTAGTTAGGCAGACTAGATCTATTTTTCTTGCCATGGGAAGAGGTGCTTTGTGGTGGGTTCGATCTTATGGTGCTCAATCCCAGTGTCAAAATGGGAAATGACACGTATGTATCGTTGTTATTAAGGATAACAAGATGTGGTCTATTCCTACATGCAGTGTTCAAGAAATCGTTAACTGATAGTTGCTCGGTCGGCTTAGGAGTAGCGATCAATCGGTGAATCGGCCTATTAACTGGATTAATTATCGACCATTAATCGGTAAATTGTTAGGAATTTCTTAATATATATCTAGATTTTTTTAATGTACTATACCATACTATCATGGTCCCACCTATGTAGTATACCAAAATATGCTGCCATACACATATCGAATCATAGAGAGGAGGTAAATTATTAATCCTAGCTATTAAGGAGCAAGATGGGGCTGGAAGGGGTTACGGGCCAAAATTTTGGACTTTATTTGCCCACCTGTTAATGGGCGTTCGGTGATTAATCGGCATGACAACCGATTAATCGGTCTAACTGGCCAATTAACTGGCCTGAGAAGTTAACGCGACGAACAGGTGCTATTCAATTCGGCCATGCTTTGAGTAGCGATTAACTGGCCTGTTAACTGATTAATCGGGTGAATTCCTGAATAGTGCCTACATGAATAGATCTTGTCTACATAATGTCATCGTTCTTATTGCATTACTCTGTTTCTCCATAAAATTAATACACTAGATGCATGCTGGATAGCAGTTAATGTGTGGAGGAATAGAACTAGATGCAGGCAAGTGTAGGTCTACTAATCTTGGACGTGATGCCTATGTAATGATCATTGCCTGTATATCGTCATAATTATTTGAAGTTTTATCAATTGCTCAACAATAATTTGTTTACCCATTGTATGTTATTTTTCTCGAGAGAAGCCACTAGTGAAATCTACGGCCCCCGGGTCTCTTCTTTATCATATTTGTCTTTGAGATCTATTTTTATTTGCTTTTATTTTTAGATCTATTAATCGAAAAACACAAAAATACCTTGCTGCAATTTTTCTTTATTTATTTTATCTCGCGTTCCCATGAGATCTATTTATCAAATCTACTACAATTTTATCCATCCTTTTACCCGGGAGGGATTGACAACCCCTCTTTTACGTCGGGTTGCAAGTTTTTGTTCTTTGTGTGCAGGTACCATTTACATAGTGTTGTGTGGTTCTCCTACTGGTTCGATAACCTTGATCTCATCACTGAGGGAAATACCTACCGTAGTTGTGCTGCATCATCCCTTCCTCTTTGGGGAAATACCGACGTAGTTCAAGCCGCATCACCGCCCCACGTGGCTTGGTGGTCTTTGATATCGTTCTTTATTTTTGTGACCTCATCCGTGGCGGAAGCCTCTTCTCTCGCATTATCTGCTTGGGGCGTCAAGGGTGTTGAGTAACGTGATTGTATTGGATACATAGGATAGACTAGGAAATATTCTGGCTTGTTTTGTACTCCAAGTAGATCATGTACTCCTATATATATGCCCACGAGGCTCAAGCAATACATCATTGATTCCACCAATCCTCTCTCTCCCTCCTAACATGGTATTAGCCTAACTGATCCAAACCCTAGCCGCCGCCCGACGCTTCTGCTCCGCGCGCCGCCCCCGGGACGGTCGGCCTCCATGACCGCTGTCGGGGGCCGCACGGCCCGTACCTAGGGTTCGTCCGCCGGTCGTGTTGACCGGCTTCCCTAGAGAGTCTTTTTCCGGATCCTTTAATTCGGGTTTTCTCTCTCTCACCAGTTGTTTGATCGGCATTTTTTTTACTCTTTGGTTTTCCGATCTAAGATCGGCTTACGTCGCCCGCCGCCGTTTATCATCTACGTCGCGCCTCTACTCCGACTTGGCATCGGCTACACTAGTGTCTTCTCCAACTCGACTGCTTCGCGCGCTACGCGGTGTCCTGGAGCGGCCTCCATCTGTGCGTCCATCCAAAAGTCACTCTCCATGCCGGCCGTCATCGCCGTCATCCGGGACTCCTGCAACCATGACTCCATCTGTGGTGCGTCCCGTGCGCTAGTGCACCACGATGGTCCTTGCCTTTGCATGGATTGGACAACTGCACATACGAGTATTGCATGCATGTTGCTTGTGTTGTGTGGCCACTTCTATGGTAGGCGTTGACTGTGTGCAAGCACCTACTGTCTCCGCTGCCCGCTACTTCGATCCCGTCACCGAGCAGCTACCTCAACCTCGCGCATGATCGGACTGATCACCCGCCAGCCATCATGAACCGTCTCATCAACGTCGTGCGACCGACCGGGCCTGTCGGTTGTGCGCGCCTTCACAGGCCCCATGAAGACCGTCCCGAGTTCAGCGCGCACCTCTACTGATGGAGCAACGGGTTGCCGCTGCGCCGCCCCCTTCAGGCCGCAGTGCCGCCGCCCCGTGGTTCTTCTCCCGGCTGCACCGACCCGCATCACCGTTGTGTTGCCCCTTCGGGCCGTAGTGCCGCAGCCCGCGGTCCACCGCTGCCCCGAGGTCGTTCGCTCCAGGCCATCCTCGTGGCTGCACTGACCCTGCGCCACCGCTGCGTCTCCCTGTTGGGCTGTAGTGAGCGTGGCACGCAATCCACGCCGCCGTTCGGAGGTTGTCCCCGCGGTTGCACCAGTCCGCGCTCCGCCGCTGCGCCGCCCCTTCGGGCTGTAGCGCCGTGGCCCGCGGTCCCTGCCGCCACCCCGAGGTCTTCCGCCATTGCCCCAACCTGCCAGCCGCCGTTGCGCCGCCCCTTTGGGCCCGTAGCGTCGCGGCCCGCGGTCCACTTTGCCGTCACCACGCGTCGAACTCCCATGGTATGCGCTGCACCGCCTCTCCCTAGGCACGGGAACGCCACCGTCCACGTCGGTCTTCCTCATGGTGCCTGGGTTCTTCGACTACTTCGAGCACCGCCGCCGCGCTCCTAACCTAGCCACCACTACAGCCATCGGGCCGCCGCTGCCACTCTTGTTTGGCCGCCGCCGCTACCCCCGTAGTCGTTGCCGCCGCCCGTCCACCTCCTTCGTCTTAATCTAGCACCAGCCCGTCACCAGCGTCATCGTCATCTACCCTGACCACTTCGTCTACTCCGACAACCGCGGGCTACATCGGACTCGCGCCAATTGGCGCCACAACCGACGGCGAGTCCATCTCTGCTGGCTTCTCTGACTTCCTCAACATGGCGTATAGCTCATGCAAGTCCTAGTCTACGCATGCCCGGTGCTGGCAACACCAAAGCGTGCCTTCGTCCATGATGTGTCCCCGAGCCTGGCAAATCTGGTGTGACGCTTCGTCAAGTTCGTCTTTGTCCGTCTACGCATGCCCATTGCTGGCGCCGCCGACGCGTGCCTTCATCTATGATGTGTCCCAGGGTTTGACAAACCCGGCGCGATGCCTCACTAGTAGAAAAAGGGTCAAACGTGAAGCACATTAGTGCCGGTTTGAATTTGAGCCGGCACTAATGTGTACATTAGTGCCAGTTCCAACGGCTAGCCGGGCCGCTCTCATTAGTACCGGTTCGTGGCGAACCTTTAGCACCGGTTCGTGCCACGAACCGGAACTAAAGTGAGTGGTGGCAGGATGTTGTCAGTCCGAGGCCCCTCCAGCACCTTTAGTACCGGGTCGTATCATGAACCGGTAGTAAAGGTCGTCCTACATAGACCCTTCGTCCACCCGAGCTCGCTCTGTTCTTCCCCTTTCCCCTCTCCTCTCTGTTCTTTTCCCTCTTCCTCTCAAGCTCAGCACACATTTTGCCCAAGATTTGAAGGCCCCCATCCATTCAAATGATCACAAAGGTTAGCAACTCTTTCCTTTCATCTCTCATTGCTAGATTAGCTCGTGCAATGCTTTATATAGTGATTGATTTTTGAGTTTAGTAATTTGGGAGGAATTATATATATGTGCTAGTATTTGATTTATATGCAATTTGAGGTCAAAAATAACACGTAGTTTTGTATATGTAGGTGTGGTTTACTTAGTACCTTCTAAATCTCCGTCGTAACTACCGTCGATCGCTCGCAACGTCCCGTCGCCGGCACCACCTTGTGGTGAGCCTCTTGTTCATGAAGTTTTATATAAAAAAATGATGTTTGTGTGATTTGGACATATAGTTACTCGTATAATTATCTTACCCATACGTTGTTTGTTATGCATAGTGCCATGGTTTTGATATCCGTCCCCGTCGGCCCTCGTCCGGGTTATGATTCGGATGTGGTATATTCTATTTTAAAACTATTCATTGCATTTCATGTTTATGACAAATTATGCCCATCAAGTTGACATAGATATTTGTATGTAGGAGGTAGTTGAACCCGAAATTCCAACCGACCCTATTGTCGAGATGTTAAATTTAGTTGAAAGATAAAACGAGGATTTGAAGGAAAAATTGAAAAGAATTGAGGGGGAGAATATGGAATTGGAGTTGCATGTTGCCGATGTCATCGATGATCACAAGATTAAGATGGAGAAAATGCGCTTGAAGATTAGAAAGATTAGAAAATATGCCATTCATAGTGAGGCTTGGTATCATTATGCTGCTGGATCAATTGTTACCTTAGTTGCGATCTTGATCGCATTTGTTGTTGCATTTAAATTCTTTAGCTAGAGAGTTATTTGTTTGTTGCATTGAAGTGTTGTATGCTCTTTATGTATGAACTTTATGTATTGTATTAATTTGATGTTTTCGGTGCTGTGTATTGAAGATGAGCCGGCAATGGATGTACGATGACCGATGCTCTCCCGAGTTCATTAATGGCATGCGTACTTTTCTGCTTGCGGCTGAGGCAAACAAGCGAGCGGATGGTTTTATGCATTGTCCATGTGCTGGCTGTAAGAATGGTCACAATTACTCTACGTCAAGAACCATTCACGTCCACCTGTTTGAGTCTGGTTTCATGCCCCACTATAATGTTTGGACCAAGCATGGAGAAAGAGGGGTTATGATGGAAGATAATGAAGAAGAAGAGGACGACGACAGCTGTCCTGGCCATGGGTTCCCTGAGTACGATGATACAACAATGAGGGAAGAAGCTGAGACGGTAATGCAGGAAGAAGCTGAGCCGGCAATGCGGGAAGAAGCTGAAGAAGAGGCATCGGATGAGCCCGTTGATGATCTAGGTCGGGCCATTGCCGACGCAAAGAGAAACTGCGCAAGTGATTTGGAGAAGAAGAAGTTGCAGCGCATGTTAGAGGATCACAAAAACTTGTTGTACCTGAATTGCGTAGGTGACAAGAAAAAGCTGGGCACCACACTGGAATTGCTGCAATGGAAGGTAGAGAATGGTGTATCTGAAAGGGGATTTGGAAAGTTGCTGGTAATGATAAAGGATATGCTTCCAAAGGACAACGAATTGCCCAAGAGTACGTACCAAGCAAAGAAGGTTGTCTGCCCTCTAGGGTTAGAGGTGCAGAAGATACATGCATGCCCTAATGATTGCATCCTCTACCGCGGTGAGTACGAGGATTTGAACGCTTGCCCGGTATGTGGTGCATTGCTCTATAAGATCAGCCGCGATGACCCTGGTGATGTCGAGGGCGAGCACCCTAGGAAGAAGATTCCTGCCAAGGTGATGTGGTATGATCCTATAATAGCACGGTTGAAACGTTTGTTCCAAAACAAAGAGCATGCCAAGGCGATGTGATGGCACAGAGAAGACCGTAAGAAAGACGGAAAGTTGAGAGTACCCGCTGACAGGACGCAGTGGAGAAAAATCGAAAAAAGTACAGGAAGGAGTTTGCAGATGATGCAAGGAATGTATGGTTTGGTCTAAGCGCAGATGGCATTAATCCTTTTGGGGAGCAGAGCAGCAACCATAGCACCTGGCATGTGACTCTATGTTTGTATAACCTTCCTCCTTGGTTGTGCATGAAGCGGAAGTTCATTATGATGCCAGTGCTCATCCAAGGCCCTAAGCAACCCGGCAACGACATTGATGTGTACCTAACGCCATTAGTTGAAGAACTCTTACAACTGTGGAATGGAACAGGTGTACGTGTGTGGGATGAGCACATGGGGGAATAATTTGACCTAAAGGCGTTGCTGTTCGTGACCATCAATGATTTGCCCGCTCTCTGTAACCTTTCAGGACAGACAAACAAGGGATAACGCGCATGCACGCACTGTTTGGACGATACCGACAGTATATATTTGGCTAATTGTAAGAAGAATGTGTACCTGGTACATCGTCAATTTCCTCCGAGCAGGCATCCCGTAAGAAAGAAAGGCAAGCATTTCAAAGGTGAGGCGGATCACCGGACGAAGCCTCGCCACCATACTGGTGCTGATGTACATGATATGGTCAAGGATTTGAAGGTGGTATTTGGAAAGGGTCCTGGTGGACAACCTGTTCCGAATGACGCTGAGGGACGTGCACCCATGTGGAAGAAAAAATCTATATTTTGGGACCTGCCCTATTGGAAAGACCTAGAGGTCCGCTCCACAATCGACGTGATGCACGTGACAAAGAATCTTTGTGTGACCCTGCTTGGCTTCTTGGGCGTGTATGGGAAGACAAAAGATACACCTGAGGCACGGGAGGACCAGCAACGTATGCACGGAAATGACGGCATACATCAGGGTCATGCAAGCTACGCTCTTACCAAAGAAGAGAAGGAAATCTTCTTTGAATGCCTGCTTAGTATTAAGGTACCATCTGGCTTCTCGTCGACTATAAAGGGAATAATAAACATGGCAGAGAAAAAGTTCCAGAACCTAAAGTCTGATGACTGCCACGTGATTATGATGCAACTGCTTCCGGTTGCATTGAGGGGGCTTCTACCAGAAAACGTTCGATTAGCCATTGTGAAGCTATGTGCATTTCTCAATGCAATCTCTCAGAAGGTAATCGATCCAGAAATCATACCAAGGTTAGAGAATGATTTGGTGAAATGTCTTGTCAGTTTCGAGTTGGTGTTCCCACCATCCTTCTTCAACATCATGACGCACGTCCTAGTTCACCTATGCGAAGAGATTAACGTTTTGGGTCCTGTATTTCTACACAATATGTTCTCCTTTGAGAGGTTCATGGGAGTCTTAAAGAAATATGTTCATAACCGTGCTAGGACAGAAGGAAGCATCTCCAAGGGCCATGAAAATGAGGAGGTCATTGAGTTTTGTATTGACTTTATTCTCTCACTGAAGCACACTACACAGTTCTACAGAATTCCGCCTTGGTGGCTCCGTATATGGATGAACACAAGAATTTTCTATGCTCCAAACACCCGGAGCGGTCTGATGACTGGATTACACGTGAACAAACCAGGAGTTTCGCCAGCTGGTTGCAGACACGTACCATGCATGACACCTCTATTGAAGATGACCTGTACTTGTTGTCCCAGTTACCATCTTCGAATATAATGACTTTCAAAGGGTACGAGATAAATGGTAATACATTTTACACGATCGCCCAAGATAAGAAGAGCACCAACCAAAACAGTGGTGTCCGCTTTGATGCAGAAACCAAGACAGGAAAGGAAACATATTATGGTTATATACAAGACATATGGGAACTTGACTATTGACGTGGTTTGAAGGTCCCTTTGTTTCGGTGCAAATGGGTCAATATGACACGAGGCGGGGTAACGGAAGACCCGCAGTACGGAATGACAATAGTGGATCTCAACAATCTTGCGTATGCAGACGAACCATTCGTCCTAGCCAATGATGTGGCACAGGTTTTCTATGTGAAGGACATGTCTACCAAGCCAAGAAAAAGAAAAGATAAGGACGCGAATGCATCGTACGATGAGCCAAAGCGGCACAAAGTTCTTTCTAGGAAGAGAAACATCGTGGGAGTGGATGACAAGACAGACATGTCAGAAGATTATGAAAAGTTTGATGAAATTGCTCCATTCACAGTGAATATTGACCCGAGCATCCCGTTAAATGATGAAGATTTTCCATGCTTACGGCGCAGAGGGACACACGCGAAGAAAAAGTTTGACACCCAAAGATCTGGGATGTGATTGGCTTCACTATCATCACTTTCTTCTGTGTTTCACACCAAGGAGGGAGTCTCTGTAATAGTTAGGGTAGTTATGTGTTTTGGCATTTGAAACGCGAAGAAATTTTATGTGCAAACAAATTCTTTCATGCCTTTACTGATTTTTAAAGTTAAGTTATTCACAAACTAGTGATTCACACTAATTTCAAATAATTCAAAATTTAAACTATTCAAATTTGAAAACTACGGGCACTAACAGAAAGTTTGTAATTTTTTGTACCTAAAGCAAAAATATTCATAAAGAAACTCTAAATACACAAAAAAACAACTAAAAATAAATAAAGCAAAAAATAAAAAAACCCGCCTACTGGGCCAAAGCGGCCTGCATACGACTAGAAACCCAACCTGTTGTTGGGCCAGGATGCAGGCTCGCAAAGGCCCAGTAGGCCCACAAGGCAGCACAGAACATGTAGGCCCAGTAGGCCTACTTAGGAGAGGAGCTCGAGAGAGCTACCGCACGGGGGTTTATAAACCAGTGCGGACGCCCCTCGGCTAGCGAGGTGGGACTAAACTTGCCACACAGCACCTTGCCAGCGCACCCCCTTTAGTACCGGGTGGTGGCTCCAACCGGTACTAAGGCCCCCCCTTTAGTACCGGTTGGAGCCACCATCCGGTACTAAAGGGTGTGCGGTTCCCGCCGCTTGGCCTGGCCAAAACAGGCCTTTAGTACCGGTTGGTGGCTCCAACCGGTACTAAAGGTCCATCCTATATAACTAAACACTTCAAAAATTGCAGTTTCTCATCTGCTTCTTCTCCTCTGCCCCATCGCTCGCCGCCCCCGTCTCCATATCCCTCGTCGCCGCCCCGTCCCCGTCTTCGCCGCCCCGTCGTCCCCGTCCCCGTCATCGCCGCCCCGTCCCCATCGTCGCCGCCCCGTCCCCATCATCGCCACCCCGGCCCGTCCCCGTCGTTGCCGCCCCGTCCCTGTCCCCGTCGTCGCCATCCCCATCGCCGCCCCCCGTCGCCTCTCGCCTCGCCGGTGCGCACACACACACACATTTTTTTAGTTTTTTAGTTATAGAAATAGTTATAAAAATGTTAGAATTTTTTCTTTTTTTAGTTATAGAAATAGTTAGTTATATAGCATTGTTAGAAATGTTATAGAAAAGTTACAATTGTTAGGAATTTTTCTGTTTTTTAGTTATAGAAATAGTTATAAAAAAGTTAGAAATTTTTCTTTTTTTAGTTATAGAAATAGTTAGTTATATAGCATTGTTAGAAATGTTATAGAAAAGTTAGAATTGTTAGGAATTTTTCTGTTTTTTAGTTATAGAAATAGTTATAAAAAAGTTAGAAATTTTTCTTCTTTTAGTTATAGAAATATTAGAAATGTTATACAAATGTTAGTTATATATATAGAAATGTTATAATTTTTTGAGTGAAGTGCACTATAGGTCCCTAAACTATTCGAGGGGTGTCAACCAGGTCCTCGAACTATGAAAATCGACATGTGGGTCCTCGAACTATTGTAAGTGTCTCAGTCACGTCCAAAACCTGCCCGACCCAGTCTGACCTACCGTTGACTGTTGCCACGTCGGACAGGGGTAACGGAGGTGGATGGATATTTACAAAAAACACCCCGAATCGTTTCAGATCTCCATTCCCCAGTCCTTGCCTCTTCTTCTCCTTCTCTCCCGATCTCTCTCACGGCGATTTGGGGGCGGCGGCGCCTTGGCGATTTGGTGTGGCCGCACGGAGACGACGGCGCCTGCCTAGGCGTCGATGGCTCCGGTACGGCGGCTCCCTGGAGATCCTCCTCCACAGTACGGCTCCCTGGAGACGGAGAAGGGAAGCATGGCGAGCTGGGAAGCTCCTCCCAGGAGCAGCCCTGGAGGCGGCCGTCGACGACTCTGGCAGTGGACAGGTCAAGGACCTCGAACCAAGGCTCCAAATCCCGTTCTCCCTTTATCTGGGGAAAGGTCGAGAGGGCGTAGATCTTGTCCTCCACATACACGAGCGCGGGGGATTCCTTTTCGCTGAGGAGGTCCGGCCCAGGGATGAGCTCCTCAGTGTCGTCATCGAAGACGATGGTGCGGCGGGCGCTGATGGCGAGGATCCACCTGCGTTTGCGGCTGCGGCTGCGGCTGCGTGTCTGCAGGGGCACGTAGCTGATGCCGGCCGTGGCATCCATGGTGGCGACCGGGTGAAGCCGCCTGGGACTCGGGGAGCACGGGTAGGGATGATCCACCTTGTAGAGGGAGGCCACCGCGCGACTGCTGCCGATCAAGATATTTACAACGAAGAAAATCGACCGGCACTCGCCCTCGCCCTCGGTGCCGGTGACCGACTGCTCCTCGAGCTTATCGTTGTTTCTTGTGCCGCCACCGCCGCCGTCCAGCCTCTTCCTCTTCCTCTTCCCCTTGCCATGATTCTTCGTCCTCCTATGCTAGATGCTACTCGATCGGATCCTAGTCGTCGGCCGCCTGTGGAGGAGGATCTCCAGGGAGCCGCCGTACCGGAGCCATCGACGCCTGTGGAATGGAGATCTGAAACGATTTGGGGTGTTTTTTGTAAATATCCATCCACCTCCGTTACCCCTGTCCGACGTGGCAACAGTCAACGGTAGGTCAGACTGGGTCGGGCAGCTTTTGGACGTGACTGAGACACTTACAATAGTTCGAGGACCCACATGTCGATTTTCATAGTTCGAGGACCTGGTTGACACCCCTCGAATAGTTTAGGGACCTACAGTGCACTTCACTCTAATTTTTTCCTGTTTTTTAGTTATAGAAGTATTAGAAATGTTATAGAAATGTTAGTTATATAGCATTGTTAGAAATTTTATAGGAATGTTAGTTATATAGAAATGTTAGAAATTTTAGTTATCAAAATCCAATCATTAAAAAATGTTACTTTTTGCGGGCATATAGCTAGTATTAGTTCTCGACGATGCCCGGCCCACATCCTCGCCGTCGACCCGTCCGCGACGACGTCCGGCTGACCCATGTCCGGGACTGGGCTCCGCCGGGCTGGCACTGGGAGGTGTTGCCTGGAGGGGCGCGTCGTTTGATGAGGAACCCGGCCCCAGTCATCGACCCTGATCTCGTTTGGTGGCGTTCGCGTGGGCCAGTTTTGGTGCGGAGGGAGCCGGCCCCGCCGGAGGTGGTACGTCGTCGTGTCAAGGAGGAGGACGAGCACGTCCATCGCTACATGGTAGCGTTAGAGGGCGGCAGGTTCTCCAATACCTGGCAGTTTCTTCAGGGATCTCACTTCAGCTATGATCCTGTGAGGGTTCCTTCTCTTTGGGTGTCCACCGCCCGCGCCGCATGATCCGACGATGTATTCGATATTATATCTATTATTCGAGATGATATATTCGAGATTATATCTATTATTCGAGACGATGTATTCGAGATTATATCTATTATTCGAGACGACGTATTCGAGATTGTATTCGATGATGCTTATTATGTACTATGATTGATTCAGTTTTTCCTTATTAATTGATTGCATCCATGCATTGTAATTTGAATATATTTCTTTTGGATTAGTTAAACAAAAGCTATGGCGGACAATGCTGACAGAGAGGGAGAAGAGGCCCTGTTCAATATCATACGCAATCCTCGCGGGCCAGATGATGATCAGAATGAAGAACATTATGACAGCTCCGAATATCTAAACAACACCGGGGAGGGTGATATGATATTCCATTGCGATGACCGAATTGATGAAGTCATGAACTATGAACATGACGAAGAAAATGTTGATCTTGAAACAACAAAGACCGGCGAGGTATATATATTTATATAAGAAGGCATCTGGTGATCATCACATGTTTTAAATGACTTGAAGATATATTAACGAATCGATCTTTCTTCTTTCAGCCATCCGGATCGAGCAAATCTTCAGGCAACAGGACGAAACGAGGCCCGAACAAAAAGTTGAAGGAGGGCATAAAGTATAATATCGAGGCAATCAGACCTAATGGCGAACCATTCGCGCCTAAGAAGATTGCGGACAAGTTCGTTCGTCAGTGCGGAGTTCTTGTGAAGGACCAACTCCCGATCTCCCTTCAAGAATGGAGAGAGCCAGCAAAGCCACGTCTAGGAGTTACTTTTGTTGACGACAGACAAAAACATTTGCTTTGGGAAACGCTCATGGAACATTTCACCCTACCAGATCATTTCACAGATGCAGATGTGGAGAAAGTCAAGGACGCTGCTCTTAGGAAGATGGCGGTTGCATTCAAGAACCACAAGATTCGTGAATAGGCCAAGTACATCAACGGAGGAAGGAAGACTCCAGTATTCGAGGGAACACTAGAGAACCAAAGTGCTCATTGGGACGATTTTGTGAAATTCAAGGATTCGGAATTATCTAAGGAACGGTCAAGAATAAACAAGGCCAATGCCGCAAAAAAGGATAAGTTCCATAAGCTGGGGCCAGGTGGCTATGCGGTGGGAATGCCTAAGTGGGATAAGTCTGAGAAAGAGATGCTGGATGCAGGTGTCACTCCAGAAACATTAAGCTGGCCCCCCAGGTGCAGGACTTGGTTCTACGCGCATGGGGGGGAGTTGGACCTGAAGACAGGCAAAGTTTCGAAGAAGGCATGTCTGGACGGAGCCGAAGATAAGCTACTTGTTGCAATAGAAGAGGCTCGATCCGGGTAGTTCGAGCCCAACAGAGAGAACGACGAGCTTACGCGTGCCCTGGGAAATCCTGAACACCCGGGAAGAACACGAGGCATGGGCACTATTCTGTGGTATGAGGGGTTTTCGGACTGGAACACCGACTACAGAACCCGTGCGAGAAAGAAGATTGCGGAGGAGAAGAAGAGGAAGATGGAGGGGGAGCAGAGGAAGCTAGACTATGAACGCCTCCAAGGCCTAGAATCAGCGCACGTGGACTTGGCAATCAAATTCCAGCGGCAGCAGGAGCAGATCGACTCACTTAGCCAGCAAAGGGGGTCTCAGCAGCTAGCGGATGATCCAGCAATGGATAGCACCGTCCCATCCATGCCGAGAAGCAGCGTGGGTTCCGCCCCGGGCGACGCATTGCTGGATAGCTACCCAATGGATGACATCATGGAGAACACTAACTGCGAGCTACACTTCAAAATGAAGAACATATCCATGAAGGTGGCGGACGCCCTTGCTTTTACAAATCCCCCCGAGGCACCTTCCATTGCAAGCCGATTCTAGCGGGCTATGCTCGTGTCTTGGTTGATGAGGTGGTGGACCAATATTCGGAGCTAGAGCTTGACATTCCTGGAGGTCACGATGAGCACACACTAGGAGAGGCCAACCATCGTATCATCCTATGCAGAAAGGATTGCATCATCTTTCGAAGGCCACCGACACCGCGTCATCCGACTCCTCGTCGCAGTCCGCCACCAAGTCAGCAGACTCCCGCTCCTCCAAGTCCACCAACACATCAGGCCACTCCTCCTCCAAGTCCGGCACAGCTTCAGGCCACTCCTCCTCCAAGTCCGGCAAAGCGTTAGGCCACTCCTCCTCCATGTCCGGCACAACTTCAGGCCATTCCTCCTCCTCCAACTCAGCCACGTCAGCCTTCTTCGCCGCCTCAGCAATCATGGAAGAGAGTTGCCTCAGCTATGGTGCGTAGCGGTACAAGTCGAGGTAGTACCGCAGGTACAGGCGGAGGCAAGCGATTTCAATATGGTCCAAGCCTCGCGCCTCTTCCACAGAGGCCTTACGACAAGTCCGAGGAGGAAAACATAGCCATATCGAAGGCCAAGGTGGAAGCCCATTTTGCACCGAAACCGCCACCGCCGCCAAGGCAGAAAGTGCCAGTGGAAAAGATTGACCACTTCATTCGTATGGCTGGAACACCAGCTCCCAAGCCTGTTGACACAGACTATGAGCGCCACCTCAGGAAGTTAAATCGAGCACGTCTACAGAAAGAGGCGAGCTCGAGCTCGAGCAAATCAGCTGGCAAAAGGAGCGGTAAAACCGTTCCCTAGCTGGGACAACAGGCTGTGCAATTAATCCCCCCGATTGTTGTGCCAACAACACATGAGAGTAGGCACGCCCAATATTATTGTGGGCAAACCGTTAACGTTCCCGGGCTGGGCGATGTGGTAATAACCGAGGAGCATATTGCGTAGGCTAAATCGATCGGGATCACTGTTGGACAACTCCTCGATATCGAGCCCATGTCTCCGACTAGAGAGGAGGAAATAAAACGGAAATATGCCCGGGGCCAACCTTTGGTCGAGCCAGAGGAGGTCAATAAGCTCCCAACGAGAATGTATGAATTGCATCAATGGTACATGGACATTACCAAGATTTCCAATAGAGAGTCCCTCATGGTGAATGTCAACGAGGAGCATTACTACCATAAGAAAGTTGTGACCGTTGAGTATTCAGAACTTTTTCAGCTATACAATAAAGACGCACTCGACAAATCTATCGTCAGTTGCTATTGTCTGTATGTGATTCCTTTTTGTAAGTTAAGTCTCAAGCTAGCTGATCATTTTGATCAATCATTACCTGTAATTATCCTCACTATATTCTTTTCTGTGGTATTATGCAGGATGAAGATTTATGAAATGAAAAAAGGTGGACGCTATGGCATTGGGTTCGTTGACCCAAATATCATTAATGAATACACATGGAAATTAGATCCATATCACGCAAAATGTGTAGAGGAAAGCATGCTACAGTTCTTCAAGGAACTCAAATACAATGAAGATATACTACTTCCTTACAACTTCTAGTGAGTCACACTGTCTTGTACTACAAATTCTGTTTTTCCCTACTAGCTATAGCTACATGTTTTTGCTTACATATGCCCGCTTAATTAAGACATGCAAACGTGTGTGCAAGCAGATATCACTGGATCTTGTTAATCATTAAAGTTGATGAAGGAATAGTTGAAGTACTAGACTCGCTACTTAAGAAAGCAAGTGACTACACCATCGTGAAGGGGATAGTCAACAGGTAATTTCAATCATTATTAACTATATCTCGTCCTATTTAATTAGTTCGTCATTTCCTGATAACAACTATTTAATAACCCATTTATTCATTTTCTTTGTCGGCGGGTAGGGCTTGGGCAAAGTTCATCAGGGTCACCCCAGGCCCATGGAAACAAAGTCTGAAATGGTATCGACCCAAGGTAAGTAATTAAGTAGTACTAGCTAGCTGCCATCTCTTTAATTATCATGCTTGATTAATTATTATCTGATCAAATTCCATTCTCGTAAAGGCCCTGAAGCAGGTGCCGGGGAATGATCTATGTGCATACTACGTTTGCGAGAACATTCGCATGATGGTGTCCGAAAGGAGCAAATCTCAAAGACAGGAGTGGGTACGATATCGATTGTCAGAACACTATTCACAATTTTTACACCATTATCGATATCTAGTCACACAACTAATACACATGCATATTGATCTCCTTCTTAACAGTTCAAACAGGTGCGGACAAGCTCCTAGCACAGGACCGCATAGAAGCAATTCAAGAGGAAATAGAGGGAGTTTTTCTCGACCAGGTCATAGATCCCAAAGGAGAATACTATTACCCGCTACCGCCCCCATGAACCACTTCCAATTGTTATCGTGCTCCGAAGGCACCAATTAGCGAGGCTAATGCCACTGGCTCCGAAGGCACCAATTAGGAGAAA
>NC_041388.1:187937305-187950433 GCF_002162155.2 Triticum dicoccoides
ACCAACCAGTACTAAAGGGCTCCCTGCCCCCGAAGTTGGCTCGTGCCACGTGGTTGCCCTTTAGCACCGGTTCGTGCTGAACCGGTACTAAAGGGGGGGCCTTTAGTGCCTACATTTTAGCGCCGGTTACCAAACCGGCACTAAACGGCCTTACGAACCGGTGCTATTGCCCGGTTCTGTACTAGTGCCTCATCAACATCATCTTCTTCCCGGTGCACCACTACTTCGACATCACTACGCCCATGCTAACTCGGCACCCCCATGCACTCGCGGCTCTACGACGACTTCCTCGATCCCGGCTACCCCGAATCAATATCGACCGTGGCGTTCCTCACACGGCAACCTCAACCATGGCTACACCACCTATGCTCTCGGCTACATCGACAAACGGCTGCCAACTTGCTTGAGCAACCTCATCTGGTTTCCACTCCAGCCACGACTTCTGCGATGCATCGACAGTTACGACTGTGGGGGAGGGGTGTCCGTCGGCTTGCCTTTGGATTCTTCTCCAGTCTCACCGTCTGCGTCGCAACCGTTGTGACTTTAGGGGATGTTGAGTAACGTAATTGTATTGGATACATAGGTGCTACCTCTTGAGCATGCATTGGATTTCCCTTGAAGAGAAAAGGGTGATGCAGCAAAGTAGCGTAAGTATTTCCCTCATTTTTTGAGAACCAAGGTATCAATCCAATTGGAGACAATGCACAAGTCACCTAGTACCTGCACAAACAATCAAGAACCTCACAACCAACACGATAAAGGGGTTTTCAATCCCTTCACGGTCACTTGCAAAAGAGAGATCTGACAGAGATAGTAAAATAAAAAAATTGCTATTTTTGTTGTATAGATTGGAAAGTAAATATTGCAAAATAGTAAATGAGATGTGATGTAAATAAAATAAATGCAATATAATAAGAAAGAGACCCAGGGTCCATAGGTTTCACTAGTGGCTTCTCTCAAGATAGCATGTATTATGGTGGGTGAACAAATTACTGTTGAGCAATTGATAGAAAAGTGCATAGTTATGAAGATATCTAAGGCAATTATCATGAATATAGGCATCACCTCTGTGTCAAGTAGATCGAAATGATTCTCCATCTAGTACTATTACTCCACACATCAACCGCTATCCATCATGCATATAGAGTATTAAGTTCATAAGAATAGAGTAACGCTTTAAGCAAGATGACATGATGTAGAGGGATCAACTCAAACAATATGATATAAACCCCATCTTTTTATCCTCGATGGCAAAAATATAATACGTGCCTTGCTGCCCCTACTGTCACTGGGATAGGACACCACAAGATTGAACCCAAAGCTAAGCACTTCTCCCATTGCAAGAAAGATCAATCTAGTAGGCCAAACTAAACCGATAATTCGAAGAGACTTGCAAAGATATCAAATCATGCATATAAGAATATAGAGAAGAACCAAATAACATTCATAGATAATCTTGTTCATAAACCCATTCATCGGATCTCGACAAACACACCGCAAAAGAGCATTACATCGAATAGATCTCCAAGAACATCGAGGAGAACTTTGTATTGAGAATCAAAGAGAGAGAAGAAGCCATCTAGCTAATAACTATGGACCCAAAGGTCTGTGGTAAACTACCCACACTTCATCAGAGAGGCTATGGTGTTGATGTAGAAGCCATCCGTGATCGATTTCCCCTCCGACAGATCGCCGGAAAAGGCCCCAAGATGGGATCTCACGGGTATAAAAGGTTGTGGTGGTGGAAAAGTGGCTTTGTGGCTCTCTGTGATCGATCTAGGGGATAAGAGTATATATAGGCAGAAGAAGTACGTCGGTGGAGCTACGTGGGGCCCACGAGGGTGGGGGCACACCTACCCCCCTGGGCGCGCCCTCTTGCCTCGTGGCCGCCTCGTGGAGTTCTAGACTTCAACTCCAAGTCTTCAGGTTTGCTTTTGGTCCAAGAAAGATCATCGCAAAGGTTTCATTCCGTTTGGATTCCGTTTTGTATTCCTTTTCTGCGAAACTCTAAAATAGGCAAAAAAATTGAAACTGGCACTGGGCCTCCGATCAATAGGTTAGTCCCAAAAATAATATAAAAGAGCATATTAAAGCCCATTAAACATCCAAAATAGATAATATAATAGCATGGAACAATCACAAATTATAGATATGTTGGAGACGTATCAAGCATCCCCAAGCTTAATTCCTGCTCGTCCTCGAGTAGGTAAATGATAAAAACGGAATTTTTGATGTGGAATGCTACCTAACATAATTATCAATGTAATTTTCTTTATTGTGTCATGAATGTTCAGATCTGAAAGATTCAAGAAAAAAGTTTAATATTGACATAAAAATAATAATACTTCAAGCATACTAACAAAGTAATCATGTCTTCTTAAAATAACATGGCCAAAGAAAGCTATCCCTACAAAATCATATAGTCTGGCTATGCTCTATCTTCATCACACAAAATATTTAAGCATGCACAACCCCAATGGCAAGCCAAGCAATTGTTTCATACTTTTGATGTTCTCAAACTTTTTCAATCTTCACGCAATACTATAGGTGGAATAGAATGGTGGTTGTGGATAAGACAAAATGGAGAAGATAGTCTCACATCAACTGGGTGTATCAATGGGCTATGGAGATGCCCATCAATAGATATCAATGTGAGTGAGTAGGGATTGCCATGCAACGGATGCACTAGAGCTATAAGTGTATGAAAGCTCAAAAAGAAACTAATGGGTGTGCATCCAACTCGCTGCTCACGAAGACCTAGGACATTTTGAGAAGCCCATCATTGGAATATACAAGCCAAGTTTTATAATGAAAAATTCGCACTAGTATATGAAAGTGATAAAATAGGAGACTCTCTATCATGAAGATCATGGTGCTATTTTGAAGCACAAGTATGGAAAAAGGATAGTAGCATTGCCCCTTCTCTCTTTTTCTCTCATTTTTTTATTTGGGCCTTTTACCCTTTTATGGCTTTTTTTTTCTTTTTTTTATTTTTTGTCCGGAGTCTCATCCCGACTTGTGGGGGAATCATAGTCTCCATCTTCCTTTCCTCATTGGGATAATGATGTAATAATGAAGATCATCACACTTTTATTTACTTACAACTCAAAAATTAAAACTCGATACTTCGAACAAAATATGACTCTATGTGAATGCATCCGGCGGTGTACCGAGATGTGCAATGATTCAAGAGTGACATGTATAAAAAATTATGAATGGTGGCTTTGCCACAAATATGATGTCCACTACGTGATCATGCAAAGCAATATGACAATGATGGAACGTGTCATAATAAATGGAACGGTGGAAAGTTGCATCGCAATATATCTTGGAATGGCTATGGAAATGCCATAATAGGTAGGTATGGTGGCTGTTTTGAGGAAGGTAAATGGTGGGTTTATGGTACCGGCGAATGTTGCGCGGTAGTAGAGATGCTAGCAACGGTGGAAGGGTGAGAGTGCGTATAATCCATGGACTCAACATTAGTCATAAAGAACTCACATACTTATTCCAAAAAATCTATTAGTTATTGAAATGAAGTACTACGTGCATGCTCCTAGAGGGATAGATTGCTATGAAAATACCATCGCTTGTCCCCGACTGCCACTCATAAGGAAGACAATCAATAAATAAATCATGCTCCGACTTCATCACATAACGGTTCAACATACGTGCATGCTACGGGAATCACAAACTTTAACACAAGTATCTCTCAAATTCACAACTACTCAACTAGAATGATTCTAATATCACCATCTTCATATCTCAAAACAATCATAAGGAATCAAACTTCTCATAGTAGTCAATGCACTTTATACGAAAGTTTTTATTATACCCATCTTGGATGCCCATCATATTAGGACTAATTTTATAGCCAAAGAAAATTGCCATGCTATTCTAAAAGACTCCCAAAAATAATATAAGTGAAGCATGAGAGATCAATAATTTCTATAAAATAAAACCACCACCGTGCTCTAAAAAGATATATGTGAAGCACTAGAGCAAAATTATCTAGCTAAAAAGATATAAGTGAAGCACATAGAGTATTCTAATAAATTCCGATTCATGCGTGTCTCTCCCAAAAGGTGTGTACAGCAAGGATGATTGTGGTAAACTAAAAGGCAAAGACTCATATCATACAAGACACTCCAAGCAAAACACATATCATGTGGTGAATAAAAACATAGCCTCAAGTAAAGTTACTGATAGATGAAGACGAAAGAGGGGATGCCTTCCGGGGCATCCCCAAGCTTAGGCTTTTGGTTGTCCTTGAATTTTACCTTTGTGTGCCTTGGGTATCCCCAAGATTTGGCTCTTGCCACTCCTTATTCCAAAATCCATCAAATCTTTACCCAAAAACTTGAAAACTTCACAACACAAAACTCAACAGAAAATCTCATGAGCTCTGTTAGTATAAGAAAATAAACCACCACTTTAAGATATTGTAATGAACTCATTCTTTATTTATATTGGTGTTAAACCTAATGTATTCCAACTTCTCTATGGTTCATACCCCCCAATACTACTCATAGATGCATCAAAATAAGAAAACAACACGCGAACAATAGGCTCTGTCAAAAACAGAATAATCTGTAGAAATCTGGAGGTTTCGAATACTTATGTAACTCCATAAATTCTGAAAATTAGGACGACCAGGATAAAAGGTAGATTGATCTACTGCAGTTGGAATTGGTATTTTATCGCTCTCTGGTAAAAAACAAAAATTATTTTCGTGAGCGCATACTTTCTATTTTTATCAGCAAGATCAAACAACGATCACCCAAGAAGATCCTAAAGGCTTTACTTGGCACAAACACTAATTAAAACATTAAAAACACAATCATAACAGAAGCTAGATGAATTATTTATTACTAAACAGGAACACAAAGTAAAAAAATTTGGTTGCCTCCCAACAAGCGCTATCGTTTAACGCCCCTAGCTAGGCATAAAAACCAGAATAGATCTAGGTATTGCCGTCTTCTCCCTTTTGGTGCTAAAGAGAGAATTTCTTATCTAAAGCACTTATCTTTATATTTTATGAGATTATGTGGCCATTCATGGTAGAATAAAGATTAAGCACACTACAAAAATTTGCGTCTAAGCTAGCTTTCATCTCTTTGATAATTTCATTCTGATAAAAACACAAAAGAGAGGTGGATTCAACCTTTACACTCATGGGGTGCCCAAATATAACTTTCATCTATTTATAGGTATCGATGGCATCCCCCTCAAGAAAACCTTCTTAAAAATAGAATCCAAAACTTGCTTCAAAGAAGAAGGCAAGCCAACATAAAAACTTTTTAAGTAAATCTCAATTTGATATTGGGGTACATAGCTGGCTCAGATCCTTAATAGCCTATCCCAAGCATCTTTCAAGGATTCAACAAGCAAATAACAAAAAATCCCAGGATAATCTTCATCAAAATTATTCAAACTCTCATCGATAATCCCAGTAGGTCTTTCCATATCATCATTATTTGTGAGCTTAGAAAGGATAGAGGGACTATCCAAAGTATTAAAACCCGGGAGAAAGCCCTTAGCCCCTTTTGGTTTGGCCATGGCGGGAGAAAGGCAAAGGTTTTCGAAAATCGTTTTAGAAGTGGGGGAGAGGAAAATGAGAGGCAAATGGCGAATAATGTAATGCGAGGGAGAAGAGTTTATGATGGGTACTTGGTTTGTCTTGACTTGGCGTAGATCTCCCCGGCAACGGGGCCAGAAATCCTTCTTGCTACCTCTTGAGCATGCGTTGGTTTTCCCTTGAATAGGAAAGGGTGATGCAGAAAAGTGGCGTAAGTATTTCCCTTAGTGTTTGAGAACCAAGGTATCAATTCAATAGGAGACAATGCACAAGTCACCTAGTACCTGCACAAACAATCAAGAACCTCGCAACCAACGCGGTAAAGGGGTTGTCAATCCCTTCATGGTCACTTGCAAAAGTGAGATCCGACAGAGATAGTAAAATAAATATTTTTGGTATTTTTTTGTATAGATTGGAAAGTAAAGATTGCAAAATAGTAAATGAGATGCGATGTAAATAAAAGAGATTGAATATAATAAGAAAGAGACCCGAGGGCCATAGGTTTCACTAGTGGCTTCTCTCAAGATAGCATGTATTACAGTGGGTGAACAAATTACCGCCGAGCAATTGATAGAAAATTTCATAGTTATGAAGATATCTAAGGCAATGCTCATGAATATAGGCATCACGTCCATGTCAAGTAGTTCGAAATGAATCTGCATCTACTACTATTACTCCACACATCGACCGCTATCCATCATGCATCTAGAGTATTAATTTCATAAGAACAAAGTAACGATTTATGCAAGATGGCAACAATACAATATGTGCCTTGCCGCCCCTATTGTCACTGGGAAAGGACACCGCAAGATTGAACCCAAAGCTAAGCACTTCTCCCGTTGCAAGAAAGATCAATCTAGTAGGCCAAACTAAATCAATAATTCGAAGAGACTTGCAAAGATATCAAATCATGCATATAAGAATTCAGAGAAGAACCAAATAATATTCATAGATAATCTTGTTCATAAACCCACAATTCATCGGATCTCGACAAACACACCGCAAAAGAGTATTACATCAAATAGATCTCCAAGAACATCGAGGAGAACTTTGTATTGAGAATCAAAGAGAGAGAAGAAGCCATCTAGCTAATAACTATGGACCCAAAGGTCTGTGGTAAACTACTCACGCTTCATCGGAGAGGCTATGGTGCAGATCGCCGGAAAAGGCCCAAGATGGGATCTCATGGATACAGAAGGTTGCGGGGGTGGAAAAGTGGTTTCGGGGCTCTCTGTGATCGATCTAGGGTATAAGAGTATATATAGGCGGAAGAAGTACGTCGGTGGAGCTATGTGGGGCCCACGAGGATGGGGGCGCGCCCTCCTGCCTCGTGGCCGCCTCGCGGAGTTCCAGACTTCAACTCCAAGTCTTCTAGTTTGCTTTCGGTCCAAGAAAGATCATCGTGAAGGTTTCATTCCGTTTGGATTCTGTTTGGTATTCCTTATTTGCAAAACTCTAAAATAGGCAAAAAAGAACAGAAACTGACACTAGGCCTCCGGTTAATAGGTTTACCCAGGTTCGGGCCCTCTTGATGGAGGTAATACCCTACTTCCTGCTTGATTGATCTTGACAAATATGAGGATTACAAGAGTTGATCTACCACGAGATCGTAATGGCTAAACCCTAGATGTCTAGCATGTATGATTGTGATTGCCTCTATGGACTAATCCCTCCGGTTTATATAGACACCGGAGAGGCCTAGGGTGTTACACAGTCGGTTTACACAGGAAGGAATCTTCATATCCGAATGCAAGCTTGCCTTCCACACAAAGGAGAGTCGCATCCAGACAATGGAGAAAGTCTTCGTCTTGTATCTTCACGGTCCATTAGTCCGGCCCATGTCCCATAGGCCGGACGCCCGAGGACCCCTTAGTCCAGGACTCCCTGAGTAGCCCCAGACCCAGACTACAATGACGATGTGTCCGGTGTGATACGTCTCCAACGTATCTATAATTATTGATTGCTCCGTGCTATTATATTATATATTTTGGATGTTAATGGTCTTATTTTTACACTTTTATACTATTTTTGGGACTAACCTATTAACCGGAGGCCCAGCCCAAATTGCTGTTTTTTTGCCTATTTTAGAGTTTCACCGAAAAGGAATATCAAAGGGAGTCCAAACGGAATGAAACCTTCGGGGGCGTTATTTTTGGAACGAACATGATCCAGGAGACTTGGAGTGGACGTCAAGCAATCAACGAGGCGGCCACAAGGCAGGGGGCGCGCCCACCCCCTGGGCGTGCCCTCCACCCTCGTGGGCCCCTCATTGCTCCACCGACGTACTTCTTCCTCCTATATGTATCCACGTACCCCCCAAACATCCAGGAGCACCACGAAAACCTAATTCCACCTCCGCAACCTTCTGTACCCAAGAGATCCCATCTTGGGGCCTTTTTCAGAGCTCCGGAGGGGGCATTGATCACGGAGAGCCTCTACATCAACTCCATAGCCTCTCCGATGATGTGTGAGTAGTTTACTTGAGACCTTCGGGTCCATAGCTAGTAGCTAGATGGCTTCTTCTCCCTCTTTGGATCTCAATACAAAGTTCTCCTCGATTCTCTTGGAGATCTATTCGATGTAATCTTCTTTTGCGGTGTGTTTGTCGAGATCCGATGAATTGTGGGTTTATGTTCGAGTCTATCTATGAAGAATATTTGAATCTTCTCTGAATTCTTTTATGTATGATTGGTTTATCTTTGCAATTCTCTTTGAATTATTAGTTTGGTTTGGCCTACTAGATTGATCTTTCTTGCAATGGGAGAAGTGCTTAGCTTTGGGTTCAATCTTGCGGTGCTCGATCCCAGTGACAGAAAGGGAAACAACATGTATTGTATTGTTGCCATCGAGGATAAAAGATGGGGTTTATATCATATTCCATGAGTTTATCCCTCTGCATCATGTCATATTGCTTAAGGCGTTACTCTGTTCTTATGAACTTAATACTCTAGATGCATGCTGGATAGCGGTCGATGCATGCTGGATAGTGGTCGATGTGTGGAGTAATAGTAGTAGATGCAGGAAGGAGTCGGTCTACTTGTCACGGACGTGATACCTATATACATGATCATGCCTAGATATTCTCATAATTATTCGCTTTTCTATCAATTGCTCGACAGTAATTTGTTCACCCACTGTAATACTTATGCTATCTTGAGAGAAGCAACTAGTGAAACCTATGGCCTCCGGGTCTATTTTCCAGCATATTAATTTCCCGTCAACAAGCTATTTCTGGCACCGTTTATTTTGCTTTATTTACTTTCAATCTATATCATAAAAATACCAAAAATATTTATCTTATTATTATCATCTCTATCAGATCTCACTCTTGCAAGTGGCCATGAAGGGATTGACAACCCCTTTATCGCGTTGGTTCCGAGGTTCTTATTTGTGTGTGTAGGTACGAGGTGACTCGCGCGTGGTCTCCTACTGGATTGATACCTTGGTTCTCAAAAACTAAGGGAAATACTTACGCTGCTTTACTGCACCACCCTTTCCTCTTCAAGGGAAAACCAACGCAGTGCTCAAGAGGTAGCAAGAAAGATTTCTGGTGCCGTTGCCGGGGAGGCTTACGCAAAGTCAAGTCAAGATTTGATCTCCCGACAACTAGCCATTTCTGGCACCATTGCCGGGGAGATCTACGCCAAGTCAAGACATACCAAGTCCCCATCACAACTCTTATCCTTCGCATTACATTATTTGCCATTTGCTTCTCGTTTTCCTCTCCCCCACTTCACCCTTGCCGTTTTATTCGCCCTCTCTTTTCCGTTCACCTTCTCTTTCCCAATTTGCCTCTTTTGCCCGTTTCTTGTTTGCTTGTGTGTCGGATTGCTTGCTTGTCACGATGGCTCAAGATAATACTAAATTGTGTGACTTTGCCAATACCAACAATAACGATTTTATTCGCAGTCTGATTGCTCCTCTTACCGATGTTGAATCTTGTGAAATTAATACTGCTTTGCTGAATCTTATCATGAAAGACCCGTTTTCTGGCCTTCCTAGTGAAGATGTCGCTACCCATCTAAACAACTTTGTTTATTTGTGTGATATGCAAAAGAAGAAAGATGTGGACAACGACATTGTTAAACTTAAGCTATTTCCGTTTTCTCTTAGAGATTGTGATAAAGCTTGGTTTTCGTCTTTGCCTAAAAATAGTATTGATTCATGGAATAAGTGCAAAGATGCTTTTATCTCTAAGTATTTTCATCCCTCTATGATCATCTCTCTTAGAAACGATATTATGAATTTTAAGCAACTTGATCATCAACATGTTGCACAATCTTGGGAGAGGATGAAATTAATGATTGCCTGTCGGGACCCCGATTCTAGGTCACACCGATCTAGCATGTAACACCTCATATCACTTTGCGGCCTCACGCACGGTATCCCCACGGGTGTCGCCTTACCATGGCTCAGGACCGTTTGCGCCTTTTTGGCTACGTATATGATAGTGTCTCTAGCATCCATATGACAGATAACCCGGGCCGACATGGCTAGTCGTGAACCAAAGCGGCACTAACCTATGGGGACAGGCATACATGATTCACATCGAGCATGTCGGTCAGCAGCGTGTGAATCCGGGCTGTAGCACTGGGCTAACAGGACTCCGGGGAACCCGGGCTGTAGCAGGCTAGGCAGGACTCCGGATGTCACCGCATGACATTTCCCCGAAGGGACAGACACAGGAACGAAGTGAAACACATGCCGGCCAGTTAAGTGTTCTGAGCAGTAGTGCTGGGCTAGCAGGACTCCGGTGAACCGGGCTATAGCGGACTACTATGGCTCAAGGAAGCACTAGACTACATTTCCCCATAAGAGAAGCTGCCAAGGATAAACAACTAGATTGTCGGATCCCACACATAGCAATACACGTCACACGTACGAATAACATGCAAGTATGTGTTGTACAACATGGCATCACAACATAACGCAAACTCATATAGATAAAGGCTCAGAAGAGCCACATAGCATTAATACAAATAGGGGTCACATGACCCATCATTCAGAGCATACAAGCAACGGAAGCATTACATGTCTGACTACAGACAACTACAAAAGGAAAAAGGCTCAGAAGCCTGACTATCTACAAGACCCTCCCAAGGGTACAAGATCGTAGCTGAGGTGACAAGCTACTCGTCAAAGTCCAAGGAGTACAACTAGTGAGACAGATGTCTCACCTGCAAAACATAAATAAAGCAAACGTGAGTACAAAGGTACTCAGCAAGACTTACATCAGATCCTATCATACATGCATTTGTATTAAGAAGGTAATGTGGGGTTTAGTTGCAGCAAGCCAGCTTTGACTCAGTGGCTATCCTGTTCTATGACAACGAGAAACTTCTTTGAGATGAGGCAGCGCACGAGTCCACTAATCACCACATCAATACACTACTATGGATTCATCCTCGTCTACTTACGAGAAGGCCATCCATAGCACTCACACTTGTCTTGAGCATTTTAGAGTATCCACTTAAAGTTGTCTATGTACCACGTAAGCATCCAAGAAGTCCATAATCGAGGACACGGCTATTCGAATAGATCATGATAACCCTGCAGGGGTGTACTTCTTCACACACGCTCTCACCACTTATCACCATATACATGTCATGTATCTCGGCAACCATCAAGCGACCCTGGCGAGGGTGTCGGCCATGACCTGACTAACCACACAAGACTCTAGTCCAGGTTTATCGCCTATTTGGGTTCCATCCGCAAGGAGATCCGGCCGGGGTTTCGCTCACGGCCCCAAACGATGTGTATAGGGTTCTCGAGCCCACCATCCGGGTGCCACTCGGTACACCGGGCCACATGTGCCTAGTCTGTCCCAAGTCCACCCTGTCAGGTGCCACTCGGCAGAAAAATAGCACTACCTATAAACACCAGAAACTATTTGCAACTCCTGGACAGAGATCAAGGCGGTTAATAAGTCGAGAGAGCTTGGAGAGCCCGGAGCCCAATGTGTGGTAGTAGCTAGTCATTGGACAACTTACACAGAACTCAGTTCTTAGGGACGGTTCCAGTGAGACAACCCACCATGTACTCCTACATGGCCTCTCACCGCTACCTTTACCAAATCGTGTTCACACGCTTAACTCTCAACATCAGAACATAGCACTGTACTCTAATTCATTCCCAATGAATCAGACCTGACATACTCTAAGCAATAGCAGGCATGGCATGGCAAGAACACAACATGGCCCAAGCAACTCCTACACATGCTAGTGGGTTTCAACTATTTACTGTGGCAATGACAGGTCATGCAGAGGAATGGGTTCAACTACCGCATCATAAAGTAGCAGTTGAATCGTTGTTCTCCTAATGCAATAAATGAGAGCAGGAGCGAGAGAGTAGGATTGTATCGGAATGAACAAGGGGGTTTGCTTGCCTGGTAGATCAACAGGGGGCACTGCTCCTCAGATAGGTACTCTAGAACACTCTCCGGAGCAGGACCTATCGAGAAGGAACGGTGTCGGAAATCAAACACAAGCATATGCAACATTATGATGCATGAACATGGCATGAGTAGGTGATGTTTGTTTGAGTTAATGCAACTAGCATTTATTTGGTTGAAGTCCATTTGAACCAAGCGTTCAAATACAACTCCAAATTAAGCTCTTAAATATGCCATAAGTGTGTTTTCATATATACAGCATGTATATATGGTTTGTCATGCATGAAAATGGTACAGATGGATAGATTGAATTTTTCTGATAATTTTTCATATATAAATTATTTCAATCTGAGCTACGGTTGAATTTCTATGATTTTTTGAAGTTTAGGCAATTTTCTGGAATTTCCTGTAAAGGAATAAATCCAGAAAAGAGTTATTGCATCAGCATGACGTCACAATGATGTCAGCAGTCAACGGCGCAGTCCAGGTCAAACCTGACCAGTGGGACCCACTGGTCAGTGACAGTTAGTTAACAGGGGGTTATTATACTAATCTAATTGAAATTAGTGGCGTTGGGCCCACTGTCAGTGTCAGGGGGTTAGCAAATGGTGATTAGCCTTAAGCTAATCACCTGGCAGGTCGGGCCCGCACATCAGGCCGGCAAGGTCGTCGCCGGCGACCTCTGGACGCGGCGGCGTCCATGCTGCAGGGCACGGGGGCGGCTGCTGGGAGCACCGGGGCGTACCCCGTGCTGTCCCACATCTAGTGGGGTAGGTAGGAGGAGGAGGGGTGCCGGAGCTCGCCGGAGCGAGGCTCGGGGCGGCGGCCGGAGCACGGCCAAGTGCGGGCGAGGGCTGCGGTGCATGGGGAAGCGAGCGGAGAGGCTCTACTGCCTCCTGGCGTCACTAGGAGCAGGGTGACGCACTCGGCTGCGGCTGCGGTGGCCAGGGCGACGGCGACGACATGAACGGCGGCGGGGCGCTTCGTCCATCTATGAAACGACGGCTACGGCGAGCGGCAAGCTACGGGGTTAGGGGAAAAGGATCGTGGCCTCACAGCGTGCCGGGCGGCGATGCTGATTCCCGCCAGCACCTATGGGGACAGGGCCCCTTTTCGGTTTGGTGGGGAGCGGAGAGCGCACAAAGAGCGGATCGAGGCA
>NC_041388.1:187950637-187991214 GCF_002162155.2 Triticum dicoccoides
TATATTGGATTCTTGCTCAGGAGCGATGGGCGCTGCCAGACTGAGCGTAAGAGTGTCTCTGGGGTTCAACGAGCTGAGCTAGCCGAGTCCCTGAACTCCCCGACCTGCGGAACCCTTTCTACGTTGCTCTTGGGCCTCCTTTTATACTCAAGGGGTCACCGACAGGGGGCAACGTAGACAAGAAGGGTAAAAATGGAAAAGGATGGGTAGTTGCAGCTACCTCTACTGTGGATACAGTGTGCCCTACCTAACTCTGACGGCAGGGGACAAGGGCATTAAATGCCTGTCTGAGTCTCCTAAACAGTGCAAAAGGTGACCGTTAGGAGTGCCACCGTTTGCCACGATGGGCCTCTCTTCATCTCCGCTTGCCACCATGTACCCCTAGCTGCACGGCCTCCCGCCACGTGCGCTCTGGGAGAGTCCCAGAGCGACACGTTAGCAGGTGGGCTGGAGCGCGGGCACGCAGTGGGGGTTTCCCGCGGCAAGCTCCTTGCCGCGGCCGTCGTCTTGTCGCGTCCGGAAGCTTGTCGCTCGCCGGATCTTGCCGGGACGCAGGGCGCATCATAGCAAGCTTTCTTGGTATGTCTTGAGTGGCCTTCCCGGCAAGCTCCTCTTGCCGGGGTCTCGTCTCTTCCCGGCAAGCTCCTCTTGCCGGGGCTTGGTTGGCCTTCCCGGCAAGCTCCTCTTGCCGGGGCCTCGGTAGTCCTTCCCGGCAAGCTCCTCTTGCCGGGGCCTCGACTTGAATACTTTGTTCTTGAATGGCCTTCAAGGGAACCACGGAGGGTCCTGGCGGTCACCCGGCAGGCCTTGCCGCGGGGCGCTGCAACTGCCCGTGCACGAGTTCGGGGTAATAGGGTACCCCTACTCTAGTACACCGACAGGAGCCCCCGGGCCTGGGCCATACACGGTGCCGAGCGCTGTTGGGCCAGGCCCAAAACAGTGCACGGGCACGCGCGGCCTAGGTCACGCCGAATCTAACTCTGCTCCCACCGCGCACGCCCAGAACGGCACGCGTCAAACGCGGCGTCGTGGGAGAGATCGTGGAAGTTTGTTCACTTGGGAGGTCGAAACGTCCGCCCCGTCCCTCTTTATAAGCAGGGGAAACAGGGGCACTTCCTCCGTCTTCGCCATTCGCCGTTGCAATCTCAGAAGCCTCCGCCGCCCCCCTCCGCTTCCAAAGTCGAAAGAGAGCAGCGCTCCGCTCCCGTTGCCGCCGCCACCACCAGCGCCGTCGATCTCCCCCACCGCCTTTGCCATGCCTCCGAAGCCTGGGAAGGGGAAGGCCACGAGGGCCGCGACCGCGAAAGCTGTGAAGTCGACCGAAGCGCAGCGGCTTGAGGCGCTGCGGAAGGAGCGGGCCACCTTCCCTCCCGAGCTCTCCGCGGAGGAGCTGAGGGAGTGGTACTATCTCTTCTGGTCAACGGAGACGCGGGCACATCCGCGCACAAAGGTACTCTCCGCCGTCGCCTCACGAGCAGCTCCAACTAATGGATATCCTTTCTTCGCCGTGTTCTTCTACTGCGGGCTCTGCCCGCCATTCTCTGACTTCTTCTGTGATATCATGAACACCTACGGACTCCACCTCCTTGATTTTACCCCCAACGCTGTTCTGACCATGGCAGTTTTCGCCCATCTATGCGAAAACTTTGTCGGAGTCCACCCCAACGTAGCTCTCTTCCGCCATTTCTTTATGCCTCGTGTCGAGAGAGGGGAACCTCTTGCCGGCGGGATTGCATGGATCTCACGGGCCGGCAAGAAGGAGACCTATCTGGAGGGGGAACTCCGCAGCAAGTGGGACGAGTGGAGAGCAGATTGGTGCTGGGTTGTAGAAGAGAGCCCGCAGCCGTTTACTGCCCTGCGCCAAGCCTCAGCAGTGCGCGGCAATGACTGGAGCGCTTTGTCCGCGGATGATGACAAGCTGACGACTGCCACCACTCGGATCTTGCGTCTCAGGCTTGCCGGGTTGACTGTAGGAGCTGTCGGCGCAGATTTCCTCCGCCGGCGCATCGCCCCTCTGCAGGCGAGGGGGAGACCTGCCTGGGAATTTGGAGGCCCGGCGGATATAATGAGGTTGTGCCCAGGCCTTAACTTCAATTTCACCGTCCTAGAATTGGACGGGATGCTTAAGGAGATATTCAAGCATGACCCACAGCACCTCGAGTGGTTCAGGTTGCCGGCCGGTGTCGTTCCTCTGTGCAACAACTCCTCGCGCGACCGCATCTGCGCAATGATGCCGTTGTGTGACTCGCACGGGATCGCTCCAACTTGGCAAGAGCCCGCCGGCGAAATCGTGCAGTAGTTCTTTGACAGCCTCGTGGAGGTGTCGGTCAATGCTGACGAGAAGAAGCTCCTCACCCGCGACACCACTGAGCAAGAAATGCAGCGCATCGCCACCAGGGCGGAAGAGGCGGCGGCAGCCGCGGCCGCGGGTGAATTCGGGTTCACAGTGGAGGAAGCGGACGCGGCGTTGGCGATGAGCATTGCCGAACGGGAGCAGCCTGAAGAGGAAGAAGAGCTCGCCGCGCCCGACGCCGAGTCGAACGAGCCCGCCGAGGGTATGGGCGGCCCGCCACTTCTGGGGAGCTCGCCGGGAGCAGGACCCGGAACGGAGCCCCCAGTGCAGCCAAGAAGGCGCCTCGGTAGGACCGGGGATGCAGCAGGGCGGCAAGCTGGTCAACAGCCGCAGCGCCGCACGACGCGCTCCACCGCGGCAAGCACGGTCGCCACGGGGGCGCCTCCCATCGCAGAGGCAACTGGGGCGGGGTCGTCTCGGGCTGGGCCACGGTCCCCGCCAAGCGGCCAAGGGATCCCACCTCTTCGCCTCGCCGCGCCGGGAGTGGGCCGAACTTCGACCTCTCCGCGCTCAGCTCCGATGAGGAAGATGAAGAAGAGTAAGATTCCCTTGCTTGTTCTTGTAGTTCTTCAACTTGCTGAACTTATCTTGCATCGGATCTAATCCAACCTGGGCTCTCCTTTTCAGGACTCTGGCCCAGAGGGCGGCGAAGAGGTCCAAGGCTCAAGTGGTGGTCATCGAGGACGAGCCTACTGCGACGACAGGAGGCGCGCCCGAGACTACCTTGCCGGACCCGGCCAACACTTCGCAGGGCAGCCCCCAGCGCAACCCCCAGTGTAAGCATACGGGTTACTTTCTGCTTCTGGATGCGCGTGGTTGCTCTTTTCCTTTGTTGACATCCGATCTCTGTTTTGCTTGTGCAGGAGCAGAACAGCTTGACCAGGAGGGCGTAGTGATCTCCTCTGACTCGTCGTCTGCTTCGACTACGCCGCCAAGGGCGGACTCCCCGGCAAGGGAGCGTCCTCCGGTAAGGGAGGAGCCTCCGGCAAGGGAGGAGTTTCCGGCAAGGGATAGTGCTAACGATCCGCCGGTGGTGGAGGCCACGACGGCAGATCCTAGTACAGGTAGCCCTCCTTGCCCGAGACTTTCCTTGTAGTCTTCTGCTAGATTTCTCTTCTTGAACACTTGTTTGATTTCTCCTTCTTATTTGGTCGTCAGACCCACCCTCCACGGATCCGATGGAGACCGAGGCGATCGGCGAAGAAGACGCACGCGGCAATACTGATGATGCCGCGGCCACCGAAGAAGGAGCCGGCGCTGACGTGCCCGCCGGCGAAGAGGCCGCCAAGGCTGCCACCGAGGAAGCTGGCGGGGGATCTGGCGATCGCACTGACGGCCCCGAGGCCGCAGGAGTGTCAAGCGCTGCACCGACCGCCAATCCCTCCGCCGCTGCCGCAGCTTCAGGCTTCGAGGAGCCCCAGCCCGGCGCCTATCTGAAGGCTGGCGAGGGTATCTTCATCAAGCTCCCTTGGGCGTCGAGCTCCAGGGCGCCGGTGGAAGGAGAAATTCTGGATGGAGAGGTGCTTGCCTCCGCCGGTTTGTCGATCGTCGACGTGCCGGGAAGCAGCAGTGAAGAGCCCGAGGAGGAGCGGCTGCTGCAGAGGCTGCTGGCGCTGTACCGCGCCCGCCAAGTCAAGCTGGAGTCCCGGGAAGCGCTTGCCGCGAGGGCGAGCGTGGACATAGAGAAACGTGCGGAGGAGCTCCGGGGTCTTCGCCAAGAAACTCTCTGGGCCTTGGCGGAGGAGCGGGAGCAACTTGTCGAGGAACGGAAGGCCTTCCTTCTTGAGAAGGCCGAAGCTGAAGAACAGCAGCGGCTCACCGGCGAGAAGCTGTACGCGCGAGAAGGCGAGCTGACTCAGCAGAAAGTGAACCTCGACAGCCACGAAGAGGAGCTTGCCGCGCGCGAACGGGCACTTGGCGGGACGCTCCAAGAGGCAAAGGATGCGGCTGCGACTTCAGAGGTCGCCAAGAAAGAATTGGAGGCAAAGATGGCGCAGCTAGAAACTGATCTGAAGGTTGGTGGCGAAGAGCTTGCCGCCCTCAAGCTAGAGCGCGAGAAGGACGCCCTTGCCCATGGTGAACTGCAGGGCCAGCTCGCCGAGAGGGGCAACGAATTGAGCGCTGCCAAGGGTTCCAACGCCGATCTGACGCTGAAGCTGGCCACCTTGACGGAGATGTTGGACAGCGCCAGGAAACGGGAGGCAGACTTGAAGAAGGACATCGAGGCCAACGAGGCGCTGCTTGCGAGGGCCGCCGAAACCCAGAATCTTCTCAGAGATACTGTGGAACTCTGGACGGAGGGCCTCGTGGACATTGCTGCAGTCATCGAAGAGGAGCTGGTGCAATTGGGAGTGGAAGGCTTCGGGTACTCCTCCGACGAGAACCTCCAACCCAGCGCCAAGCTCACTTTGTTCTTCAAAGGCATGGCGGTGGCCCTCCAGCAACTCCGGGAACGGATCCCGAAGCAGTTGGCCGACGAGTCACGCTCGATTTGTGCCGGAGTTCTGGAGAAGGTGCTGGTGAAGGTGGCCTTCCGCAATCCGGGCCTCAACCTCACCAACGTCCTCAGGAAGCTGCCAGCGGACACTAATCTTGATGCACTTAAGGCCCTCGTAGCACCCATCGTCGACGGGGTGAACGAGGTCAAAAGGGTTGACGGCGATCGCGTAGATTAGGCCGTCCGTTTGCTTCTCTTCTTGTCGCTGCCAGTCATGTCATGGGAACACTTTATTAGGGGTGCGACAAGTTATTCTTGTAATATAACTCTATCTTAGGTAAAACATTGCTGTGTTACTTCCTTTACTCGACTCTTGGCTTTGTATGGTCCTGCCCTACGCTTTTTAGGGAAACTTGTCGGTGTAGGCATTCTTGCCGTGAGCGCCGAGTGCGGAACTTCAGCAGCCTGCTGGCGGGGCCGCTACCGACAAGCAACCTTGTCGCAACTAGTTGCAGCTCACTTAAGTTGTTGAGTGGACTCGAAACAAAGTAAGGGCACTAGCCGCTCACTTAAGTCACTGAGCGGACTCGAAGCAAAGTAAGGGCGCTAGCAGCTCACTTAAGTTGCTGAGCGGACCCGAAACAGAATAAGGGCGCAGCTAGCTGTGAATCGGTTCCTCCGCGCACAGGTTTTCCATACAAAGCACGGTCGTTCAAGGAAAATAACTCAAAAACTGGTTGCTCAAGCTTTAGCAACTTAGCTTTTCTGCCGTCTGCTTCCCGGCAAGAAGAAACTCTTTTTTTTTGAACGGCCTGGTCCACACCATTATCTTCTCCTTCCCCCCGGTAAACCTTGTCGGCGAGGGAACCTTCCTTCTTTTGAGAAAGTGACAGAGAAATAAAGCAATGATATGGAGCCTTGGGCTCGTTATCGCTTACCGGGGTCTGGTGCTGCACAAAGTGTCAGATAATACATTCAAAAAAGGATCATAGCATAAGGGAACTGACAAGATGTGCGGTGCACATGAACTTTACTAGTGCATGGGGTCTGCGCCCGGCTCTGTACAAAGGATTACATGCAACAGCGGCAAGACTTGTACAGAAAGGTGGTTGCCGGACAGGGTCCGACAACCGCGCCTTATGGGTAAAACTTACGAAGATGCTCGATGTTCCAGGAGTTGCTCACCAGAATGCCATCTTCGGTCTCAAGGCGGACAGCGCCGGGCCTAGTGACTCGTTTCACCCGATAAGGGCCTTCCCACTTCGGCGTCAACTTGTTAGAATTCTTGGCCGACTGAACGCGCTGAAGAATAAGGTCGCCTTCCTCGAGACTCCTGGCATTGACTCTGCGGCTATGGTAGCGGCGCAGAGCTTGCTGGTAGCGAGCGGCTCGCACAGCAGCCTGGAGACGGTCTTCCTCAAGGAGCAGCGCGTCATCTTGGCGCAGCTGCTCTTGCTCGAGCTCATCATAAGCGAGTACTCGAGGTGATCCGTATACGAGTTCCGTGGGGAGAACTGCCTCCGCTCCATAGACTAGAGCGAAGGGTGTCTGGCCAGTGGCTCGATTTGGCGTCGTTCTGATCGACCAAAGAACCACTGGTAGCTCCTCGATCCAGTTTCTTCCGCACTTGTGCAGTTTGTCGAAAGTTCTGGTCTTGAGGCCTCGCAGCACTTCAGCGTTTGCCCTCTCCGCTTGACCGTTGCTTCTTGGATGAGCAGCAGAAGCGAAGCAGATCTTGGTGCCAAGATCATGGACGTACTGCATGAAGGTGCGGCCCGTAAATTGCGTGCCGTTGTCGGTGATGATCCTGTTCGGGATCCCGAAACGGCAAACAATTGACCTGAAGAACTTGACTGCTGACTGTGCTGTCACCTTCCTCACTGGTTCCACTTCGGGCCACTTTGTGAACTTGTCGATTGCAACGTACAAGAACTCAAAGCCCCCGATTGCTCGAGGGAAGGGGCCGAGGATGTCGAGCCCCCAGACCGAAAATGGCCAGGATAAAGGGATCGTCTGGAGAGCTTGAGCTGGCTGGTGTATCTGTTTGGAATGGAACTGGCACGCTTCACACTTGGTTACTTGTGCAGTTGCATCCTGGAGGGCTGTCGGCCAGAAGAAGCCTTGTCGGAATGCTTTGTCGACAAGTGCTCTTGCGCCAATGTGGTGATCACATATGCCTCCATGTATCTCTGCCAACAGCTGTTGCCCATCTTCCCGGCGAATGCACTTCAATTTCACGCCGTTGAGTCTTATTCTGTACAGTGTGTTGTCGACAAACTTGTACATACTTGACTGCCGGGCTACTTTTTCAGCTTCTTCTTGCTCTTCGGGAAGCTCTCCTGTCTGGAGGAAACGAACAATCGGCTGCGCCCATGCTGGAGCATGCGGCTCGACAAAAAGGACTAAAGGCATGCCTGTTGCTGCGGGAACATCCACTTCTATGGCAAGAACCTGTGATTCTGCCGGAGCGTGATGTTCCCCGGCAAGCTTGCCGGAGCAAAACTTGTCGGGAGCGTTTGCTTCGATGGAACAAACCACAAGGTTTGCCGGAGCAGACTGCACCTCAGCATCGTTGGCGTTGATCTTGGGGACTTTCTTGGCGGCGGATTCGGGGTGCTCTGCCGGAAAGTAGTCACCTGAAACCAACTTCCTCTTTTTATTCTGCCCAGTTGATGGTGCCACGGAAGGTTGAGTCAGCTTGAGCACAAAGATCCCTGGTTCCACAGGCAACTTTAGTGCAGCGCATTTCGACAGGCCATCAGCAATGTCATTTTGAGCTCTTGGGATATGCTCCATTTGCAGGCCGTCAAAGCGCTCTTCTAGCTTCCTCACTTCATCAACATATGCTTCCATCAACGGGCTCTGGTAGTTCTTGTTCACTTGGCGGACGACAAGCTGTGAGTCACCCCTGATTATGAGCTTCTTGATCCCAAGGTCGGCTGCTATTCTAAGACCGGCAAGCAATCCTTCATACTCTGCAGTATTGTTGGTTGCTTGTTCTTTGGGAAAGTGCATCTGGACTATGTATTTGAGGTGCTCTCCGGTGGGTGCGATAAGCAGCACGCCAGCACCGGCGCCTTGCAGCGAGAAGGCACCATCAAAGTACATCAGCCACTCTTTGCTTGTCTCCTTGACGGGGATGCTCGTCTCTGGAATTTCTTCATCTGGAGTTGGCGTCCACTCTGCTATGAACTCTGCCAATGCCCTGCTTTGGATAGTTGCAGTGCTCTCAAACTTGAGGCCAAAGCTTGATAGTTCCAAGGCCCACTCGACAATCCTGCTTGTTGCATCTGGATTCTGCAGTATCCTTTTCAGCGGAAAGCGAGTGACGACTGTGATCTCGTGTGCCTGGAAATAATGGCGCAGCTTTCTCGAGGCCATGAGAAGGCCGAAAAGCAGTTTTTGCATGCCAGAGTATCTCGACCTAGCCCCCTGGAGAAGGGAGCTAACAAAGTAAACTGGGCGCTGCACCACCTTCTTCTGCACGTCCTTGCATATCTACGCAGATTCTTCTTCGTCGGGACCAGAGCTTGCCGGACCAGAGCTTGCCGGACCAGAACTTGTTGGAGAAGCCCCCTGCTTGTCGTTGGATTCACTTGCTGCGATTGCCGGCTCATCATCCGCCTCCCTCTCCACTACTAACGCAGCACTAACCACTTGATTGGTTGCCGCTAGGTACAGCAGCAACTTCTCTTGTGGCTTAGGTGCGACAAGTATTCGAGTGGAGGACAGGTACCTCTTCAAGTCCTGCAGCGCAGCCTCCGCTTCCGGAGTCCATTTCATTGGACCTTCCTTTTTCAATATTTTGAAAAATGGCAGGGCGCGCTCAGCAGACTTAGAGATAAACCTGCTGAGAGCAGCCACGCAACCGGCAAGCCTTCGCACATCCTTGACGCGCTTCGGTGCTTCAATCTGCTCGATGGCCTTAATCTTGTCGGGGTTGGCTTCAATTCCCCGCTGAGATACAAAGAACCCGAGAAGCTTGCCGGAAGGGACTCCAAACACGCACTTCTCGGGGTTGAGCTTGAGGTTGATCTTGCGCAGATTTGCAAAAGTTTCTTCTAAATCTTGAATCAGGGTAGCCTTGTCCTTGCTCTTGACCACTATATCATCCATGTAGGCTTCCACATTTCTGTGTATCTGTGGCTCAAAGGCGATGTGGACTACTCTTGCAAATGTTGAACCAGCATTCTTCAACCCAAAGGGCATTCGTACAAAACAGTATGTGCCACAAGGGGTGATAAATGCGGTTTTCTCCTCATCCTCTTCTGCCATGAAGATTTGATGGTATCTTGAATACGCATCAAGAAATGAAAGCAAATCACATCCAGCTGTGGAGTCAACAATCTGGTCAATGCGTGGCAAGGGAAATGGATCTTTGGGACAAGCTTTATTGACATCAGTGAAGTCTATACAAAGCCTCCATTTCCCGTTCGCCTTGCGCACGACTACAGGATTGGCCAGCCACGTGGGATGGAGCACTCCTCTAACAAGGCCTGTCGCTTCCAATTTCCTGATTTCTTCTGCAATGAACTCTTGGCGCTCCACCGCTTGCTTCCTGACTCTCTGCTTGACGGGCCGTGCATGAGGACAGACGGCAAGGTGGTGCTCGATTACTCTCCTGGGAACACCGGGGATATCAGACGGTTGCCATGCAAATACGTCGACATTCGCCCGCAGGAAAGCAACGAGCACGCTTTCCTATTTGGGGTCAAGCGTGGCACTGATGGTGAAGGTACCACCAGTGCCGTCCTCCTTGGCGGACACCTTCTTGGTCTCGGGTGGAGCTGCCATCGTCCTCTTGCACTTGCCGGTGGAGTTCGATGGTGCGTCCTCGACGGTAGCGCAGCACTCTGAGGAGGTGCGCTTGCCGGAGTGGGCATCAGAGCTCTTGCCGGACTTGGCCTTCTTCTTCTTCCCGGGAGCTTCAGTGGCAAGTGTATGGTGATCAGCTGCGGCTGCTGCTTCCCGGTAGATCTTGTCAGCGCAGATAAGGGCATCCTTCTTGTCGCCGGGGACAGAGATGACGCTTATCGGGCCTGGCATTTTGAGTACGTTGTAAGCATAGTGAGAGGCTGCCATAAACTTGGCGAGCGCTGGACGGCCCAGGATCCCATTGTAGGGAAATGGAAAATCGGCAACGTCAAACATGACCCTCTCAGTTCTGAAATTCAGCTCGCTGCCAAATGTGACCGGCAGCGTGATCTTCCCTTTCGGCTCGCTCCTTCCCGGGTTGATTCCTTGGAATGTGCCGGTCTCTTCGAGCTCGCTGTCAGGGATCTGAAGTTTGTGAAGGACCGCGGAGGAGATGAGATTCAAGCCGGCCCCGCCGTCAACTAGCATCTTTGTGACCTTGAGGTTGCGGATAGTTGGCGAGACCAACATCGGCAAGTATCCGACCGCGGTTACGCGATCAGGGTGATCCCCAACGTCGAAGATGATAGGCGTGCTGGACCATTTCAGGGGCTTGCGTGACTCTATGGATGGCTCTGCTGCATTCACTTCCCGCATCCACTGTTTTAGCTGGCGGTGTGAAGTATGCAGAGAGGCACCACCGTCAATGCACAGGACCTCTGTGGCTTTCTGAAATTCATGCTCATCGGCCTCATCATCATCCACGTCTTCGTCATCGTCGTCGTCTTCATTCTTGTCGCGGCCGCAGGGAGGTCTGTCTCCTAGCCGCTGTTTAGCCTTGCCGCGGCGTCCTCCCCGGCCGGGGCGTTTCTTGCCGGATTCACCAGTTCTTTCCTGGGCCTTCTCTTTGTCGCGTCGCTCGTACTCAGCCTTCTGCTGCTTAGCAAGCTGTTCGACCTTTTTGCAGTTCTGGAGATCGTGACCCTTGGTGCGGTGAATCTTGCAATACTGCCTGCCGGAGCTGTCCTGCTTGTCAGCGGCCGCCACAGGATGGGCCTCCTTGTCGGAGCCACCAGCCTTAGCTTCCTTGGCGCCACCTCCGCTGCCGGTCTGCTCAACAGCTAGCACTTCTTTACCCTTATTCCTTCTGTAGTTCCGCCGCCGGCCTTTCCTTGCCGGGGCGGCATCCTCACTGTCAGATCCTCCTGCTCCTGTACTCTCTCCGGGGAGCCTCCTCCCCTCTTCAGCGCGTGCACACTTGTCGGCCAGGGCGTAAAGCTCGCTGACGTCCCTGATCTTACACATCGCCATTTCCTCCCTCATCCTTCGATGATCGCGGGAGGGTGGACGTCTGGGATGTTGTGCTGCACACGGCTGAATCTTTGAATGTACTTGCGCAGTGGCTCTCCTTCCTTCTGGGCGAGCAGATGAAGATCGCTCTCTTGGCCATGTGGCTTGTGGCCGCCTGTAAAGGCGCCGACAAACTGATGGCATAGATCAGCCCAGGAAGATATGGAGTTGTCCGGCAAGTGCATGAGCCAGGATCTGACATTCGGCTTGAGCACCAGCGGGAAGTAGTTGGCAAGGATCTTGTCATCTCGTCCCCCGGCAGCTTGCACTGCAATGGTGTAGATGCTGAGGAACTCCGACGGATGCGTCTTGCCATCGTACTTCTCTGGCACGTCTGGCTTGAAATTCTTTGTGCTGGGCCACTGGACTTGCCGCAGCTCACGGGTGAACGCAGGACAACCTACCGCGTACGGCAGATCGCCTGGCTCCCCTGGCGCATGCGTGTCAACAGTAAGCCCAGCGCGCTTGTCGGATTGACGTCGCGCTTCTCTTCGGCGCTCGATGCGGGTTCGGGCGTCTTCTTTTTGCCGTTCGTGGAGAACTTGGCGCTGGTTGCGACGAGCTCGTGGGTCCGACGACGCGGTGGAGCCGCTGTTGGGGTGGACCCGGCGAGTCGGCGATTTTGGCCTTCGTAGTGGAGAGTGCATGGAAGTCGCACCTCCCTCAGTCTTGTTGCCATCGGCTCGCGTCTGGTCGTCCTGCCGCGGCAGCGAGGTGCTTGGTCGCCGCGTAGTGTCGCCGTTGGCGAAACCGATGAGGCTCTGGATAGTGGCCCTCCATTCGTCGGTCTTGTCCGCCGTTGGAGGATAGTCCAGGAGCAGCTGGGCCCGCGCCAAGGCTTCTGCTGGGGTGGTGGGCGGCAGAGGTGAACGGTGCGAGGAGAGGGGCGTGCTCGGACTCCTAACCAAGTTAGAAGGAGCAGCGTCCCGTGCCGGCGACCGTACCTCGCTGGGGCCAGCATGCTGGCGTGCAGGCTGGTCTTGAACGCCGCGTGAACCACCAGCTTGATCTTGGGTCAGCGGACGTATGGCGCTGCGAACGCTATGATGCTGCTGGTCTCGCGCCTCCTAAGAGGGACGCGGAGCGCGCATGGACGCCGAGGTCTATGCTGCCTTGTCCTTGGACTTAGCAGCGCTGTGAGCACCTTCGTCGACGCCCATTCCTCCGTCGGCGTCCACCCCACCATCCGTTTGCTCCGGAGGCGGTGGAAGCGGCGCGGACGGAACAGCTGCCTCCGAGTTCTTCTTCTTCGGTGGCATGTCGATGAAGACGATGAAGATCTAGATTGCGTGCGCACCGGATCGGGTTCGCACAATCTCGACGCCCCCTACCTGGCGCGCCAGAGATGCCGGGCGGCGATGCTGATTCCCGCCAGCACCTATGGGGACAGGGCCCCTTTTCGGTTCGGTGGGGGGCGGAGAGCGCACAAAGAGCGGATCGAGGCAGTGCACGCTGGGGGGATTTTTACCCAGCTTCGGGCCGCACGGATGCGTAAAACCCTACTGCTGCTTGTTTGGTGTATATTGGATTCTTGCTCAGGAGCGATGGGCGCTGCCAGACTGAGCATAAGAGTGTCTCTGGGGTTCAACGAGCCGAGCTAGCCGAGTCCCTGAACTCCCCGACCTGCGGAACCCTTTCTACGTTACGCTTGGGCCTCCTTTTATACTCAAGGGGTCACCGACAGGGGGCAACGTAGACAAGAAGGGTAAAAATGGAAAAGGATGGGTAGGTGTAGCTACCTCTACTATGGATACAGTGTGCCCTACCTAACTCTGACGGCAGGGGACAAGGGCATTAAATGCCTGTCTGAGTCTCCTAAACAGTGCAAAAGGTGACCGTTAGGAGTGCCACTGTTTGCCACGATGGGCTTCTCTTCATCTCCGCTTGCCACCACGTATCCCTAGCTGCACGGCCTCCCGCCACGTGCGCTCTGGGAGAGTCCCAGAGCGACACGTTAGCAGGTGGGCTGGAGCGCGGGCACGCAGTGGGGGTTTCCCGCGGCAAGCTCCTTGCCGCGGCCATCGTCTTGTCGCGTCCGGAAGCTTGTCGCTCGCCGGATCTTGCCGGGACGCAGGGCGCATCGCAGCAAGCTTTCTTGGTATGTCTTGAGTGGCCTTCCCGGCAAGCTCCTCTTGCCGGGGTCTCGTCTCTTCCCGGCAAGCTCCTCTTGCCGGGGCCTTGGTTGGCCTTCCCGGCAAGCTCCTCTTGCCGGGGCCTCGGTAGTCCTTCCCGGCAAGCTCCTCTTGCCGGGGCCTCGACTTGAATACTTTGTTCTTGAATGGCCTTCAAGGGAACCATGGAGGGTCCTGGCGGTCACCCGGCAGGCCTTGCCGCGGGGCGCTGCAACTGCCCGTGCACGAGTTCGGGGTAATAGGGTACCCCTACTCTAGTACACCGACACAGCGGTTGCAGGGGCCGTAGAAGCGGGCTCGGGGAAGCTCGGATTGCGGCAAATCAACAGTGGAAATCCGCGGTGGCCGGTGAGGAGGACGAAGACGATGGCGTCGTTTTAGGCGTCCCGTGGGCGCGTGCTTCGTCTTGGTGCTTCACGGCGTCGAGGAAGACCCGTTGGACAGGGCAGAGGGGCAAGGGGAGCATGGTGGCTGCGGTGGTGCTCGGCGGCACGCTGCGCTCCGCTCGGGTGCGAGGTGGAGGGGGACCAGAGAAGGGGTGGAAGCACGGGGGGAGAGTGAGAGAGGTTCGGGGGAGTGCGTGGCATCGTCGGGTGCCTCCAGCGGCGAGCGGGGAAGCAGGAGGTGGCCGGCGTGTGCTCACGCGCGGCGAGCGCGTGCCCCTGTCCTCCTGGCGCGAGGAAGGGGACGACTGGCAGTGCCAGGCGGCTGGGCCGGCCTGCTGGGCCGCTGGGCCAGGTTGGCTGCACAGTGCTAGGCCGCAGGTAAGCATAGGTAGGCTTTTCCTTTTTGTTTTCTTTTCTATTTTTCTGACATTTGTTCGGTTTAAATAAAATACTAAACCATTTTAATTAATTATGTCAAATTTTGGAGGGACCTAAGGGACTAATCCAAAGCCCCTCACCAAAATTCAGAATTATTGGACAATATTTTGTATATATAAAAATATTTATCCAACGCAAATAATTACTGGATTAACTCCAAATGTCCAAAATAAATATTTATGAGCTCCTAAAAATATTGGTTTGGTTTTTTACCTCTGACCAATATTTTCAGAGAGTAACATGAACATTTTCAGGGACCTTTTTGGAGAAATTTTTATCTGGATTATTTCCAGAAATGATTCTGAGTGTTTCACAAATCCCCATTTCAAATTTAAATGGAATTTAAACATGATGCAAACATGAAGGGCTAGCCTAGGTCATACCAGAACTAGGGATGTGACATTGCCCTACACATGGTTTGAATCTTTGGATGATTATACAAAACATTTATGCCGGATTGAACTTTGCTTCTAGAAATATTTTAGATTCAGCCGCGGGAGGCACTTTTATAGAATCACTTTAGGAGAAGCTACCAAACTCCTAAATAATATTATGGTTAATTATTCTCAATGGCACACTAAAAGATCTACTAGTAAAAAGGTGCATGCAATTGAAGAGATTAATGTTTTGAGTGGAAAGATGGATGAACTTATGAAATTGTTTGCTAATAAGAGTGCTCCTACTCATTCTAATGATATGCCTTTGTCTACTTTGATTGAGAATAATAATGAATCTATGGATGTGAAATTTGTTGGTAAGAACAATTTTGGTAATAACGAGTATAGGGGTAATTTTAATTCTAGGCCGTTTACTAGTAATTCCTCTAATAATTATGGTAATTCCTACAATAATTCTTATGGAAATTACAATAATTCTGATTTTGAATCTAATATTAAAGAATTTATTAGTTCGCAAAAGAGTTTCAATGCTTTGATTGAAGAAAAGTTGCTTAAGATTGATGAGTTGGCTAGGAACATGGATAGAATTTCTCTTGATGTTGATTCTTTGAAACTTAGATCTATTCCAGCTAAGTATGATATCAATGAGTCTCTCAAAGCAATGAGAATTTCCATTGATGAGTGCAAAGAAAGAACTGCTAGGATGCATGCTAAAAAAGATTGCTTTGTGAAAGCGTGTTCTTCTAGTTTCATGATAATAAGGATGAAGATCTAAAAGTGATTGATGTGTCCCCTATTAAAACTTTGTTTTGCAATATGAATCTTGATAATGATGGGACTGGAGATGAGTCAACTTTAGTGAGAAGGCGTCCCAAAAATTCGGAGTCTTTATATCTTGATGCAAAAATTGTTAAAAGTGGGATTGCAGATGTCAAAACTTTAAATAGCAATGAACCCACTATCTTGAATTTCAAGGAATTTAATTATGATAATTGCTGTTTGATAGATTGTATTTCCTTGTTGCAATCCGTGCTAAATTTTTCTCATGCTTATAGTCAAAATAAAGCTTTTACTAAACATATTGTTGATGCTTTGATGCAATCTTATGAAGAAAAAGTTGAGTTGGAAGTTTCTATCCCTAGAAAACTTTATGATGAGTGGGAACCTACTATTAAAATAAAAATTAAAGATCATGAGTGCTATGCTTTGTGTGATTTGGGTGCTAGTGTTTCCACGATTCCAAAAACTTTGTGTGATTTGCTAGGTTTCCGTGAAATTGATGATTGTTCTCTAAACTTGCACCTTGCGGGTTCCACTACTAAGAAACCTACGGGAAAGATTAATGATGTTCTTATTGTTGCAAATAGGAATTATGTGCTCGTAGATTTCATTATTCTTTATATAGATTGCAATCCTTCATGTCCTATTAGGGATCATTGTATAATCAGGTACTCACAGAGAAGAACAACATGCTGTCTCGTGAGCTAGAAAAGTGCCGGACTCAGCTAGCTATTGTTACCGCTGAACTGGAGAAGTCCAAGGAGGCACTGCCTGGTAATGTTCCCTTCCATCCAGAAAAAGTATAATAATGTACTAGTAATGTGAATACTATTGCGCTTCCGATGACAGGATTAGCAGATCAACTAAAAGAGGAACTGAAAGTCACGCAGGCGGGTAAACAAGAGGCCGAAAGGCGACATGCCGCAGGCGAACGTGTGCTGACACGAGTTAGGGATGATAAGAACAAGCTACAGGATTCCAACACCCTGCTGGGCTAAAATCTAAAAGATGTACGAGCCCAGCTAGTTGACACCGAAAAGGAAAATAGGAGGCTACGAGGCGGCATATTCCGTATGCTTTTGAACTTGCCTCCGTGTAATTCAGCGAGAAAATGAGCTGAAAGATTTATGTCTGCAGGTATGCTGACTGGTCGTCCCAATGAGGAAATATCTGAATCTCATGGCGATCTGCTGCAAGAGCTGCCCCAAGTACATGAGCGAGCTCAGCAAGCAATGATGAGTGTTGCCAAGGCTTTGTCGCCATCCTCCTCCCCTCCAGGAAGTATGGAGGAGCTTGTGAAGCTATTCCAGGGAGCTTGGCGACGCTTCCGATTATGGAAGATATCGGCCTGCCGAGAAGGTGCGCGAGAGGCCTGGGCCATGGCAAAAACACAGTGCACCAAGCTTGATCCGAATCATATGGCACGGGTCGGACCTCGGCGGTCAGATGGACAAGAAATTCCAGTTAGTTTGGTATATGACCAAGTAAAGTTTTCCCAAGTTTTCCCAACAGGATTGTAAGCTAGACAGCCTATTGGACGGCATAGAGGAAGGAGTTTTTGAGTCAAAGTGACTATGTACTTCGATTGACAAATTTGTCCCTAGCCGGATTTGTAAAACGATTGTCATGGCAGACCTTTTCGCTTCGACCTCCGGGCCCGAAGGTGCAGAGTTTTTCCAAATATCGAAGCGGCAATATAGGACGGGGTATGCGCGGAAACCAGGCGTAGGGGTCACAGTTGCTTGAACAGACAAGTTGTATCTTGCTAGCTATGTTATATTACTTGTTGATTGTAAGAAACATCTTCCAGGGAGAATAGTTCCGTTAAGGGATCCTTTCCCTAGGTGGACATGCATTAGCATGCATGCCTGAACTGTGATTGAAGAATCGCAGTATACGTAACATTTGGGGGTTCATAGTGTAATTACGGTATAACGCCTTTAGTCCGCCGACCGAGTATTCCCTTAAGAATGGTAGCTTTCAGCTTCACCCAATCTGAGGTAGAAGTCTGGATGATCCGGCTGTAACAATCACAGAGGTGCTCCCTTTATGCCCTAGCTGAACAAACGGGAACGTAGGGCATATGCACAAGAGCCAGGCAACCCAGCTTGGCAAAAACTTAAGGCATAACAGTGCATATAATGGTGAAGAAAAGGTACATATGAGGAAAGGACACATATGTGGTGAGCTTGGTACTCGAAAAATAATAATAAGCTTCTATAAAAGAAGCCCCCAGGTATTATGAGCATGTACATTTAAGGATGTGTACGTCATAGGTGTGCGGTTTAGCCGCACAAGAGCTATAGAGCCAGAAAAAATAAAATTTAAAGAGAGAGAAGATGGAAACAAAGAGAGAAGAAGACGAACAAAGAGTACAGCTTTAGGCGTAGAGTCTTTAGAGTCTGGCAGCATTCCACAGGTTTGGCTCTAAGCGATTGTCCGATGCATCACGCAAGCAGTACACTCCTCCAGTGAGAACTTCATCCATGATGAAGGGACCCTCCCACTTCGGCTTGAGTTTGTCCTCTTTTTTTGGCAAGCGCAAGACGAGCTCACCAACATTATAAGTCTTGGCCCGCACTTCTCTGCTTTGGTATCTATGAGCCTGTTGTTGATAGAATGCAAAACGGGCTTTTGCAACGTCGCACTCCTCCTCTAGGGCATCTAGACTATACTATCGATCAAGCTCAGCCTCTCTCTCTCTCTTCATACATGCGCACTCGAGCTGAGTCATGAACGATGTTGCATGGAAAAACGTCCTCTGCACCGTACACCATGAAGAATGGTGTGTATCCGGTAGTGCGATTGGGCGTGGCCCGCAGCCCCCAGAGTACGGATCGAGCTCCTCAACCCAGTGCTTGTCTATTTCTTTCAAAGACCGCACTAGTCTAGGCTTAATGCCACTCATGATAAGACCATTACCTCATTTGACTTGACCGTTTGTTTGCGGGTGATAGAGAGAGGCATAATTGAGCTTAATGCCCAGGTCAGCACACTAGGTTTTCACTTCATCGGCTGTGAAATTGGAGCCATTGTCGGTGATGATGCTGTGTGGGACACCATAACGGTGCACGACACCGGATATAGAGTCTATCACTGGTTCGACTTCAGCCGTTTTAACTGGTTTGGCCTCTATCCACTTGGTGAATTTATCTACCATGAACAGTAGATATTTTTTCTTATGGCGTCGTCCTTTAAGGGGTCCAACCATATCAAGCCCCCAGACCGTGAAAGGCCAAGTGATGGGGATTGTTTGTAGGGCGGTAGGCGGCATATGGCTTTGATTGGCGAACAACTGGCATCCGACACAACGTTGGACAAGGTCCTGTGCATCTGCTCGGGCAGTCAGCCAAAAGAAACCTGTTCGGAAGGCTTTACTTACAAGGGCCCAAGCCGCGGCATGGTTACCGTCGAGACCAGCATGGATTTTGGCCAGGAGTTGTCATCCTTCTTCTTCGGAGAAACATCTTTGAAGGACTCCGGTAGCGCTTTTCTTGTAGAGCTCTCCGTCATGGACCTTGTAGGCTTTCGAGCGCCGAACAATGCAGCGAGCCTCATTCTGATCCTCAGGGAGCTCTCGCCTATTAAGGTAGGCCAAGGATGGTTCGGTCCATGGGGCAATTACTGCCATTATTAGATGAGCCGATGGTGTTATTTCGGTGGCTGAACCCCCGATGATATCGGTATTGTGTTCGAAATCTGGGGGTATAATCAGATCCGGACTGGTGTTGCTGCTCTCACCCTACCACACCACGGATGGCTTGAAAAGCCTTTCCAGAAAGATGTTAGGCGAGATGGGGTCATGCTTGGCGCCTATGCGAGCAATAACATCCGCCGCTTGATTACTTTCCCGAGCCACATGATGAAACTCGAGTCTCTCGAACCGAGCTGATATTTTAAGTATGGCATTATGATAGGCCGCCATCTTCGGATCTTTGGCGTCGAAGTCTCCATTTATTTGGGATATTGCAAGATTTGAATCCCTACGCACCTCCAAGCATTGTATGTCCATGGAGGCAGCCATCCAAAGACCGTGCAATAAGGCCTCGTATTCGGCTGCATTGTTGGAGTCTGTGTATAATATTTGGAGTACGTACTGGACTGTGTCTCCGGTGGGGGACGTTAAGACGACGCCCACTCCAAAGCCGACTAACATTTTAGAGCCATCTAAATGCATGACCCAGTTGGAATTTGTGCAGTACTCTTTAGGGAGTTCGGCCTCTGTCCATTCAGCGACGAAGTCGGCCAATACTTGGGATTTAATGGCTTGGCGTGGTTTGTATGTTATATCAAATGGCAGGAGCTCAATGGCCCACTTGGCAATCCAGCCCGCAGCATCGTGGTTGTTTATTATGTCATTAAGTGGTACTTCGGAAGCCACCATGCTTGAGCACTCTTGGAATTAGTGTCGCAGCTTCCGGGATGCCATGAAGACCGCATATGCTATCTTTTGGTAATGAGGGTACCAGGATTTGCATTGTGTGAGGACAGTGGATACATAGTATACCAGTTTCTAAAGTGGGAATTTGTGTCCGGCCTCCTCTCGCTCAACGACGAGCACCACGCACACCACTGGTGTATTGCAGAGATGTATAATAACATCGGTTCGCCGACGTTCGGCGCGGCTAGGATTGGGTTGCTCTCTAAAAGAGCCTTCATTTCTTCTAGTCCGACCGTTGCCACATACGTCCACTCAAAGTGGTCGGTGCGTCGGAGAAGGCGATAAAGTGGCAATGCTTTTTCTCCTAGTCTGGAGATAAAGCTACTTAAAGCTACCACGCATCCGGCTAGTTTTTGGACCTGTTTAAGGTCTGTTGGTGTAGCTAATTGTGACAAAGCTCGGATTTTGGCTAGATTTGCCTTAATTCCTCTATTGGAAACGATCAAGTCTGGCAGTTTTCCAACGGGAACGCTGAAAACACACATTTCTGGATTGAGCTTGATGTCATATGTGCGGATGTTGTCGGATGTGAGACGCAGGTCGTCTATTAATGAGTCAACGTGCCTAGTCTTGATGACGATGTCATCCACATATGCCTCAACTATATTGCCGATTTGTTTCTCCAGGCATGTTTGAATCATGCGTTGGTAGGTGGCACTGGCGTTTTTAAGCCCGAAGGGCATAGTGTTGAAGCAAAAAGGCTCGTATGGGGTAATGCATGTTGCTGCGGCTTGATCGGACTCCTTCATTTTGATTTGATGGTATCCGGAGTATGCGTCGAGGAAACACAGTGAGTCGTGTCCTACAGTGGCGTTAAAAATCTGATCGATGCGGGGGGGGGATGGGATCCTTAGGGCAGGCCTTGTTGAGGTCTTTGAAATCGACGCACATGCGCCAGGATTTATCCTTCTTTGGCACCATCACCAGGTTTGCTAGCGAGTCTGGGTGTTTTATTTCTCTGATGAATCCGGCCTCGATAAATTTGGCTAGCTCCTCCCCCGTAGCTTGTCATTTGGGTTCAGAAAAGCGCCGCAGTGCTTGCTTGACTAGCTTATATCCCTTCAATATATTGAGGCCGTGTTCGGCCAACCTGCGTGGGATTCCTGGCATATCAGAAGGGTGCCAGGCGAATATGTCCCAGTTTTCGCGCAGGAATGCTCATAGTGCCGCGACAACCGTTGGGTCCAGCTGTGCCCCGATGGAAGTTGTCTTCTTGGGGTCCGTCGGGTGGACTTGAAATTTGACTATTTCATCTAGTGGTTTGAAGGAGGTGGATTTGGGCCTCTTATCAAGGATTACGTTGTCCCTATCCACCGTGGAGCGTAGTGCGGTTAACTCTTCGGCCGCAAGGGCCTGGGACAGTGCCTCGAGGGCCAGGGACGCGGTTTTGTTTTCGGCGCGAAGGGCTATGTCCGGATCACTGGTGAGAGTGATAATACCGTTGGGCCCGGGTATCTTGAGCTTCATATACCCGTAATGAGGTATAGCTTGAAAGCATGTGAATGCATCTCGCCCCAACAGGGCGTGATATCCACTGTTGAAAGGGGCCACTTGGAAGGTTATCTCTTTGGACCGATAGTTCTCCGGTGTGCCGAATACTACGTCGAGTGTAATTTTCCCCGCGCATCGCGCCTCCCGGCTGGGAATGATTCCTCGGAAGGTTATATTACTTTGCTCGATGCGGCTCCTGTCTATTTCCATTTTATTGAGTGTGTCCTCGTAGATGAGGTTTAGTCCGCTCCCGCCGTCCATGAGCACTTTAGGGAGCCGAAAGCCATCCACAATCGGATTGAGGACCAAGGCAGCTGGTGCTCGGACTGACCGGAATTTTGGTTCATCACTGTCGTTGAACGTTATGGTTGTGTCGTTCCAGGGGTTTATAGTTGCGACTTGGAAGACTTCGGCGAGGTCGTTGAGTGCCCTCTTGCGCCGATTGTTTGAAGCGAAAGTCTCGAAGACCGTTAATACTCTAAGGTCATCGTCCTCCGGGGGTGTTGCTCTGGGGTGTTTTTGGTGAGGATATCCTCACCGCTCTTGGCCACTTGCCGGAGTATCGAACATGCTCTAAGGTTCTGGGTTGGTACGGTATCCGGTGTCGTGTGTATTTTGCATGGCTTATCGAGCCATCCCTCCAGAATGCTTCTGTGCCCCGCAATGGGTTTAGTTTTCTTCACTATGGGGTCGGGTGCCCCATGAGGGTCGCCAGAGGGGTTGAGTAGAGACCGGTGGTTCCCAGCGAGTTGTCTGAGTTTTCCAAGCGCTTTCTGTTGCGCAATACTTCTGTACTATGGTTGCCAAATTAGCACGGTGTAATACGCGTCGGCGGTTGATGTCATTGAGGATTCCTTCATCCGTGCAATTATTGCGGAATACTGAAATCGTGTCCTCGTCGCGGCAATCTTTAATCTTGTCTTTGACAAGGAGGAATCTGGCCCAAAAGTGATGGACTGTTTCCTGAGACTGTTGTCGTACATACATGAGGTCGCATATATCCGGAGGGCCAGAATTGCCTAGCGAATGTTTCTTGTGGTGGGTGGGTGGATTTAAATCCGATCTCTGACCCAATTTGGAGTCCGGAGTTTGGAAAACTTCCGAGCTTATTGGTTCGGGCTCCGGGATGTCAAATGATTTTCCAGGCTCGATGCCCGATTCTAGGTTCGGAGGCAGTCAGGTATCCGGCTCTTCGGGCTCGGAAATCCGAACGTAGCTCGACCTTAATACAGGGGGAAATTTGTTGTTTTTCTCCTCCATGACCGCTACCTGATGGGTGATCGGCGGAGATTTGATTTCTCTCTGATCGGGTTTAAGCCCAATCTGATCGTAGTCTGTAGCGGCCCCCATGGCGGCGATGTGATCCGGGAGTTCGTTTAAAGATGATAACTCCGCCGGATCGATCTGTTTGGAGTATTCGGAGTCAACACGGAGACGATTTTCGATGACCTGAGAAGTCATCATCGGCTTGACGGCCGAACGGGCGGTCATGGTAAAGCCGCCCAGCCGGAGGTTTTGGCCTGAGGCCATTGCTCCTCCGGAGGTGATACTGTCCTTGATGACAAGGCGCACCATCAATCATGTCTTCGACGTCACAGCGGAACTCTCAATGAAAGCACCAATGTCGGTGTCAAAACCAGCGGATCTCAGGTAGGGGGTCCCGAACTATGCGCCTAGGGTCGATGGTAACAGGAAACAGGGGACACGATGTTTACCCAGGTTCAGGCCCTCTTGATGGAGGTAATACCCTACTTCCTGCTTGATTGATCTTGATGAATATGAGGATTACAAGAGTTTCTCTACCATGAGATTGTAATGGCTAAACCCTAGATGTCTAGCCTGTACGATTGTGATTGCCTCTGCGGACTAAACCCTCCTGTTTATATAGACACAGGAGGGGCCTAGGGTCATACAGAGTTGGTTTACAGAGGAAGAAATCTTCATATCTGAACGCCAAGCTTGCCTTCCACACAGAGGAGAGTCCCATCCAGACACGGGAGGAAGTCTTCATCTTGTATCTTCACGGCCCATCAGTCCGGCCCACGTCCCATTGGCCGGACGCCCGAGGACCCCTTAGTCTAGGACTCCCTCGCCCATCAATAGATATCAATATGAGTGAGTAGGGATTGCCATGCAACGGATGCACTAGAGCTATAAGTGTATGAAAGCTCAAAAAGAAACTAAGTGGGTGTGCATCCAACTCGCTTGCTCACGAAGACCTAGGGCATTTTGAGGAAGCCCATCATTGGAATATTCAAGCCAAGCTTTATAATGAAAAATTTCCACTAGTATATGGAAGTGACAAAATTGGAGACTCTCTATCATGAAGATCATGGTGCTATTTTGAAGCACAAGTGTGGAAAAGGATAGTAGCATTGCCCCTTCTCTCTTTTTCTCTCATTTTTTATTTAGGCCTTTTCCCCTTTTTATGGCCTCTTTTTTCTCTTTTTTTATTTTTTGTCTAGAGTCTCATCCCGACTTGTGGGGGAATCATAGTCTCCATCATCCTTTCCTCACTGTGACAATGCTCTAATAATGAAGATGATCACACTTTTATTTACTTACGACTCCAAAATTACAACTCGATACTTAGAACAAAATATGACTCTATGTGAATGCCTCTGCCGGTGTACCGGGATGTGCAATGATTCAAGAGTCACATGTATAAAAAATTATGAACGGTGGCTTTGCCACAAATTTGATGTGAACTACATGATCATGCAAAGCAATATGACAATGATAGAATGTGTCATAATAAACGGAATGGTGGAAAGTTGCATGGCAATATATCTCGGAATAGCTATCGAAATGCCATAATAGGTAGGTAGGGTGGCTGATTTGAGGAAGGTAAATGGTGGGTTTATGGTACCGGCGAAAGTTGCGCGGTACTAGAGAGGCTAGCAACGGTGGAAGGGTGAGAGTGCGTATAATCCATGGACTCAACATTAGTCATAAAGAACTCACATACTTATTGCAAAAATCTATTAGTTATTGAAATGAAGTATAATGTGCATGCTCCTAGGGCGATAGATTGGTAGGAAAAGTCCATCACTCGTCCCCGACCGCCACTCATAAGGAAGACAATCAATAAATAAATCATGCTCTGACTTCATCACATAACGGTTCAACATACGTGCATGCTACGGGAATCACAAACTTTAACACAAGTATCTCTCAAATTCACAACTACTCAACTAGCATGACTCTAATATCACCATCTTCATATCTCAAAACAATCATAAGGAATCAAACTTCTCATAGTATTCAATGCACTTTATATGAAAGTTTTTATTATACCCATCTTGGATGCCCATCATATTAGTACTAATTTTATAGCCAAAGAAAATTGCCATGCTTTTCTAAAAGACTCTCAGAAATAATATAAGTGAAGCATGAGAGATCAATAATTTCTATAAAATAAAACCACCACCGTGCTCTAAAAAGATATATGTGAAGCACTAGAGCAAAATTATCTAGCTCAAAAGATATAAGTGAAGCACATAGATTATTCTAATAAATTCCGATTCATCCGTGCCTCTCCCAAAAGGTGTGTACAGCAAGGATGATTGTGGTAAATTAAAAGCAAAGACTCATATCATACAAGACGCTCCAAGCAAAACACATATCAGGTGGTGAATAAAAATATAGACTCAAGTAAAGTTACTGATAGATGAAGACGAAAGAGGGGATGCCTTCCGGGCATCCCCAAGCTTAGGCTTTTGGTTTTCCTTGAATTTTACCTTTGTGTGCCATGGGCATCCCCAAGCTTTGTCTCTTGCCACTCCTTATTCCAAAATCCATCAAATCTTTACCCAAAAACTTGAAAACTTCACAACACAAAACTCAACAGAAAATCTCGTGAGCTCTATTAGTATAAGAAAATAAACCACCACTTTAAGGTATTGTAATGACCTCATTCTTTATTTATATTGGTGTTAAACCTACTGTATTCCAACTTCTATATGGTTCATTGAAGGAAATATGCCCTAGAGGCAATAATAAAGTTATTATTTATTTCCTTATATCATGATAAATGTTTATTATTCATGTTAGAATTGTATTAACCGGAAACATAATACATGTGTGAATACATAGACAAACAGAGTGTCACTAGTATGCCTCTACTTGACTAGCTCGTTGATCAATGATGGTTATGTTTCCTAACCATAGACATGAGTTGTCATTCGATTAACGGGATCACATCATCAGGAGAATGATGTGATTGACTTGACCCATTCCGTTAGCTTAGCACTTGATCCTTTAGTTTGTTGTTGTTGCTTTCTTCATGACTTATACATGTTCCTATGACTATGAGATTATGCAACTCCCGTTTACCGGAGGAACACTTTGTATGCCACCAAACATCACAACATAACTGGGTGATTATAAAGGAGCTCTACAGGTGTCTCCGAAGGTACTTGTTGGGTTGGCGTATTTCGAGATTAGGATTTGTCACTCCGATTGTCGGAGAGGTATCTCCGGGCCCACTCGGTAATGCACATCACTATAAGCCTTGCAAGCATTACAACTAATGAGTTAGTTGCGGGATGATGTGTTACGGAACGAGTAAAGAGACTTGCCAGTAAGGAGATTGAATTGGTATTGAGATACTGACGATCGAATCTCGGGCAAGTAACATACCGATGACAAAGGGAACAACGTATGTTGTTATGCGGTTTGACCGATAAAGATCGTCGTAGAATATGTAGGAACCAATATGAGCATCCAGGTTCCGCTATTGGTTATTGACCGGAGACATGTCTCGGTCATGTCTACATAGTTCTTGAACCCGTAGGGTCCGCACGCTTAAATTTTCGGTGATGATTTGTATTATGAGTTATGTGATTTGATGTACCGAAGGTAGTTCGGAGTCCCGGATGAGATCGGGGACATGACGAGGAGTCTCGAAATGGTCGAGACGTAAAGATCGATATATTGGACGACTATATTAGAACATCGGAAAGGTTCCGAGTGATTCTGGTATTTTCGGAGTACCGGGGAGTTACGGGAATACGGGGAAGTAGTATTGGGCCTTAATGGGCCTTAGTGGGAAGGAGAGGCAGCAGCCAGGAGGTGGTGTGCGCCCCTCCCAAGCCCAGTCCGAATTGGACAAGGGGTTTGGGGCGTGGCCCCCCTCTCCCTTCCTTCTCCACTCCCCTCCTTTCCCCCCTTCTCCTAGTTGGACTAGGAAAGGAGGAAACCTACTCCTACTAGGAGTAGGAATCCTACTCCCTTGGCGCGCCCCTCCTAGGGTCGGCCTCCTCCTCCCTTTTTCCTTTATATACGGGGGCAGGGGGCACCCCAAGACACACAAGTTGATCTATTGATCTCTCCCAGCCGTGTGCGGTGCCCCCCTCCACCATATTCCACCTCGGTCATATCGTAGCGGTGCTTAGGCGAAGCCCTCCGTCGGTAGCAACATCATCACCGTCATCACGCCGTCGTGTTGACGGAACTCTCCCGTGAAGCTCTGCTGGATTAGAGTTCGCGAGACGTCATCGAGCTGAACGTGTGCTGAACTCGGAGGTGCCGTGCGTTCGGTACTTCGATCGGTTGGATCGTGAAGACGCACGACTACATCAACCACGTTGTGCTAACGCTTCTGCTTTCGTTCTACAAGGGTACGTGGACACACTCTCCCCCTTCGCTGCTATGCATCACCATGATCTTGTGTGTGCGTAGGAAATTTTTGAAATTACTACGTTCCCCAACAGTGGCATCCGAGCCTGGTTTTATGCGTTGATGTAATATGCACGAGTATAACACAAGTGAGTTGTGGGCGATATAAGTCATACTGCTTACCAGCATGTCACACTTTGGTTCGGTGGTATTGTTGGATGAAGCGGCCCGGACCGACATTACGCGTACACTTACGCGAGACTGGTTTTACCGTCGTGCTATGCACACAGGTGACTAGCGGGTATCAGTTTCTCCAACTTTAGTTGAACCGAGTGTGGCTACGCCCGGTCCTTGAGAAGGTTAAAACAACACTAACTTGACAAACTATCGTTGTGGTTTTGATGCGTAGGTAAGAATGGTTCTTGCTCAGCCCGTAGCAGCCACGTAAAACTTGCAACAACAAAGTAGAGGATGTCTAACTTGTTTTTGCAGGGCATGTTGTGATGTGATATGGTCAAGACGTGATGAGATATAAGTTGTTGTATAAGATGATCATGTTTTGTTGAAGTTATCGGCAACTGGCAGAAGCCTTATGGTTGTCTCTTTATTGCACAAGATGCAAGCACCAAATAATTGCTTTACTTTATTGCTATGCGATAGCAATAGTTGCAAGAGCAATAGTTGGCGAGACGACCATGTGACGACACATTGATATAGATCAAGATGATGAAGATCATGGTGTCATGCCGGTGACGATGGAAATCATGAGGATGCTTTGGAGATGGAGATCAAAGGCACAAGATGATGATGGCCATATCATGTCACATATTTTGATTGCATGTGATGTTTATCTTTTATACATCTTATTTTGCTTAGTTCGACTGTAGCTTTATAAGATGATCTCTCACTAATTATCAAGGTACAAGTGTTCTCCCTGAGTATGCACCGTTGCGAAAGTTCTTCGTGCTGAGACACCACGTGATGATCGGGTGTGATAGGCTCTACGTTCAAATACAATGGGTGCAAAATAGTTGCACACGCGGAATACTCAGGTTAAACTTGACGAGCCTAGCATATAACAGATCTGGCCTCGGAACACTGAGACTGAAAGGTCGAGCGTGAATCATATAGTAGATATGATCAACATAGTTATGTTCACCATTGAAACTACTCCATCTCACGTGATGATCGGACATGGTTTAGTTGATATGGATCACATGATCATTTAGAGGATTAAGAGGGATGTCTATCTAAGTGGGAGTTCTTAAGTAATATGATTAATTGAACTTAAATTTATCATGAACTTAGTCCTGGTAGTATTTGCATATCTATGTTGTAGATCAATAGCTCGCGTTTAGCTCCTCTATTTTATTTTTGATATGTTCCTAGAGAAAACTAAGTTGAAAGATGTTAGTAGCAATGATGCGGATTGGATCCGTGATCTAAGGATTATCCTCATTGCTGCACAGAAGAATTATGTCCTTGATGCACCGCTAGGTGACAGGCCTATTACAAGAGCAGATGCAGACGTTATGAACGTTTGGCTAGCTCAATATGATGACTACTTGATAGTTTAGTGCACCGTGCTTAACAGCTTAGAATCGGGACTTCAAAGACGTTTTGAACGTCATGGACCATATGAGATGTTCTAGGAGTTGAAGTTAATATTTCAAGCAAATACCCGAGTTGAGAGATATGAATTCTCCAACAAGTTCTATAGCTAAAAGATGGAGGAGAATAACTCAAGCAGTGAGCATGTGCTCAGATTGTCTGGGTACTACAATCGCTTGAATCAAGTGGGAGTTAATCTTCCAGATAAAATAGTGATTGATAGAATTCTCTAGTCACCATCACCAAGTTAGTAGAACTTCGTGATGAACTATAATATGCAAGGGATAATGGAAACCATTCCCAAGCTCTTCGTGATGCTGAAATCGATGAAGGTAGAAATCAAGAAAAGCATCAAGTGTTGATGGTAAAAAAAACCACTAGTTTCAAGTAAAGGGACAAAGGGAAGAAAGGGCAACTTCAATAAGAATGGCAAGCAAGTTGCTGCTCAAGTGAAAAAACCCAAGTCTGGACCTAAGCCTGAAACTGAGTGCTTCTACTGCAAAGGGACTGGTCACTGGAAGCGGAACTACCCCAAGTAATTGGCGGATAAGAAGGATGGCAAAGTGAACATAGGTATATTTGATATACATGTTATTTATGGGTACTTTACTAGTGTTCATATCAACCCTCAGTATTTGATACTAGTTCAGTTGCTAAGAATAGTAACTCGAAACGGGAGTTGCAGAATGAACAGAGACTAGTTAAGGCTGAAGTGACAATGTGTATTGGAAATGGTTCCAGGATTGATATGATCATCATCGCACACTCCCTATACTTTTGGGATTAGTGTTAAACCTAAAATAAATGTTATTTAGTGTTTGCGTTGAGCATGAATATGATTGGATCATGTTTATTGCAATACGGTTATTCATGTAAGTTAGAGAATAATTGTTGTTCTGTCTACATGAATAAAACCTTCTATGGTCATACCCCAATGAAAATGGTTTGTTGGATCTCGATCGTGGTGATACACATTTTCATAATATTGAAGCCAAAAGATGCAAAGTTAATAATGATAGTGCAACTTATTTGTGGCACTGCCATTTAGGTCATATTCGTGTAAAGCGCATGAAGAAAATCCATGCTGATGGGCTTTTGGAATCACTTGATTATGAATCAGTTGATGCTTGCGAACCATGCCTCATGGGCAAGATGACTAAGACTCCGTTCTCCGGAACAATGGAGCGAGCAACTGACTTATTGGAAATAATACATACTGATGTATGCAGTCCGATGAGTGTTGAGGCTCGCGGCGGGTATCGTTATTTTCTGACCTTCACAGATGATTTGAGCAAATATGGGTATATCTACTTGATGAAACATGTCTGAAACATTTGAGAAGTTGAAAGAACTTCAGAGTGAAGTGGAAAATCATCGTGACAAGAAAATAAAGTTTCTATGATCTGATCTTAGAGACAAATATTTAAGTTACGAGTTTGGTCTTCAATTAAAACAATGTGGAATAGTTTCACAAAATTGTGCCACCTGGAACACCACATCATAATGGTGTGTCTGAACGTCATAACCATACTATTATTGGATATAGTGCAATCTATGATGTTTCTTACCGATTAACCACTATAGTTTTGGGGTTATGCATTAGAGACAGCTGCATTCACGTTAAAAAGGGCACCATCTAAATCCGTTGAGACGACACCGTATGAACTGTGGTTTGGCAAGAAACCAAAGTTGTCGTTTCTTAAAGTTTGGGGTTGCGATGCTTATAAGAAAAAGTTTCATCCTGATAAGTTCAAACCCAAATCGAAGAAATGTGTCTTCATAGGATACCAAAAGGACAATGTTGGGTACACCTTCTATCATAGATCCGAAGGCAAGATATTCATTGCTGAGAATGGATCCTTTCTAGAGAAGGAGTTTCTCTTGAAAGAAGTGAGTGGTAGGAAAGTAGAACTTGATGAGGTAACTGTACCTGCTCCCTTATTGGAAAGTAGTTCATCACAGAAATCTGTCCCTGTGACTACTACACCAGTTAGTGAGGAAGCTAATGATGATGATCATGTAACTTCAGATCAAGTTACTACCGAACCTCATAGGTAAACGAGAGTGAGATCCGCACCACAGTAGTATGGTAATACTGTTCTGGAGGTCATGTTACTTGACCATGACGAGCCTACAAACTATGAGGAAGCGATGATGAGCCCAGATTCCGCGAAATGGCTTGAGGCCATGAAATCTGAGATGAGATCCATGTATGAGAACGAAGTATGAACTTTGATTGACTTGCCCAATGATCGGCGAGCCATTGAGATTAAATGGATCTTCAAGAGAAAGACATACTCTGATAGTAGTGTTACTATCTACAAAGCTAGAACTGTCACAAAAAGGTTTTCGACAAGTTCAAGGTGTTGACTACGATGAGAGTTTCTCACTCCTATCTATGCTTAAGTCTGTCCGAATCATGTTAGCAATTGTCGCATTTTATGAAATCTGGCAAATGGATAAACAAAACTGCATTCCTTAATGGATTTATTAAAGAGTTGTATATGATGAAACCAGAAGGTTTTGTCAATCCTGAATGTACTAACAAAATATGCAAGCTCCAGCGATCCATCTATGGACTGGTGCAAGCATCTCAGAGTTGGAATATACGCTTTGATAAGTTGATCAAAGCATATAGTTTTATACAGACTTGCGGTGAATCCTGTATTTACAAGAAAGTGAGTGGGAGCACTACAACATTTCTGATAAGTATATGTGAATGACATATTGTTGATCGGAGATAATGTAGAATTATTATGCAAAGCATAAAGGAGTGTTTGAAAGGAGTTTTTCAAAGAAAGACCTCGGTGAAGCTTCTTACATATTGAGCATCAAGATCTATAGAGATAGATCAAGACGCTTGATAAGTTTTTCAATGAGTACATACCTTGACAAGATTTTGAAGTAGTTCAAAATGGAACAGTCAAAGAAAGAGTTCTTGCCTATTACAAGGTGTGAAACTGAGTAAGACTCAAAGCCCGACCACGGCAGAAGATAGAAAGAGAATGAAACTCATTCCCTATGCCTTGGCCATAGGTTCTATAAAATATGCCATGTTGTGTACCAGATCTATTGTATACCCTACACTGATTTTGGCAAGGGAGTACAATAGTAATCTAGGAGTAGATCATTGGACAGCGGTCAAAATTATCCTTAGTGGAATAAGGATATGTTTCTCGATTATGGAGGTGACAAAAAAGGTTCGTTGTAAAGGGTTACGTCGATGCAAATTTTGACACTGATCCACATGACTCTAAATCTCAATCTAGATACATATTGAAAGTGGGCGCAATTAGCTAGAGTAGCTCCGTGCAGAGCATTGTTGACATATAAATTTGCAAAATGCTTACGGATCTGAATGTGGCAGACCCGTTGACTAAACTTCTCTCACAAGCAAAACATGATCACACCTTAGTACTCTTTGGGTGTTAATCACATAGCAATGTGAACTAGGTTATTGACTCTAGTAAACCCTTTGGGTGTTGGTCACATGTCGATGTGAACTATGGGTGTTAATCACATGGTGATGTGAACTATTGGTATTAAATCACATGGCGATGTGAACTAGATTATTGACTCTAGTGCAAATGGGAGACTGAAGGAAATATGCCATAGAGGCAATAATAAAGTCATTATCTATTTCCTTATATCATGATAAATGTTTATTATTCATACTGGAATTGTATTAACCGGAAACATAATACATGTGTGAATACATAGACAAACAGAGTGTCACTAGTATGCCTCTACTTGACTAGCTCGTTGATCAAAGATGGTTATGTTTCGTAACCATAGACATCAATTGTCATTTGATTAATGGGATCACATCATTAGGAGAATGATGTGATTGACTTGACCCATTCCGTTAGCTTAGCACTTGATCGTTTAGTTTGTTGCTATTGCTTTCTTCATGACTTATACATGTTCCTATGACTATGAGATTATGCAACTCTCGTTTACCGGAGGAACACTTTGTGTGCCACCAAACATCACAACGTAAATGGGTGATTATAAAGGTGCTCTACAGGTGTCTCTGAAGGTACTTGTTGGGTTGGCGTATTTCGAGATTAGGATTTGTCACTCCGATTGTCGGAGAGGTATCTCCGGGCCCACTCGGTAATGGACATCACTACGAGCCTTGCGAGCATTGCAACTAATGAGTTAGTTGTGGGGTGATGTGTTATGGAATGAGTAAAGAGACTTGCCACTAACGAGATTGAACTAGGTATTGAGATAGCGACGATCGAATCTCGGGCAAGTAACATATCGATGACAAAGGGAACAACGTATGTTGTTATGCGGTTTGACCGATAAAGTTCTTCGTAGAATATGTAGGAACCAATATGAGCATCCAGGTTCCGCTATTGGTTATTGACCAGAGACATGTCTCGGTCATGTCTACATAGTTCTCGAACCCGTAGGGTCCGCACGCTTAAAGTTTCGGTGACGATTTGTATTATGAGTTATGTGATTTGATGTACCTAAGGTAGTTCGGAGTCCCAGATGAGATCGGAGACATGACGACGAGTCTCGAAATGGTCGAGACGAAAAGCTCGATATATTGGGCGACTATATTCGGACATCGGAAAGGTTCCGAGTGATCCGGGTATTTTTCGGAGTACCGGGGAGTTACGGGAATACGGGGAAGTAGCATTGGGCCTTAATGGGCCTTAGTGGGAAGGAGAAGCAGCAGCCAGGAGGTGGCGTGCACCCCTCCCAAGCCCAGTCCAAATTGGACAAGGGGTTTGGGGCGCGGCCCCCCTCTCCCTTCCTTCTCCACTCCCCTCCTTTCCCCCCTTCTCCTAGGTGGAGTAGGAAAGGAGGAAACCTACTCCTACTAGGAGTAGGAATCCTACTCCCTTGGCGCGCCCCTCCTAGGGTCGGCCTCCTCCTCCCTTGCTCCTTTATATACGGGGGTAGGGGGCACCCCAAGACACACAAGTTGATCTATTGATCTCTCCCAGCCGTGTGCGGTGCCCCCCTCCACCATATTCCACCTCGGTCATATCGTAGCGGTGCTTAGGCGAAGCCCTGCATGGGTAGCAACATCATCACCGTCATCATGCCGTCGTGCTGACGGAACTCTCCCGTGAATCTCTGCTGGATCGGAGTTCGCGGGACGTCATGGAGCTGAACGTGTGCTGAACTCGGAGGTGCCGTGCGTTTGGTACTTGAATCGGTCGGATCGTGAAGACGTACGACTACATCAACCGCGTTGTGCTAACGCTTCTGCTTTCGGTCTACGAGTGTACGTGGTCACACTCTCCCCCTTCGTTGCTATGCATCACCATGATCTTCTGTGTGCATAGGAAATTTTTGAAATTACTATGTTCCCCAACATTCATACCCCCTGATACTACTCATAGATGCATCAAAATAAGAAAACAACACACGAAGAATAGAATCTGTCAAAAACAGAATAGTTTGTAGAAATCTGGAGGATTCAAATACTTCTGTAACTCCAAATATTCTGAAAATTAGGACAACCAGGATAAAAAGTACGTTGATCTACTGCAGTTGGAATTGGTATTTTATCGCTCTCTGGTAAAAAACGAAAATTATTTTCGTGAGCGCGTACTTTCTGTTTTTATCACCAAGATCAAACGACGATCACCCAAGAAGATCCTAAAGGCTTTAATTGGCACAAACACTAATTAAAACATTAAAAACACAATCATAACAGAAGCTAGATGAATTATTTATTACTAAACAGGAACACAAAGTAAAAAAAATTGGGTTGCCTCCCAACAAGCGCTATCGTTTAACGCCCCTAGCTAGGCATAAAAACCAGAATAGATCTAGGTATTGTCGTCTTCTCCCTTTTGGTGATAAAGAGAGAATTTCTTATCTAAAGAACTTATATTTATATTTTGTGAGAGTATGTGGCCATTCATGGTAGAATAAGGATTACGCACACTACAAAAATTTGCGTCTAATATAGCTTTCATCTCTTTGATAATTTCATTCTGATAAAAACACAAAAGAGAGGTGGATTCAACCTTTACACTCATGGGGTGCCCAAATATAGCTTTCATCTATTTATAGGTATCGATGGCATCCCCCTCAAGAAAACCTTCTTAAAAATAGAATCCAAAACTTGCTTCAAAGAAAAAGGTAAGCCAAGATAAAAACTTTTTAAGTAAATCTAAATTTGATATTGGGGTACATAGCTGGCTCGGATCCTTAATAGCCTATCCCAAGCATCTTTCAAGGATTCATCAAGCAAATAATGAATAATTCCGGGATCATCTTCACCAAATTATTCAAACTCTCATCGATAATCCCGGTAGGTCTTTCCATAGCATCATTATTTGTGAGCTTAGAAAGGACAGAGGGACTATCCAAAGTATTAAAACCCGGGAGAAAGCCCTTAGCCCCTTTTGGTTTGGCCATGGCAATAGAAAGGCAAAGGTTTTCGAAAATCGTTTTAGAAGTGGGGGAGAGGAAAACTGGAGGCGAATGGCGAATAATGTAATGCGAGGGAGAAGACTTTATGATGGGTACTTGGTATGTCTTGACTTGGCGTAGATCTCCCTGACAACGGCGCGAGAAATCCTTCTTGCTACCTCTTGAGCATGCGTTGGTTTTCCCTTGAAGAGGAAAGGGTGATGCAACAAAGTAGCGTAAGTATTTCCCTCTGTTTTTTAGAACCAAGGTATCAATTCAATAGGAGACAATGCACAAGTCACCTAGTACATGCACAATCAATCAAGTACCTCGCAACCAACGGGATAAAGGGGTTGCCAATCCCTTCACGGTCACTTGCAAAAGTGAGATCTGATAGAGATAGTAAAATGAATATTTTTTGTATTTTTGTTGTATAGATTGGAAAGTAAAGATTGCAAAATAGTAAACGAGATGTGATGTAAATAAAAGAGATGCAATATAATAAGAAAGAGACCCGGGGGCCATAGGTTTCACTAGTGGCTTCTCTCAAGATAGCATGTATTACGGTGGGTGAACAAATTACTGTCGAGCAATTGATAGAAATGTGCATAGTTATGAAGATATCTAAGGCAATGATCATGAATATAGGCATCACGTCAGTGTCAAGTAGATCGAAACGATTCTGCATATACTACTATTACTCCACACATCGACCGCTGTCCAGCATGCATCTAGAGTATTAAGTTCATAAGAACAGAGTAACGCTTTAAGCAAGATGACATGATGTAGAGGGATAAACTCAAAGAATATGATATAAACCCCATCTTTTTATTCTCGATGGCAACAATACAATATGTGCCTTGCTGCCCCTACTGTCACTGGGAAAGGACACCGCAAGATTGAACCCAAAGCTAAGCACTTCTCCCATTGCAAGAAAGATCAATCTAGTAGGCCAAACTAAATCGATAATTCGAAGAGACTTGCAAAGATATCAAATCATGCATATCAGAATTCAGAGAAGAACCAAATAATATTCATAGATAATCTTGTTCATAAACTCACAATTCATTGGATCTCGACAAACACACCGCAAAAGAGTATTACATCGAATAGATCTCCAAGAACATCGAAGAGAACTTTGTATTGAGAATCTAACAGAGAGAAGAAGCCATCTAGCTAATAACTATGGACCCGAAGGTCTGTGGTAAACTACTCACGGTTCATCGGAGAGGCTATGGTATTGATGTAGAAGCCCTCCGTGATCGATTCTCCCTCCGGCAGATCACTGGAAAAGGCCCCAAGATGGGATCTCACGGGTACGGAAGATTGTGGCGGTGGAAAAGTGGTTTCGTGGCTCTCTGTGATCGATCTAGGGTATAAGCGTATATATAGGCGGAAGAAGTGCGTCGGTGGAGCTACGTGGGGCCCATGAGGGTGGGGGCGCGCCTACCCCCTGGGTGCGCCCTCCTGCCTCATGGCCACCTCGTGGAGTTCCAGACTTCAACTCCAAGTCTTCTGGTTTGCTTTCGGTCCAAGAAAGATTATCGCGAAGGTTTCATTCTGTTTGGATTCCGTTTGGTATTCCTTTTCTGCGAAACTCTAAAATAGGCCAAAAACAGAAACTAGCACTAGGCCTCCGGTTAATAGGTTAGTCCCAAAAGTAATATAAAAGAGCATATTAAAGCCCATTAAACATCCAAAATAGATAATATAATAGCATGGAACAATAAAAAATTATAGATACGTTGGAGATGTATCAATAGGATAGACTAGGAAATATTCTGACTTGTCTTGTACTCCAAGTAGATCATGTACTCCTATATATATGCCCACGAGGCTCAAGCAATACATCAATGATTCCACCAATCCTCTCTCTCCTTCTCTCCCTCCTAACAAAGGGGGACCTCCTGAGCATCGTGCCTCAGGAGTTCTTACTAGACCTCGGGAACCTCACCTCTTGGCCTTGTCCCGGGCATCGTGACCTGACATACCAATGACGGTTGAGGCCCGCTCATGGACGGGTCCTAGAAACTAGAGCGTTAGGGTGATCGTGAAGAAGGGGGCTAGCCTAATGAGGAGCACTAAGAACGAACTTGATTTCGAACCATAACAACTTTAAAATTAAAGTGCGAGCGCCGTAGTTCTTTACACGCCCCCATGGCACCCATATCGTTCTGATCCAGGGAAAAGAAGAAAAGAAAAGAAAAGCTCCAGAGAGAGGCTGCCACCCCTTGGGCGCCGGCTCGAGTGTCAACCGCGCCCTAGTCGGAGTCCTCTTCCTCGCTCTTCACACTGGGGGAGCCGCCATTGCTTGCACTTCCCTCGGCGGGGGGCGCATCGCCGTCGTCATCGCCGAAGGCGCAGCTGTCGTCGCTCTCCATGCAGCACTTCAGGCGGGAGCCGATGACGCCGAAGATATTCATGAAGAGCGTGGCGGCCCTGTCGTACTTGAAGTGGAGGACATGCCCCTTCTTCAAGCCGCGAGTGAGGACGAATGACTTCCACCCCCGCTTCAAGATCATGAAGCCGGTGGGAGTGAATTCTGTCGCCACCTAGGAGGGGCCGTTGCAGTAGCCATCCGGCTGCAGCCATAGGCCCAGCGGTGCACGGTCTGCCATATCCTCTGCAAAAGTGTTCGGGAGCCGAAGCCAGCTGCAGTGCTGGCGGTGCATCTCCATGATGAGCTCCCTGCCGCGTCGGCTGAGTGGCTCCATGACTGGAGCGACAGGGCAGCTGTGCCGTTCTGCCCATGTTAGACACGGCCGCCTTGCCCCCCACGTCCGCGCCCGCGGTAGGAGCTTCTTTCGCGGCTGCCTAAGCTGTCGTAGGCCACCAGCAGGGGGCGCCCATGTTCCTAGGGAGGCGCTCCGGGCGTGGTGGCAGATGTGCGAGGGTGGCCCCACCCTCTCGCTAGCTTCGATGGCTCCACCTCCTCCAGTGCCGCCTTCCGCTTCTCGGCAGTGGAGAACCTCCTCACGGGTGCCATGGTTGTGGCAACGGTGAGTGGAAATGGAGAAGCTTTAAGGGGAAGATGAGCCGAGGGGTCCTTCCCCTTGCCCTTATATAGCGTTCGATGGGGGGCCGGTCCGCACCCACTCGCCTTCTGGAGGTGGTTTCGAGATAGAGGAAGAGCAATGATGGCCCTGCGCCACGCTCGGCGGGCTTTATGTCAGCCTGGGCAGTTGCCGAGGTGTTGTGGGGGAAGTGAGGCTTCCCGCATCTTGTCGTGCACCACGCGTCGAGCCTAGCCCGCAGTCGGATGGGGCCTGCGCCGCTTCTCCCTCTTCGCAGGTGGAATTGTGCTCGCCGCTGGCCCGGGGGCTACTGTCGGACCCGTGGGACTGGGGGTACCCCGACCTGTCTACCTGCGGCCTAAGATGCTGTGCATGCCCATCACCTAGTGGCTAGCCCATCACTGTACTTCACAAGAAAGACCCTCGCGAGGCCCCTACCTCGTGAGGCACACATCAGTAGGCGTCATCAACTACCTCGTGAGCCCCCCTCGCTGGGCGATCTCCCGAGCCGCTTCCCGCAACCCCTCATGGGTTGAGCAGGCCAAGCTTGGCTTGGCGGGTCGCGCAGTCCTGCGTCTCCACGTGGGTGGCGCGTGCGACGACGAGCGGCGCGAGAGGTCATGCCAGCAGGTGCGGATGAGGAGGCTTTCCCCTTTCATGCTAAGGGAGCAAGGACAACACACCGGTTCCCAAAGCAATCCCCAAAGGTTCCCCATTCGGTGCAAGAGGACCAAGACGACGGCTCGCGAAGACAAAGGTCATCACCGAGCCCACCGGTGCGTCACAACAGGAGGCTTTTGCTGGCGAAGAGTTGCAACCATGTCCCCCTTTGAATTGGCCATTGTGGCAACCCTTCCCGTCAAGTGTTTTGGGGGGAAGAGGACCAAGGACAATATAAGAGAGGGCAGAGTGCCACCATAGAGAGGGACTTGGCGCCCGTCGACTCGTCGTGCGATTAGAGCTACATGCTTGTACTCCATCTCCCAAAGCAATTCCATCCAAGCAAGAGTAGGGTTTTACACTGCAAGGTGGCCCAAACCTTGGTAACCTGCCATGTCCATTGTTCTTCTTCCTGAGCTTGAGCATTTTGGTGCATCTCCGTGAAGTAGTGGGTCTTGAGGCTGAGTAGGGCGGTAGGAACAAGTGCACCCCAGAGTTTGAACCTTCTAGGGTCCCAGAACCCCGGTTCTGACGCTTGGTCGTCGCTCCCTTGTTATTAGTCATTCTCGATCTAGAGCTCTTCATATCGGCCATGGAAAGGAAGGAAAAACAAGAAAGACTTATGAGGAGGAAGGTAGAGTAATTTTTGACTAGGTAGTTCCCCTTTTTATAACCTACTAGTACTAGTACTAAAAGTTGCATAGTGGGAACACTCAGGTTTGATAGGTGTGAACAGGTTTGCACTTAATTATAGCATTGTAGTACTACTTTGGAATGTGATGGAAAACAAGCTAAAGATTTATTGATGGTTTTGGTTTCAAAGCCCAAAATAGCTCCCGATGATTTTTCTCGAACACATATTTCAAGTACTACTCAAATGCGGCCGCACATGTTAGTGATGTACCTAGTCCTACATGTTGGACAAGCTGATGTGTGTCCCTTCGGTGAGACGTGGTTCCGACCGAGCATCTGTTGGTACGACCAACCGTCAAGTATTACGTGATGGAGACTTGCGGCTATCATGTGATTGTCATGACCAAGCATTCAAAAACTTATGATCCATCAATTACCTTATTTTTCCAAATGACCAAGTATTTTCATAGAAATACAATACATATAGATGGAGTGATTGTCATGGTTGCAAACCGCCATGGTGCCGCAAGTTCACTGCAGCAGCAACCGAGTAGGTGACTGCATTGCTGGTGGGGAAGGAGGATAGCTCACCCCGCCTATGTTGCATGCCCAACACCGCCGCAGCTGGTTCAACGATTTGGCTTCTCCTATCGCCCATTTGAATTGTTGCACTAGCTGCTCATCCCATTCCGCAGGCATGCGCATTCTTTCCTCCGAAGTCGACTCCATGAATATGATCTCTGCCATTAGGCCCAGCTCAAAGTCAATGCGACGCTGCTAGATGCTTACATCCCTCAGCATCTCTCCCCTGAGATTGACTTGCACCTTTGCCTTGTGCTTCCCAGGCACAGCTCCTTCAAACTTTTCTCCATTTGATGCGACACTTCCCCGCGTTAATCTCTCAATCCTGCTCTTTCCACAGCCCCGCGCCCACCAACCGTAGAAAAAAGGGATTCCTCGTGATCCCGTAGGTGTCGTTTCCCCCGACATCTTTGGCGCGCCAGGTAGGGGGCGCAAGCTATGAAAATCCGGTTTGAAGGTTAACACACTGAGTTCATCATCACCATGGCCCCCAAGAGAAAGGGGATCACAGCGATCGGCTTGTCCGGGGCTGGCCCGTCCACGCCAGCGCGAGCAGACGGCCGGGTGCCGACGGATGGGGCCGGGGACGTGGCCCGCGAGCATCCACGACATTCTGGCGATTGGAGCCAGGCGAGCGGCATCGTCCGAATTCGAGACGATGAGCCGCGTGCCGCTGGGTCCGGGGGCGGGGCCTTGCTACCCACGGGCGGCGCAACAACCTCTACGACACCCCAGCTGGTGCCCGCGCCACGGCCTTCCCAGGCTGCGCGTGATGAGCAAGACTGCGATGTCGGAGCCCCCGGGCACCACCGCGGAAAGAGCCATATGTGCCACTCGTAGGACGAACTAGGCCGGCGTGCGTGCTCAGACATCGGTGTAGGCAGCGCGCGACGGCGACACTGTGACAGAGCCCCTTCTAACCCGGTTAGAAGTCGGAGTGCATCACAGTCTACATAGATCTCGCCGCCTTCTACGCCAGCAGAAGCGTTGGCGCGCGTGCAGCTGCTCCTC